>NC_090448.1:326471176-326779926 GCF_031143425.1 Pleurodeles waltl | reverse complement strand
TGGAAAAAGATTTTTGAGAATTATGCCAGGGTGTGTGGTACGAATTTGAGTGGTGAAAGGAAGCAGGCACTTTTGTTACATTGTTTAGGGGGTGAAGGACAGGAGGTGTTGGAAAATCTACCTCCATTGTCGCAAGCTGATCAGAGGGGGTTGAATGAATATGAAATATGTGCAAGACAACTAGATTTACATTACTTGCCAAAGATTAGTACTATTATGGAAAGGTACCATTTTGGTTTGCGGGAGCAAGGGAAAGAGGAGAGTGTTGAAGAATATATTACGGCTTTACGGAAGTTGGCTTCAAGTTGTAAATTTGGGGCGTTGGTAGAAGAAAGGATTAGAGATCAGTTTGTGCTGAGGTGTTGCAGTGATAAAGTGAGGGAAGAACTCTGGCTAAAGGACGAGCCACCGTTGGATGAGGTTGTTAGTATTGCAAAAAGGGTAGAGCATATGTTAAAGTGTGTTGGAGAACTAAGTAAAGCACATAAAGAAGACAAGGTCAGTGTAAAAGCACAAGAAGTGGAGTGTCAAGTCATACAAAAAGATGAGAAGAAAAAAAAGTATGAGGGTGTCCGTGAGAAAGGTGTTGTAATAGAAAATAGTGCAGGAAAGACACAGGGGAATAGGAGGTTTGCAACACCTTTTCAAGGAAATTGCTACAGATGTGGAAGATTTGGACACATGGCTAATGCAAGTGAGTGTCCTGCTAATAGGATTACTTGTAATGTTTGCGGAAAAAGAGGACATTTTGGAAAAAATTGTAGGATGAGGAATAGGAGAGATTCTAGATCAGAAATAAAGGAAGTCAGTTTTCAAGTTAATGAGAGTGAGGTGGAACATCCCTCTGAGTGGGTTTTGGTGGGGAATGTTAGAGTCAAAATGAAATTTGATTCGTGCTCTCACATCACGTTTCTCTCAAAGGATTTTTTAATGAAGAATTTTCAAGGAAGGAAGAAACTGTTCAAACCTAATATTAAACCTACGGGTTATGGTGGGTTGCCAATTAAGTTATTAGGTTATTTTGATGACTGCATTGAGTACAATGGTAGGTTCACTGATGCTAGGATTTATGTTGCTGAGAGGGGTGATAATTTGTTGAGCTGGAGTCATCAAGCACGCTTGGGTGTCATTCTCAATCCTAATGCACATCCATCTGTTCAGGTACAATCTATTGAGGGTGACGAAAACAAGTTTGTGAGAGCTTTTGGTGAATTGTTCAGTGACACCTTGGGGTGTTTAAAGGGGTACAATCACCATATTAAGTTGAAACAGGGCGCAGTACCAGTTGTGGCAAAAGTTAGACGCATTCCGATTTGTGTCCAAGACGCTGTACAAAAAGAGATAGATAAATTGTTGTCCACTGGTGTTATACAGCCTGTGGAGGCAACGGAGTGGTTGGCTCCCATTGTTGTAGCACGTAAACCAAATAATGAAATCCGTCTATGTGTGGATCTTCGTGCCTTAAATAAAGAAGTGGTGGTTGACAAGTTCCCACTTCCCAATATTGAGGAATTAGTATCATCGTTGGATGGTGCTTGCTATTTTACCACTCTGGATATGGCATCAGCATACCATCAGGTTCCGTTGAGTAAAGAGTGTCAAGAATTAACGGCTTTTATTACGCCAATGGGGGCCTTCAAGTTTTTGCGTATGCCGTTTGGGCTGGTTTCTGCGGCCTCAGTATTCCAGAGGATTATGGAAGATCTTTTTAAAGGCATTTCAGGCGTAAAGTGCTACCAGGATGATGTATTAATATATGGGAGAAACGCGAGAGAACATGATGAGAGGGTGCATGCTGTGCTTAAAAGGATGCTTGATGCTGGGTTATCTCTTAGGCGAAGCAAATGTAAATTTGGAGTCACTGAACTGGACTATTTGGGTCATCATATTTCACGGCAGGGGGTGAGTCCTAAAAAGGATTTGGTGGACACTATCGAAATGTTAAAAGAACCGTGTACAAAACATGAGGTTTCTTCATTCTTAGGTATGGCAGAATTTTATAACAAATTTATACGAAATTTTGCAGATAAGACAGTAAATCTAAGGAAGTTGATGTGTAAGAATGCAGAGTTTGTTTGGACGGAAGAGTGTGGTACAGAATTTAAACAAGTAAAAAATGATCTCAGGAATGCACCAAACTTACAAGCTTTTGTACCTGGGAATCCCACTTTCATTGTTACTGATGCGAGTATAAAGGGGCTGGGTGCTCTTCTTTTTCAGATCAGGAAGGGCCAAGAGGTGCTAATAGCTTGTGCTTCAAGATGCTTGAAAGGGGCAGAGATATGTTATTCTGTTATAGAGAAGGAAGCGTTGGCAATATTCTGGGCCATAAACAAGTTCAGAAAATTTGTGTGGGGATCTTCTTTCGTAGTCAGGTCTGATCATAAACCCCTGAAAGAAATTTTTGAGAAGAAGGGTTTGGACTCGATTTCCTCGAGGATCAGGAGATGGGTCATTTCTTTACAGGAGTATAACTTCATGTTTGAATACATTCCGGGAAAGACAAATGTAACGGCAGACTGTCTGTCGAGATTGGTGGAGGTGGTAGAGAATGATAAATCTCAGGATGAAAATGCTCAATGTGATGCTGAGTGTGGCATAAGAGTTTGTGATGTTACGCTGGGGGCTGTAAAGGAAGATGAATGGAGGGATGAGTTGCAAAAGGATAGTGAATTGTGTTCTGTGATGTCTCTTTTGGATCAGCATAAGTCTCGAAGTCTGGTTAAACCTTGGTCGTTAGTTGCGAATGAGTTAGCCGTTGTTGATGGTGTTCTAATGAGGGGCACAAGAATGATTCCCCCATTGAGTTTGAGAGAAGTCATCGTGAACATGGCTCATGAAGGGCATATGGGCATTTCTAAAACCAAAGAGCGCATCCGTCAGGATTTCTGGTGGCCTGGATTAGATTTGATGGTGGAACGTACTGTTAGGGAGTGTACACCTTGTCAAGCTAGTGATAAGGTACTCAAACCAAGATGTTCACCTATGGTTTGTAGAAGTTTACCAAAAAGTCCATGGGATGAATTAGCTATCGATATTGTGGGGCCATTGCATGGAGAACATCAGACTCCTTACCTGTTGGTGTTGCTGGATTTGTATTCACAATGGGTGGAGGTGAGTTTGGTGAGAGAGATCACTTCTCAATCTGTGATCAAGTTTTTAGAATCTGTGTTCAAACGTGAGAGTTTTCCTAACTCTATTCTTTCTGACAATGGTCCGCAGTTCTGTTCTGCTCAGATGGAGGAGTATTTTGTAAAATGTGGAATTGTACATAAAAAAATTGCGTTATATCATCCAGAGGCGAATGGTGCTTTGGAGAGATTTAACAGGACTTTAAAGGAGAGTATACAATTAGCAAAGGTAAACTGTTTAGATTGGAGAAAAGAACTGCAGGGTCGTATAACAGCTTACAGGTACACTCCTCATGCATCAACGGGGAAGACTCCTTTTGAACTGCTCAGGGGAAGGTCTCCAAATACTTGTTTGTGTCCTGGCTGGATGGTTGCTGGGAAGGGTTTGAAAAACAATGGTATTGGGGAATGGAGAGACAAAGAAGTGTCTCTGCAAAGCAAAAGGAAGATTTATGTTGATAAAAGGAATAATGCGAAAGTTACAAATTTTGAGGTTGGAGATAAAGTAAAGGTCAAAGCTCCTGTTGGGTGTCAAAATTGGTCAAAATATACCTCTCCAAAAACTATCATTAAGCTGTTTAAAAATGCTGTCAAGACGGATGATGGTCGCATCTGGAATCATAGTCGTGTAGCACATTTTGGGGGGTGTGGTGTGGCCGACAGGAGAGATGATACTTCTTATCGTTTTCCCTCTGACATTGATTTAAGGTCTGATAATACTCGTAGGAGTGTCAGAACACGCAGGTTTCCTTTACATTTGCGTGATTTTGTGTAGTTCTTTCTACCCTCTTTTTCTTTCTGTTCAAATGTGGTTTTTGTTCTCATGTTATTTCTGTTCTAATGTAAAGAGGAAGAAGTGTAATGATGTAACATGGCTCCATGCCAGAACACTGGGCATGGAACCAGCTTGTTCTGAGGTTCTGTCATGCAGGGTTCTCTGCATGACAGTTGATATGCTGGCTGTTGGTTGAGGCTGTAATAAATACCTCCTACCACATATCTTCATCTGGTGTGGATTCACTTTATTACACAAATTCTACGATAACAGAACACAGATTACTTTCTAAGACAAACACAGCATGTCTTGGACCAACCTCAGACCAGTTTCTGGTTATTACGTAAGCTAAAACTCAAGTCATTCTGCAGTCAACATTTTCCTATTAAAGAGGTTATTGAATTTCCCATGCAAACGATTTCACTTGAAAATTTCCCACAGTATCGAGGTCAGTATGACAGCATCATCTCTCAAAAAATAAGTGTTGATTACAAGAAAGCGAGCCCGCCTGTGAAAGTCTTCTGCCTGTGGGAGCCAGTGACTTCCCATAGGAGAACCGGATGTGCTCTCAGTAGCCCGATAGCGGATCCTGATGGCTAACACAGATGCAGTGGCTACTCTGGAATAAAACCCTCTACCAAGGGAGAACATCTGCAACTCTTGAACTCTCTTAATGAGCTGCCTGCTGAAATATGCTTCAAAGTAGAACCAAAAACCACAGTGCGTTGGAGTGAGGAACACAGAGCCCTACTACAAGGAAATACAGACATACAGCACTTAGAAAATAAATAAATATATATATATATATATATAATATATAACCTTGTGTAATGTAACTGGTGCTCATGTAAAGCAGTTGAACGTGCTATATAAAACTGCAGAATAAATAAACAAACAGCAGGCTTTCCTCGAGATGTGCCATTTGACCATATTGAGGTTTATCACCTCATTGCCCCATTTGACATTTCTATTACTCTGGGTTAGGGGCCCATTATGAGAGGGTTGGGAAATAGCCTGGTATTCCTCCCTCACGGAATTACTGATGCAGCAAGCATTTGTATCTCCCGTGGGCAGAATTACTTCCTGTTACATGATTTTGGGATATGAGATCCAACAAATGGGGGTTCTGCACTGATTCACACTTGCTTTTGACTATATTTCATCAGAATCTGTGGTGTTCACTTGTAATTTTCCATGGAGCCGGTAACTACTGTTGTTGGAAATTACGAGGTGCTTGTAATGAGGCTCAAAATTTAGTTAGATTTTTTTTTGCACCCATGCATGGAAACAAATTATCCTTATGCCTTAGTGAGGGCATGGTAGTGTACTGTTATGCATTGCTGCAAGCAGACTATCCGTTCCTTTCAACTTCCCTGTGGCAAGTGCATCGTTTCCAGATTTGTGGCTTCATTTTGCCTTTGCACTCATTTCCCTGGCTGCTGTGGTGGTGTCATGAACATGGTTTACAGTTAACACCAGAGCAGAAAGTTCTTGATTCCTGAAATCAAGAACCTTGGCAGGATAGTGGTAAAACTGTTTGTTCCTCAAATACTGGCAGATAATGGGGAGGGAAGTAATGCATTGAATGATGTACAATCACCATAACAGAAGGTGGTAACCTCACACCAACCTCATTGGTTCTTACATAAGTAAGTTTCATTTGTTTAAAAAAAAAAAAAAATCAAGATTCACTCTAAATTTCAAGGGCTGCCACTGTTTAATGTTTATGTATGTGAGGAAGAAGAATACAATTGAGTAGCGAGGACACCTGTTTATCTAGGGTAAGAGAAAGAGACCGGAGTCTGAAGTATGGGCGGATGGTGTGTAATGAGGAGAATAATTTACTTGGCTAGATATAGAGAATAAAGATCTTTGCAGGAAAGCAGAATGGTTTTGGAGACACATCATGACAGAAAGAAGACCCTCACAGGCATGCCATGATATCACCTATGAATAGAATAAAGGGAAGGATGATTGGAACCAGAGATCCTTCTTAATAGCTTGCTTGGACAGCATCTTAAGAAGAGACAAGCCTGGGGCTATACAGTGCAATAGGGGAACCCTATGATGATTTAAGAACACTAAAGTGGAACAACTAGACACAAAATGATAAAGCATGTCTAAAAGGCATTTAAAGGGAGATGGATCGTTTACACTCTGAAGAGGATTATCCATGAGTAAAGCAAAAACCAAAGAGGCTCTGGGGGAACACACTAGAATTGTTAATGACATACGCATGATCGAATGAGGCTGCTCATCCTAATTTAACATGGGGAAATGGGCAGGTTAAGTCATAGGACCTATTGCATAGGAATCATGGGCAGCCTGTGGGTTGAGATGTACCCTAGATTTATTGGTCCTTTGAAGGAAACCGAGGAAGAAACAAGGAAAGTTGGCAAAGATAAAGGAGGCTCAGGAACTATAGAGATCTGTCCAGCAAACTTAGTGTAAAAGGGTGGTCAAACGTTAATTGAAGGAAGGAAGCAGCTATTAGAGCAAGGGAACCCTCCCCTACTCTTCCCAGTAATTAAGCTATAAACTACATACTAAAGGTAAATGAATGAGAGAGAGAGAGAGATATATAACACTTGAAGATGCAGAGTACTATTAAAAAATAAAGCGGATGAAACTAGGGATACTTAAAGAACTGCAAGCCTATTTAACAATAATTCAGAATCAGAAGAAAGTAGAAACCATCAATATGTATTGACAAAGAAGTGCTGGCAACGATCTCAAGAATTACCAGAGACAAAATCAAGAACCTAGGGAAACCACCTTACCCATATCTGAGAAGGCATGCAACTGTAAATGGTGAAAGAGTGTTTTATTACAATTAAAATTCTAATAAGAAACACAAAATAAGTACTTGCTGCATCCTGGATAACATCTGGATATAAAACTGAATTGACCCCACAACAATATTAAACGCTCAACCAGCTAAGATACAGGAATGAACAAGGAAGTGATCAGAAATGATTGTACTACTGAATATCGAGGATATGAATAACGTGATACAAGAATATCATGAATAAAACATCAATACCAAAATATCGAAAAATAAATGCATATAAAGGAAGTATAGATTTACTATTCCTAACTCACCAACTAAGTACCTTAATATTTGTGTGTGTGTGTGTGTGTGTGTTTATATATATATATATATATATATATATATATATATCTGCACTTTCTGTATTGGCATTGCCTCTCCGCACCTTACCACCAGCGGTGCCTTGCCCATCACCACGCCACCGCGTGTCAAAATGCCATTGCTCCTTAAATCCCCAAGAAGGCAGCTACTCCGTGTTGGCAGTTAAAAAGCACCTTTAAGGTGTAAGACAAACAAAACAGGATGCGTTTTGGCAAACTTATGCCTTTATCACCCTGTTGAGCACCATGGGGGGGGGGGAGGTGTATGTATATATATATATATGTGTATATATATATATATATGTGTATATATATATATATGTGTATATATATATATATATATATATATCCTGCTGGCGGTCGCAGGTGAGTATAGTTAGGACCTAGTTTCCATAGAAAAGCATGCGCCATTTGACTTATCTTCACAAAATTTTCCACAGAAAAAGGGGCGCCCAAGGGTCTTGCTGGAATGTTTCGGGATGATCTGTGAAGTTGTGGCTGAATAAAAGGGGGGGAGTGTAAAAAAAATAAAAAACGTGTTTCCCATTTTAATTCCTGTAGGGATTTGGAACACAACTACAACCTGAAGCCCTGGAAGAAATTACACCAAATTTGTCAGAAAGGTAGCTTTTGGTTCGCAGATCATGCTTTTTGTTATTTGGTGTAAATCCATTCAGTAGTTTTGGAGATATTAAGGGAAATCCAAATGTGTATATCTAGGGTCGCAACAACTTCGTAAATACTCCTGCTCTAGTGCAGAGATCTGATTGGCTGCCAACACTTCAACCGGAAGTATTGGCAGTCATTTTGGGACTCTGCTTCAGCCGAGTCCCAAAATAGGATTTAAAAAAAAAAAGAAAAGGGGGCAGGGTAGGAATACCCGGAATCCATAGCATTGGGCTAGGGGTCTCCCAGGGACCCAGCCAGGCAAAAAAGCATTAAAAAAAAAGCAAAATATGCAAATATTCACAACCTTTGCAATGAATTAAAAAAATAAAAAGCATGCACAGTCTACAGGACTTGCTTTTAAATTTGCCCATGGGTGAGCCAGGTCCCAGGGGCATACTTATTAGTATTAGTAAGGAGGGGGGCCCAAGGCCCCCATCCGACGGCTTTCAAAAGCCCCGGGGGGATCACCTCCCTGGGGCTACATGTAATAAAAATGCGGGGGGCTGCACAGACGCCCTGGGGACCACCACTTCCCTGGGGAATAACAACAAAGGTGATGCAGGGGGCCGTGTGGGACACCCAGTCCCCAGGGTCGCCACCTCCCTAGGGCTACGATGATAAAACTATGCGGTGGGCATGCAGACACCGCCCCCCAGGTCCTGGAGACCACCAGCTCCCTAGGGATATAATAAAAAAATTATGTGTGGCAGTCTTATGTAACCTCCCATTCTTTTCCCCGCCCTGCCTCCACCCCAAGGCCTACCACCTCATGGGGCCAATTTATTTTTAAACAAGGTGAGGGGCCGCACGCCCCCCCTCACAAGTGAAATATGGCCCCGGGGACCCCCACCTCCCTGGGGTCGGCCCTGTGGAGAAGGAAGGGAGGCTGTGCCACCCCCTCCTGGAGACGTATACGGCCCTGGGGCCGACCAGGGACGGCTCCTGCTACCTCCCGAGGTGCTCACCCTCAGCTGTTACAGCTCCCGCCAAGCAAAAGTAAACACCCTGCTTCCAGCAAGTGGGAGCTGTAAAAATGCTCCTGCTTGCTGGAAGTGGAAATGTCATCTCTTTCCTGCCCATAGACATGCGGATATGAAAGTAATGCTCCTGCACTCAAGGAGCTGCATTTACAGCAGCTCCCTCCATGCCTGAGGAATGCCGGCTCCCGCAGGAGGTGGAGATCCGTCTGGGATCGGGGGGCCTTGAGGCTACCTCTGAGCTCCCCAATGCACTTTATTGGGTGCCCTGGGTGGGGCTAGGGCACCTGGGAGGACGTGGCTGGACCCTGGCGGGTCCTCAGGGCAAAAATCATCCTAGGGAGGGGAACCCCAGGGCACCCCCACCCATTTTAAAATAACTATTTGGCTCTGTGGAGGCTGTGGTCCCCATTGCCCGGGGGGGTCCACGTGGCCCCCTCCATTATATTTATTTAATGTAGCCCTGGGGAGGTGGTGGTCATCGGGGCATGGTGGGGATCTATATGCCCCCCCCTAACAATTGTTATTATGTAGCCTTGGGCAGGTGGGTTCCCTGCTGCCACACCATTTATTTATTTAATGCTGACCTGTGCACCCCATGCGGTTGGCCCTCTCATATTTATTGAATGTTTTCCTGGGGAGATTGCAGTCTCTGGGTTCAGAGGAGGTTCGTGTGGCCCTCTAACTTTTTTTTCATTACGTAGCCGTGGGTCCTTTTATTTATTGTATACCTGGGGAGGTGGTGGTCCCTGGTTCCCAGTGGGTCTCCGTGGCCCTCCCATATATTTAATGTTTCACCGGGGAGGTGAAATCCCCCAGGCTGGAGGGCTGTTTGTGCGGCTCCCCCTTGCTTTTTTATTATGTAGCCCTGGGGAGGTGGGATTCCTGGGGCTTTTAAAAGACCTAGGAGGGAGGGGGTGGGTCCTGTGCGCCCCCTCCTTATTTATTATATTGGATATACCCTAGAGACCTGGCCCACCCAGTGACAAAAAGCATTTGGTGCTTTTAGGGGGTAGGCTCCAGGCCCTGCGGCCAACCACTGCCATGAAGGGCGTGCGTGGCACGGTATATGGAGCTTAAAGGGGGTTGACTGTGGCCAGACCCTGTGGCCAACACCACCGTGCATGGGCGAAGGCCGTGTGTGGTGCAGGATTTGGTGCTTGAAGGGGGTTAGAAGCAGGGCCTAGCCACAGACCAGGCCTAGCCACAGACTGATGCAACATGTGGGGTTGGTTGATTATAGGGTGGTAGGCCGAGGCCAACCTCCGCTGTGCATGGGCACAGGCCATGCCTGGCATGGGGTTTGGAGGTTAAAATGGATTGACCGCAGGCCATGCAGCCAAAGGCTGTGGGTGGATTAACATAAAGTAATTAAAATTACTTTACATTTTTTTAAAAACCATAGAACTCACTGAAACAACCAAAGGCTACAGGGACCTTTATAGTTAGGAAATAGAATTCTAAACAAATAAAGAAATTTTTAAAAAAATGGTTATCGGGATGTAATAGTTAGGTTCTGAATTTACTCATACAAAACCAGAGAAATCCAGCAGTTACAGTTGTGGTTATCTCAAGTAACTCACGCACTCACCATACAGAGTTTTCTCATCAATAATTTTACTCCAAATGTTACAGTAATATTATCAATGCTGTCATAGAAAATGTCATGAGTGATGTAATATCTGGGTAGTTAGCATTGCATGGCAAAGGCGTGATTTTTTATTTTTTTATTTATTATTTTAGTGAATTTCTAAGGTTTTTCTTTATTCTGTTTCCTAACTATAACATCCCAGTAACCTTTGTTTTTTCGGTGAATTTGTATGTTTCTTTAATGCACTGAGGGGGATGACTGCCTGCAGCCAACCCCCCTCGTGCATCCAACCACACGTGGTGCACAGCCTTTGAGAGAATAACAAGGAGAAGGCACACACAAAAAATGGGGTGTTGCAGGGGCCTGCTGCTTGCCTTTCACCCGTTCTCACTGCTTTCTCCTTGCTCTCAACCCAGTTTTGTGCATACTTGCTGTTGGCCCTTTTTTCGTTCTTACTACTTTCTCACTTTTTTCCTCGCTCTCAGTCCCATTTTGTACATGCCCGCTGCTTGCTTTTCCCTCGTTCTCACTGCTTTCTCCTTGCTCTTAGCCCTGTTTTGTGCATGTCTTCTGCTTACTTTTCCCTCGTTCTCACTGCTTTCTCCTTGCTGTCAGCCCAGTTTTGTGCATGCTTGCTTTTCTCTCATTCTTACTGTTTTCTACTTTCTCTCAGCCCCATTTTGTACGTGCCTGCTGCTTGCTTTTCCCTTGTTCTCACTGCTTTCTCCTTGCTGTCATTCTTGCCTTTCCCACCTTCTCCCTGCTTTCTCTTTGCTCTCAGCTCCATTTTGTGTGTGTGCCGCTGCTTGCCTTTTCCTCTTTCTCACTGTTTTTTCCTTGCTCTAGTCCCCACCTTGTGCATGCCTGTTGCTTTCCTTTCCCTACATCTCACTACTTTCTCCTTGCTTTCACATCTGTTATGTGCATGCCTGCTGCTTGACTTTCTCTTGTTCTTACTGCGTTCTCCTTGCTCTCAACCTTGTTTTGTTCATGCGTGCTCCTTGACTTTCCATCCTTCTCAAAGCTTTCTTCTTGCTTTCAGACCCATTTTGTGCTGCCTGTTGCTTGCCTTTCTTTCGTTCTCATTGTTTTCTCCTTGCTCCCCGACCCCGTTTTTGTGTGCCTGCTCCTTGACTTTCCCTCTTTCTCACTGCTTTCTTCTTGCTCTCAGCCCTTTTTGTGCTTCCTGCTGCCGTTCCCTCCTTCTCTCTGCTTTCTCCTTGCTCTGCCCTGTTTTGTGTGTGCCTGCTGATTGCCTTTCCCTCCTTCTCAGTGATTTCTCCTTGATCTCAGCCTCGTTTTATGCATGTCTGCTGCTTGCGTTTCCCTCCTTCTCACTGCTTTCTCCCAGACCTGTTTTGTGCATGCCTGCTGCTTGCCTTAAGCCAAGTCCCAAAATGGCTGCCAACACTTCCTGGTTGAAGTGTTGGTAGTCAGTCAGATCTCAGCACGTGATTTCTGGGATCTGCTGCTCTAGATACCTATATTTCCTTCCTTTAATATCTCAAACTATTGAATGGATTTATACCAAATAACAAAAAGGGCGCTTTCTGGACCAAGAGCTACTTTTCTACCAAATTTGGTGTAATTCTGTTCAACTGTTTGGGCTGTAGTCATGCCTACAATCTCTGAGGGAATTAACATGGGAAACACACATTATTTGACCCCCCCCAACCTTTTGTTTCGGTCCCCACTTGACAGATCAACCCGAAACTTTTCATGCACCACAAGACCCAGCTTGACACTTTTTTGGGAAAATGTCATGTAGATTCGTCAAATGGTGCCAAAGATATAGCCAAGTCACAAAACTCTTTTTCTACAGAAACTAGGTCCTAAATAGAACTACCTACTGACGACCGCCAGTAGGAGATATATTCATACATATATATATATATGTATATATATATATATATATATATATATATATACACACATACATACATACATGTTTGGGGTTAAAAAAATAAAGATTAAAGGGATGTTGTACCTCAGCCAACCCTCAGAATGCAACCAACCCCATGCTGTGTGGCTCTATGGGTGGGTGGGTGTAATTCCGTTCAGCGGTTCGGGCTGTAGTCATGTTCAAAATCCTGATGGTAAATTGCATGGGGAAAGGGTGTTTTGGGACCCCCCCCCTCCCTTTTTCTCTGCTGACCCCTGCTGGACGGATCCCCTTGACACCTTCTGACTAGCAGCTGATGTGAGTGGCAAACTTGTGTTGAAAATTTCGTGCAGGTTCGTCAAAGGGCAACAAAGTTGTTAGCAAAATGAAAAATGATTTTGTCTATGGAAACTATGTTGTAACTATAACTACCTACTTGCAACTGCTAGTAGGTTTTATATATCATCATCAAGGTGCATATGTTAGAGAAAATGTATGCTTGACTTTCAGTATTTTGGCTTCAATATTTTGTCCACAATATTTGGTTTGAATACAATGATATTCTAGCTTCGATATTTTTGGGTACACCATTAGAGATGAAGAACTGAATATGGAAACCATCTGTATCCTCTCATGGAACATCTCTATAGTAAACTTACGTCAGGTGGTGCATTTCTCATGGAATATTTGAAGAAATATGATGTTTCAGCTTCTTTAGCGGCATGGAGAAAATTAACATGGGACACTTGTGGGTATATACTCGAGGCAATCGGACTAGTCCTTTTTTACTTCTATAGTCACTTTTACAAGGTGGAGACATAACTCTCACCTATGGCAGTTCAGTCCTTCCTGGACACTATACCCCTTCCAAGGATGGACTCCTGGTCCACCCAGACCATAGAGACTTTATAACAAGAACAGTACCTCCAACTGTATCAGGAGATAGTTTAGGCTTATGGAGGCAGCCTAACAGTTGGCCAGAAATCACTGCCATGGTCCTTGATTTTGAAACAGTGTTTGACAAACTAGATTAGAACAAGCTCTTCGACGTACTCCTGTGGTTCGGATTTGGGCCCGTCTCATACAGATGATATGGCTACTGTATGAGGACACTGAGGGTTAGACTGGGCAGATGCATATCGGACCCATATTAATATTGGCAGGAGCACTAAGTAGGGATGCCGCTGTTGCAACATCTCTTCGCGTTGCGATGGACTCCCCTTCACCAGGAGAGCCATGTTTGGGGTATTTCCCTTTTGAGGGAGGTGCACATGATCTCATTGTATGCTGATCACATCTTCCCTTACCTGAGAGATCCCCGAATTGGGATGACGACTTTTACGAGATCCCACCTTGCCAGGGGGGCCCCCCTTTGGTGTTTCCCTTGATGGGCTGCAATTAGATGGCAAAACTCCACATTCCATTACCTAGACATTATTGTGTACCATATCGAGGGGGATATACAGGAGGGTAATCCTAACAGAGCGCTGAACACCCTTATGGGGTCAGGTGGCCTTTTTGTCAGTCATGGGACACATTGCAGTGTGCAAAATGATCATGGTCCTCAACTCATTTATTACTTTGTGAATGTCCCCCACCTGATGATTATTCAGTGAACTCCATACCCTGTTGGGCGGTCTGGCATGGGCTGGACATACATAGGGTGGACCTCTGTAACCAGGAGGCACCCCAAACTTTGAGGCATATTTCTTGGCATCCCAATTAGAAAGGCTTTCCCGTTGGCTTGCAGGAATGACTCTGGAAGCGACTGGCACCAGGTGCCCTCTCATACGCCTGCTTGAACTTCATCATCTAGGGCTCACGTAATCTAAACACCCTGTACTGTATCCAATCTGGTGCTTGCAGGGCACCAGTGACTCACCCTTCTTTGCACCAAAACGACTCCTTATATGCCCTGAGTATACCTCTGTTAGGCCTTCCTCAACAATCTTCCTTTTTTGATTACAGGAACCTGAAACACTGGGTCCGACTGGAACCCCTGGGTGACTTATTCCAGTAGAGACAACTCCAACCATTCCAGTTGCTTTGTACAAGAACACCCTGCACAATGTCAAATTTCTGACTTCTGAGGTGACAAGACAGATACTTAGGTCCAAATAGAAAATTGCATTCTTAGAACCCAATACTCCTCTCCCTACACATTTGCTATACACAGTAGGCACATTTAGAGGATTTCTCAGTTGACTTCATAAGGTGCAACAAACCCAACTAGTTACCCCCCTCTGCATGTATGAGACCTCCTGCTTTCTCTCTTTAGGTCACCTCCTGGCCTAAAGGGCAATCCCTACTCAATAAAAAAGCAGCTGCACCTCCCTCTAATGCGTCCTGGCATACTGTTGTGCTGCATTGGAGCTGAGTGGAAAGTAAAGCCCCCGCATAGTTGAGAGGTGAAAGGTCTTCGTGAACACCCGACTGCAGAAGACTGGAATGGGTTCTGAACAACTTTGGAGGAAGAACCCAGGGACCACTCCCTGCTCCCTTGATCAAAGGCGAGATAACCTACACGACTTGGCCCTTGGTTGTGGAAGCCTTGTTGTGCGGATTCTCACATGCATATCTGTTATACTCCTTCTGCTGTGGCAACACTCTCCCAATCCCTTACTCAAGGTTCGGAATGTAATCCCTCCCTATCCTATTGTTCAAGGGTTCAGAATATAGGCCTCTGACTCTCACAGACCGCTGACTTTACTGCTTGACTATTGTTTTTTAGTTCCTAAATAGTATCAACCCCTTCCTCGTTCATAGACTAGCATAGCCATCTACATATTGTTCTTTCAACTGAGAGACTTTCCTTGAGTGATATTTTAATTTGCCTTTTTTAATTTCTTTGCATATCTCTTATCGTCAGTTTCGGAAATTGACACCCGGGTGCCTGATCTCCCAGCACATTCATTTAGAAATGTTCTGTGTTTATAGTGAATTGTATTAATATCAGGATATCTGACTGTTGTGCTGCATGCACAACTTTGAATTTATAACCTTTTATGTCATTTCTGATTCTTATTTCTATAACTGTGCAAAAGTAAATTGGCAGTGTAATGGTTTCAAAACCTGATAAAAAATATGTAATAAAATAAATGGAACCCTCATGGGTGTCAAAGTGAGAACTTTCTTTCTTTTAAGCAAATGACACACTTTTCAAAGCAGACACACTAACTTAAATCATATCCAGTTTAACCTCGCAACTAAACATAACAACAAGCTTTCAACCATGAAAATATAGATTCTTCCAGTAAGGAAGACCTATTGGGTTAAATCCAACTGGTCGAAGGATGTATTACAATGGACAAGCCATGGGCATGATCGAAAATGTAAGGATCGTCTTTTGTGGAGTCTGTTTTTCATTTGATCAAATTCTTTATTTTCTAGAAATACATTATTACAGAAATATTGCACATTACCCAATTCATTGATGTATACAATTGCAAATATCATAAAATCACCAATACATAGCACTTAATTAAATCAATTCAACAAGCGCGTATCAGCAGCCTAAAATCAATATAAAACGTTATATGAATTAAAGTGTCTTCTCTCTAAAACTCTTTGGTCGATCTGCAGCCCATTATCCCACATATATAAAATTATTTGAAAGTGCAAAAGTTTAACGAAGCGCCCAGAACTCTTTTCGACAGTTTAGACAACAAGAGAGCATTATACAGGCGACATATAAATCTCATCTAAAAGGGCATCATAGAGTCCCTAGCCCTAAGGGGGATACACGTCAAATCTCAATTATGAGAAGTAAAATGCATTATGTGGGGCCAAATTAACGCAATTCACAAACGTCTGTCAGTCTGGCTTCACTAACAGACCCAGTTATCCAATTTCAGGGCTAATATCCTAATCAGGGTATCCTCCTAACTTGGTCTACATCAGCCTAATAATTCTAAAAGCATCACTGTGACCCTGAGTGGAATACCAACATGGGTTGAAGACAACTAAGGAGGAGAAATTCTGGCATACAATGTTATCATTTTGCACAGATATCGACCAAGGGCAATGGCTAAATCTTGTTATTCAGGCCATATATCAGGTTTAGGCCCATTTCCCTCGACCATATTTTTTTGTTTTTTTTAAACAGTTCAAAGGAACTTCTTCCTTTCCTCTAGGAAGAATGCATAATCCACCAGTAGTAGGTGGGTCACTGAGTATTTTCTACCCTGATTACATGGACACTGATCATGATTCTCAACTATATTTGCTTTCAGCCTTTGCGTCAGCCATCCCGGGTCATGTCCTACCCTCAGCTACAAAATTTCATTTCACAGAACCCTGTCTGGGATGTAGTATAGGTACAGTAAAAAGTACCTGCCCTCCTGAGAAATTAAGAAGGGCACAACAGATCTCTTGTTCCTCAAATACTGAATGCCCCCACTCCAGCTAGTTTCTCAGTGCCTGAGAGTTCTCTATTTGACTGATTTGTTTTGCTTCACTCCCTTCAAGGCACATATCTGGCACTCCCAGACCTTCCAACATTACTGTCACTGGATTCCTCTTACCAGTGAAGATTGACAATACCTCAATTAGGACTAACACTGATAATTTATTACCGGGGACTCCATTTTTACTCAAAAAATAAAAACACAGGAATAATGCATCTTTCAGAGCACTGCAGGCTACTGTTCTCAACCACATCCTTATGCTTGAACCTTTGCATTTTTTGGTAAATTAAGGAGTGATTTCAGAATGCTACCTTCTAAACCCTTCCCTTGTAACCTGTTTTTGTTTCCACAGAAAGAGCTTGAGGAGGTGGTGATGAAACGTGTGTAAAAAATAAATATAATTAAAAAAATTAAAAAAGCATGGCTAGTGCCAAACCAGGAGCATGAATTTCCAGTCACTGACCACAAAAGACAGGATTTATTACAGATTATGTATGAATCGGTCTTGATTTCCGAACATAAACGTGCATTTAGGTATCCACTGAGAAACGGCCCAGTGTGTGGCTTTCCAAGAGACTCGACCGTAGAATTTGTAATAGTAGATCAAAGCGGAATCAGGGAATTCAAAACTTAACTGTAGCAGAAAGACTACAGTGTCCTGCTTAGAGAATGGGTTTCAAAGATAGTAAACTCCCACATCAGGAATTGCCAGATCTTGCGTGCCTGAAGGCATGAGGGAATTGGAACAGGCTTAGGATACACTTAGAACCAAGCACTAAGTGAGATTTCAAAGAATGGTCGCTCTGGACAAACTAAAACTAATTAAAGAGACGATCGATGGTGGTTGAGAGCGTACCAGACGGAATTTAGCTTAGCAGAACCACACACGCTTCTCAAAATTCTAAAAGTGGACAGGAAACTACAGTTAGGGTGCTGAAGTCAAAAACACGGATAAGGTGGGATGCTTTCAATCTGAATGCAAAGAACTGAAAAATCTGCTTATGGAACATGTGAGAAGAGGATGGCTTCTGGGTGTTTACTGCCGGATAGTGTTTTTGAACCCTTGCCAAGATCCCTCACTTTAACTGTAAGTGGTCCTTTTTGCACCTGCATTGTGACAAAGTTGGTTAGTTTTTGAAGTGTCATTTTTTAAGACCACAATAAGCCACATGTGCTAGGATGCTTTTTATTTTAGCGGTCTGGGCGCTCTTAGCACTATCCACGTTATTTCGGTGTTATTCAACATTGTTTAGGGGCCTGAATGCATTTATAATTATTGGGTGTCTCCAAGAGTTGCCTTTACCGACCAACACTTCGATCATGCTAGACGAGCTTGTGCTTTCTTACACTGCTTTGTCATGTTGTGTAGTGTCTGGTTTTTATCAGTTGCTATAGGAGTTGAGCATAGTTTTTCATCTATCTGTTCAACTGAGCAAGAGGCACTTTGTGTTCAAGCCTCCTGCTGTGCCCTTCAGAACCTGTCAGTGAGCTGATGCTAAACATGTCCACACGCTTGCAGGAAATCAAGAACAGAGGCTGCTCAGGTCTAAGTGATCAAAGCAATTATTCATCTGTCAGAACACGGCCTGTAGGGGGAGAGGAGCTGCACACCCTGCTGGCTGTCAGTCTTTGCAATGTGTGACTCCCCCTGGCCCCCTCCACCTTTACTGAGAAACACTCCTTAAAGTTCCACAGCAATTCTTCCGTTTCTGATTTCTATTAACTTGCTGTTGCTATTGCCATTTTAGTTTCATACTGAGTATCGATCTCAGTAGCATGAAAGGCTGAGATTGACCTGCCAGGATTCAAACTTGTGCTCTGAAATTTCCACTTGTTCTCCCACCAGATGGTTGCCACTATAAAATGACATTTGGAAATTATGTAATTCTGTCTTCCTTTGGAATCATGTATTTGAAGCAGAGGTTTTTCGAGTTATTTGTTATTCTTCTCCACTTATTCCTCTACCATCTATACTGTACTAAGCGGCAGATGACCTCTTAGCAAGGTTTGCAACTGTTATCAGTAGGGCATCTCATTGAAATCATAGTGATAGTAAAAGCATAATGACTTGCCTTTTGCCCCTCCCCACTGACATCACAGGTAGAGGCATCTCTTGGCTATTGAATCCAGGGAATGGCCATTAGTTTTTTATGTGATCTGTAGTTGATGTTAAATAATATGACTTGCAAGTAGCTGCTAAGGATTAAGGGGTGTCACCTAGTTACTGCTACATGACACCCCTGGTTCTTGTGGGTGCGGAAGCAGGTAGGGTAGAGCACAGAGGAATTATACTCTTAACACTCACTCCTGAGAGCATTAAAACCAATAGTTCCAAGGGTGATGCATTTCTTTCCTTTTGGTCGCATCTAGGTACTCCAAAGTAAGAAGGCCACTCTTCTGCACAATCAGTCATCTGTTGACATGTGTAGGCGTGTGTGTGTTTGAGATGACCAGTAGTCCAAGCTGATCTTACTAGTATGCAGAGGTTCCCCTGGTGTCTCCATCTCCTCACCTGCCACCTTGAGCCCCGTCTTTTTTTTGTATTTTGGGTGATTTTCACTCATCGAATGTCGCAAGTGCTTCTCAAAGAGGCTTCCGTAATGTAACCATTGCAAAGCTCCTGAGCTTGTAAGTGCCCTTGGAAAGGGCTACTCAATCCTAGGAATTGTGATGGCTCTGACCATCACGACTATAGAGTCGTATTTACCTTCTATCTGGTACAAAACGTGTGAATGAGAAGGCCCTTGTGGTCCTGCCAATGTGCTTGAATTTTATTTCTGATCTTTTATGTTTTGATAGTGGTGTCAAACATTTTCATTACACATGTGACATTTTGTGCAGTTCGCAACTGTTGCTAACTCCTGCAACAGTTAAAACTTCCTGCTTTTCCTTCACCTACACCAAAGCCTTGTTAGTTGGCACTGAAACTGGATGTTTTTGTACTCGTGAGTACTAAGAATCCTGTTGTACTGGTGATGTATATGGGAGATTTGAAGATTAGCAATTGCCCTGCTCTGTTTTTCTTTCCATGGGAAAGTTATGTTAGCTTAGGCTCTTGTACAAAAGCGCTGCAAAAGACCTAATTTTCAAAGGGAGGTCCATCCTCTGTAGATCTGTAGACTTTGCATTATTTTGTGTTTTTGTATTAAGAAATATTTAATTTGAGAAGGGAAAAGTTTGACTTTGCAGACTCCTTTTGATTAACCCTTTCTTCTGGTATCCATGTTGCCACGATCAACTCATGTTTACCAGCTCCACTACTTCTAATTGCCAAATTAGGTAATTCCCACAACTTTATTAATACTCTCTCATTTCAGTCAAAACAACAGGGTTTAGCAGCTGCTGCTGTAAGATGCCTCCTCCTCAAGAGGGCCAACACCTTAAGAATCAAAACCTATTTCTCTGGCACAGGGTGACGTAGTCGAGCCTGCTACACCAAACCGGGCCTTTCTTACCATTGGCACTCTTTATGTTCCTTCCAGGCTGAGATATACTCTCGCAGTGGGGGTTCAGGGACTCTTCTCAGCTGAAAAGTAGATGTGGTTTGGTGTCTGAGTCATCCACAGTGTAACCGCCAGAACTTGGTTCATATCCCAACTTCACCTAATTACAAAATCCTAGACAAATGACTCCATCATCCCGTGCTTCAGTTATCTTAATTTCAGACATCCCTAGGCCTTTGAATGAGATTAATATAAAAATATTTACATTATCTGATAGTCTGAGCTAGGTAGTATATAGTTTATTTGTGAGGGGTAATCGGGTTTTAAGCTCCTGGTGTCATCTGAAGGCAAAGGAGATTCGGGAAGTGACACTTTACTAGGGCGTTCCTTACCCAGATAGCTGGCGAGTGCCTAATGACCAAACCCTCATCCTCAAAAATGACTTGATGTCACCTGCTCTCTCCACGTGAGGGGGTTGTGGCATGAAATAAATTCATGTGACTATCATAGGTACCCTTGGTGAGAGTGTTTATGATAAATCCACGAATTTGTGCAGCTTCTCTGTTAATAGTGGTAGCGTGGTTACTGCTGTATTCAGAGTCTGCCATGCCAAGTGTGTTTGAATAGATTTATAAGGATCTGGAGTGTGGGGTGTGTCCAATTTAGCTTTATTGAAGATGAAAATGTGTTTTCTTTCCGACGGCTCACAGTGTTCACCTCATAGTGCGCCTTTACTTTCTGAGCATGGGCGTAATGCATTGTTTCTGACCAATTACATTTTTGGCTCAGAACTTGGGCCTTCCATACTTTACGTAATTATGAATTGAGCCTATTGGAGATGACAGCTGAACCTGGAGAAATGGGCCTTCCTTTGTTCAGTAGTATGGGAATGTAGGAAGCTGGCTCTGTGTAACTACATCAAAATGAGGTATAGTGTGCACAGAGTCCAGGGGTTCCCCAGAGGCTTAACAGAGGCTAAGGTAGATAGTACTAAGGCTCTATTTTGTGGTAATGTGGTCGAGCAGTTAGGCTTATCAGAGGGTAGTGCAAAGCATTTGTTGTACACACACAAACAATAGAACAAACACACACTGAATGACTTAACTCCAGACCAATGTTTTTTATATTTCAAAAATATATTTTCTCAATTTATTTTTAGAACCACAGGTTGCAGGTAAGTACTTTAATAAATTCGTATTCCACACATCGATAAATTATACAGTTTTTGAAATATTGGCAATAATGTGTTTTAAAACTTGACACAGTGCAATTTTCAGAAACAGTTCCTGGGGGGAAGAAACGTTAGATCGTTTTACAAGTAAGTACAACACTTACAGTTCCAGTCTCCAGGGGTTAGGAAGTCCACAGGTTGGGGTTCAAGTTAACCCCAAACACCCACCACCAGCAACACGTGGCCGCCCGGGTGCAGAGGTCAAAGTGTAGCAAATTTAACGTGGGCTCCTATGGAGACAAGGGGCACTCAGAATCAGATCTGCAGGCAGGTAAGTACCCCCGTCTTTATAGGGTAGACCTGTGTGGTTTAGAGGAGCACTGGGGGGGCCACAAGTAGGCTTCAGAGATGCACCCTCAGCTGTACTGGGGCAGCCGGGTGCAGGGTGCAAACAAGATGTCGGGTCTCCAATGATTCTCTATGAGGGGACTACGGGGGGTCACTCATAGGCTGCAGGTGAGGTTCAGGAAGTCGTCTTGGGCAAACCATGGGCTGGACAGGGAGGAAGGCTGCCTGCTGAACGTTGCTGCACCAAAGGTCCGGTTCTCCAAGGCCTGGGGGCTTGGGTGCAGTGGTCTTTTAGGCGTTGGTTATTTTCGTCCTGAGCTTTCGCAGTCAAGGGGTCCTCGGGATTCCCTCTGCAGGAGTGGTGGTGTGGAGAGGTCATCCCAGGGTGGGCACTTGCTCGCAATCGCCTGGGGATCCTCTCTAACTGGTTGAGCCACCTGGACACGGGCCGTGGGCATCGGGTGCAGAGTGGTCAGGACTCATGCATTCGGAGTGGTTCTGAAGTCCTTGGTTGCTGTTTCTTCTTGTCCACGGGGGTTCTTGGTACTTTCGAGTGCAGGGCAGTCCTCTGGAGCCTGGCATAGATCGCTGGTCCCACTGGATGTGTCGCTGTTCTTTTGAAGGTTCTTTAAAGCACGAGACAGGCCGATAGAGCTGGGGCCAAATCATTTGTCATCTTCCTTCTCCTTCGCTGGGGCTTTCAGCTATGCAGTGCTTCTTCTTGTCAGGTCGGCAGGAATCTGGTGAACTGGGTTCAGGGAGGCCCTTAAATCCTGGGTTTAGGCCTGTTACAGGGGAGAGAGGGCAGTAGCTAATGGCTCTTGTCCCTGAGGGTGGGTACACCCTCCTTGTGCCCACTCTCTTTGGGGAGGGGGGGGCACAACTCTAATCCTATTGGTCTCTGTATTTCAAACCAGGATGGGTGATTCTGCAGGGAGGGGGGTCTCCTCAGGTCTGAACACCTCAGGGATGGTCCAGGCTGGGGTGGTCACTCCTACTGCTTTCCCTAATTTTCCCACCAGACTTGCCACCAGAAGTGTCCACTAGCTGGAGTGCCCTGGTGTAGGAAAGTACCATCTTGCCTGGCATGTTACCCCCATTTTTCACTGTATATATGTTGTTTTAGTTGTATGTGTCACTGGGACCCTGTTCACCAGGGCCCCAGTGCTCATAAGTGTGCCTGAATGTGTTACCTGTGTAGTGACTAACTGTCTCACTGAGGCTCTGCTAATCAGAACCTCAGTGGTTATGCTCTCTCATTTCTTTCAAATTGTCACTGACAGGCTAGTGACCAATTTTACCAATTTACATTGGCTTACTGGAACACCCTTATAATTCCCTAGTATATGGTACTGAGGTACCCAGGGTATTGGGGTTCCAGGAGATCCCTATGGGCTGCAGCATTTCTTTTGCCACCCATAGGGAGCTCAGACAATTCTTACACAGGCCTGCCACTGCAGCCTGAGTGAAATAACGCACACGTTATTTCACAACCATTTTACACTGCACTTAAGTAACTTATAAGTCACCTATATGTCTAACCTTTACCTGGTAAAGGTTAGGTTCAAAGTTACTTAGTGTGAGGGCACCCTGGCACTAGCCAAGGTGCCCCCACATTGTTCAGAGCCAATTCCCTGAACTTTGTGAGTGCAGGGACACCATTACACACGTGCACTACATATAGGTCACTACCTATATGTAGCTTCACAATGGTAACTCCGAATATGGCCATGTAACATGTCTATGATCATGGAATTGCCCCCTCTATGCCATCCTGGCATAGTTGGCACAATCCCATGATCCCAGTGGTCTGTAGCACAGACCCTGGTACTGCCAAACTGCCCTTCCTGGGGTTTCACTGCAGCTGCTGCTGCTGCCAACCCCTCAGACAGGCATCTGCCCTCCTGGGGTCCAGCCAGGCCTGGCCCAGGATGGCAGAACAAAGAACTTCCTCTGAGAGAGGGTGTGACACCCTCTCCCTTTGGAAAATGGTGTGAAGGCAGGGGAGGAGTAGCCTCCCCCAGCCTCTGGAAATGCTTTGTTGGGCACAGAGGTGCCCAATTCTGCATAAGCCAGTCTACACCGGTTCAGGGGACCCCTTAGCCCTGCTCTGGCGCGAAACTGGACAAAGGAAAGGGGAGTGACCACTCCCCTGACCTGCACCTCCCCTGGGAGGTGTCCAGAGCTCCTCCAGTGTGCTCCAGACCTCTGCCATCTTGGAAACAGAGGTGCTGCTGGCACACTGGACTGCTCTGAGTGGCCAGTGCCACCAGGTGATGTCAGAGACTCCTTGTGATAGACTCCTTCAGGTGTTGCTAGCCTATCCTCTCTCCTAGGTAGCCAAACCCTCTTTTCTGGCTATTTAGGGTCTCTGTCTCTGGGGAAACTTTAGATAACGAATGCAAGAGCTCAGCCGAGTTCCTCTGCATCTCTCTCTTCACCTTCTGATAAGGAATCGACTGCTGACCGCGCTGGAAGCCTGCAAAACTGCAACAAAGTAGCTAAGACGACTACTGCAACTCTGTAACGCTGATCCTGCCGCCTTCTCGACTGTTTTCCTGCTTGTGCATGCTGTGGGGGTAGTCTGCCTCCTCTCTGCACCAGAAGCTCCGAAGAAATCTCCTGTGGGTCGACGGAATCTTCCCCCTGCAACCGTAGGCACCAAAAAGCTGCATTACCGGTCCCTTGGGTCTCCTCTCAGCATGACGAGCGAGGTCCCTCGAATCCAGCGACTCTGTCCAAGTGACCCCCACAGTCCAGTGACTCTTCAGTCCAAGTTTGGTGGAGGTAAGTCCTTGCCTCACCTCGCTGGGCTGCATTGCTGGGAACCGCGACTTTTGCAGCTACTCCGGCCTCCGTGCACTTCCGGCGGAAATCCTTTGTGCACAGTCCAGCCTGGGTCCACGGCACTCTAACCTGCATTGCACGACCTCCTAAGTTGTTCTCCGGCGGCGTGGGACTTCTTTGTGCGACTTCGGGTGAGCACCGTTTCACGCATCCTCGTAGTGCCTGTTTCTGGCACTTCTCCGGGTGCTATCTGCTGCTGAGAGGGCTCCTTGTCTTGCTCGTCGTCCCCTCTCTCTCCTGGTCCAATTTGCGACCTCCTGGTCCCTCCAGGGCCACAGCAGCGTCCAAAAACGCTAACCGCACGATTTGCCGCTAGCAAGGCTTGTTGGCGTTCTTTCGGCGGGAAAACACTTCTGCACGACTCTCCACGGCGAGAGGGATCCGTCCACCAAAGGGGAAGTCTCTAACCCTTTTCGTTCCTGCAGAAACCGCAGCTTCTTCTGTCCAGTCGAAGCTTCTTTGCACCCACAGCTGGCATTTCCTGGGCATCTGCCCATCTCCGACTTGCTTGTGACTTTTGGACTTGGTCCCCTTGTTCCACAGGTACCCTAGATTGGAAATCCACAGTTGTTGCATTGTTGGTTTGTGTCTTTCCTGCATTATTCCTCTATCACGTCTGCTTTGTCCTTAGGGGAACTTTAGTGCACTTTGCACTCACTTTTCAGGGTCTTGGGGAGGGCTAATTTTCTAACTCTCACTATTTTCTAATAGTCCCAGCGACCCTCTACAAGGTCACATAGGTTTGGGGTCCATTCGTGGTTCACATTCCACTTTTGGAGTATATGGTTTGTGTTGCCCCTATCCCTATGTGTCCCCATTGCATCCTATTGTAACTATACATTGTTTGCACTGTTTTCTAAGACTATACTGCATATTTCTGGTATTGTGTATATATATCTTGTGTATATTTCCTATCCTCTCACTGAGGGTACACTCTGAGATACTTTGGCATATTGTCATAAAAATAAAGTACCTTTATTTTTAGTATAACTGTGTATTGTGTTTTCTTATGATATTGTGCATATGACACTAAGTGGTACTGTAGTAGCTTCACACGTCTCCTAGTTCAGCCTAAGCTGCTCTGCTAAGCTACCATTATCTATCAGCCTAAGCTGCTAGACACCCTATACACTAATAAGGGATAACTGGGCCTGGTGCAAGGTGCAAGTACCCCTTGGTACTCACTACAAGCCAGTCCAGCCTCCTACATTGGTTGTGCAGCGGTGGGATAAGTGCTTTGAGACTACTTACCACTCTTGTCATTGTACTTTTCATAAGAGAAAAATATACAAAACAAGTTCAGTGTATATACACATTGCCAAAAAGTTTTGCATTTCCTCTTTTCACCCTTTTCTAAGTGCTGAAAAGTACTTCTAACTTTCTAAAAAGTTCTAAAGAGTTTAAAAAGTTTTTTTCTCAGTCTTTCTAAAAGCTCAGACAAACTTTTTCTCTTTTTCTATCACTTTAACTCTCTCTAAAAATGTCTGGCACAGGCCAAAATGTTGATCTGACCAAACTTGCATATGATCACCTTAGCTGGAAAGGAGCAAGGAGTCTCTGCATAGAGAGAGGTTTGAGTGTAGGGAAGAATCCTTCCTTGGAATTGTTACTTAACATGCTTAGAGAACAAGATAAGGCAAGAAGTGCCCCATCTGTTGAAAAAGTAGCTAATGGTTCCCAATCTGATCCAGGGACTCCCCCAGGAAAAGATTCAGGAAAGAAACTTCCTAGCCTGCCCATTACTAGACAGTCTAGCATAGTTGGTAATGATGTTGGGTCACACCATACAAATAGTGTTGTCTCACATCATAGCAAAAGCATTTACTCACACCACAGTGGTACTGATGTTTCTGTTAGCCAAGCTGTTAGGGTGCCCTCTGTAAGGGACAGGTCTCCTTCTGTCCATTCTCACCATACTTCTGTTTCAAGGCATGTCCCTCCCACCCACCCACCCTGATGACAGATTGTTAGAAAGGGAGCTCAATAGATTGAGAGTGGAACAAACCAGACTGAAGCTCAAGAAGCAACAGCTGGATTTGGATAGACAGACTTTAGAAGTAGAGAAGGAGAGACAGAAACTGGGTTTAGAAACCCATGGTGGCAGCAGCAGTATTCCCCATAGTCATCCTGCAAAAGAGCATGATTCCAGGAATCTGCATAAGATAGTTCCCCCTTATAAGGAGGGGGATGACATTAACAAGTGGTTTGCTGCACTTGAGAGGGCCTGTGCTGTACAGGATGTCCCTCAAAGGCAGTGGGCTGCTATCCTATGGCTATCATTTAGTGGAAAAGGTAGGGATAGGCTCCTTACTGTAAAAGAAAATGAAGCTAATGATTACAAAGTTCTTAAGAATGCACTCCTGGATGGTTATGGCTTAACCACTGAACAATACAGGATAAAGTTCAGAGAGACCAAAAAGGAGTCTTCACAAGACTGGGTTGATTTCATTGACCATTCAGTGAAGGCCTTGGAGGGGTGGTTACATGGCAGTAAAGTTACTGATTATGACAGCCTGTATAACTTGATCCTGAGAGAGCATATTCTTAATAATTGTGTGTCTGATTTGTTGCACCAGTACTTGGTGGACTCTGATCTGACCTCTCCCCAAGAATTGGGAAAGAAGGCAGACAAATGGGTCAGAACAAGGGTGAACAGAAAAGTTCATACAGGGGGTGACAAAGATGGCAACAAGAAGAAGGATGGTAAGTCTTCAGACAAGGGTGGGGACAAATCTAAAAATTAGTCTTCATCAGGCCCACAAAAACACTCTGGTGGGGGTGGTGGGCCCAAATCCTCTTCTAATCAAAACAAGGAAAAGAAACCATGGTGCTATTTATGTAAAATAAAAGGCCATTGGACAACAGATCCCAGTTGTCCAAAGAAAGGCACCAAGCCTCCTACCACTACAACCCCTACTGCTACACCTAGTGTCCCTACTAATAGCAGTGGTGGTGGGAGCAAACCTACTAATAGCCAATCCAAGGGAGTAGCTGGGCTCACTATTGGTAACTTAGTTGGGGTTGGCCTTGTTAGCGAGGCCACAGAGGCTGTGTTAGTCTCTGAGGGGGCTATTGATTTAGCCACCTTAGCTGCTTGTCCCCTTAATATGGATAAGTACAAGCAGCTACCCCTAATAAATGGTGTTGAGGTTCAGGCCTACAGGGACACTGGAGCCAGTGTGACTATGGTCATAGAGAAACTGGTCCACCCTGAACAACACCTACTTGGTCACCAGTACCAAGTAACCGATGCTCACAACAACACACTTAGCCACCCCATGGCTGTTGTTAATCTCAACTGGGGGGGGGGTTACTGGTCCAAAGAAAGTTGTGGTAGCTTCAGATTTACCTGTAGACTGTCTATTAGGGAATGATTTGGAGACATCAGCTTGGTCAGATGTGGAGTTGGAGGCCCATGCAGCAATGCTGGGCATCCCAGGGCATATTTTTGCTTTGACAAGGGCTCAGGCCAAAAAGCAAAAAGGACAGGGAAGCTTGGATCCTGGAACAATGGACCAAGTGCTCCCTAAAGCTAGGGCTAGTAGAAGCAAACCACTTCCTACTATCCCTCCCTCTACAGTGGATTCAACTTCTCAGGAAGAAGAATTCCCTCCCTGTGCAGAACCTACACCAGAGGAGCTGGAAGCAGACACTGCTGAGCTTTTGGGTGAAGGGGGGCCTGCCAGGGAGGAGCTGAGTGTGGCACAGCAAACCTGTCCCACATTAGAGGGTCTCAGACAGCAAGCTGTCAAACAGGCTAATGGGGATGTCAGTGACTCTCACAGAGTTTACTGGGAGGACAACCTCTTGTACACTGAGCATAGGGATCCTAAACCTGGAGCTGCCAGGAGATTAGTGATTCCTCAGGAGTACAGAAAGTTCCTCCTAACACTGGCACATGACATTCCCCTAGCTGGGCATCTAGGACAAATGAAAACTTGGGACAGGCTTGTTCCCCTGTTTCATTGGCCTAGAATGTCTGAGGACACAAAGGAATTTTGTAAGTCCTGTGAAACCTGTCAAGCCAGTGGCAAGACAGGTGGCACCCCAAAGGCGCCCCTTATTCCACTGCCTGTGGTTGGGGTTCCCTTTGAAAGGGTAGGGGTTGACATAGTTGGCCCCCTTGACCCTCCTACTGCTTCAGGCAATAGGTTTATCTTGGTGGTAGTGGACCATGCCACAAGATATCCTGAAGCTATTCCTTTAAGGACCACTACAGCACCTGCAGTGGCAAAGGCCCTCCTGGGAATATTTTCCAGGGTGGGCTTCCCAAAGGAAGTGGTATCAGACAGGGGAAGCAATTTCATGTCTGCATACTTAAAGGCCATGTGGAAGGAGTGTGGTGTAACGTACAAGTTCACAACACCCTATCATCCACAAACAAATGGACTGTGTAACCGGGCGCCTCCGGACGCCGGTTCCCCGTCGGAGCGAACGACCGCCGGCGGATACCCCGGGGGCACCCGAGGGATTCCTGACGTGATGACGTCCAACGTCATCCGTCAGACAGGAACAAGAAGGACGGCCGACGAAGAAAAAGTGCCGCGCGACCCAGAAAGAGACGCCGACGTCAAGGAGAGCCGGAGAGACGAACGCCACGGACCGCCAAGAGAGAAAGGAAACCCCGCCGTGGACGAGGAACAACGGACGGAGAGCGAAAACCCTTGGGCGCCTCCCGCCCCTGCCGAGGCGAAGTCGGGAGATCCCCTACAAGCCGGCCACGTCCCTGGAGGGGCGTGGCCAAGTCAGGTACGAGCGTACCGGGGCTGGGGCTGGGGTTCTGGGTGGTTGGCTGGCTTTAAGGGGGCTAAGAAGGGAGGGCTGAGGTCGTGTAAAGAAGGGGAGCCCATTTGAACAGGAACACCGTTAAATAAAGAATAACCACACCCTCCGTACCCAGACCAGTGATCAAAAGTGTAAGGGGGTCACAGAAAGGGCACAACGAAAGGAAGTCACAAGAGAAAAAGTAACCCCACATTCCTCCACCTCCACAGAACCCCCCTTCCCCTCCCACTCCTTACTAACCCCAATTAACCGTGTATAAATAATTTTCCCCACTTACCTGTTCCTTTCTCCTTCTTTGTTTTTGGGAAATCCTGGGCCATGAGTACCGGGTGAACAAGACCTCTCCCTCCGAACCGGACCAGGCCGTCCCGGGAACACCAAGGAACCCTGAAAAGAAAAGGGATTTTATATTAGTTTTGGACTTGGAATATAACAGTTTGGCGGAAAAGTTAGTGCTATAATCCCAAACGAGCAAGAAAATAAACATACTACACCCTTAAGTGCCGCGTCTGTCACCTTCTTCCAATATCCCCTCGACTCGGGAAAAAAGACCCCGCCAAAGACTGGTGGAGAGATTTAATAAAACTCTAAAAGGCATGATTATGGGTCTCCCTGAAAAACTCCGCAGGAGATGGGATATCCTTCTACCATGCCTCCTTTTTGCCTACAGGGAGGTACCCCAGAAAGGAGTGGGCTTCAGCCCCTTTGAACTTCTTTTTGGACACCCTGTTAGGGGTCCACTCACACTTGTAAAGGAGGGTTGGGAACAACCTTTAAAAGCTCCTAAGCAGGATATTGTGGATTATGTACTTGGCCTCAGATCAAGGATGGCTGAGTACATGAAAAAGGCCAGCAAAAATCTTCAGGCCAGCCAAGAGCTCCAGAAGCAATGGCATGATCAGAAGGCTGTTTTGGTTCAGTACCAACCAGGGCAGAAAGTGTGGGTCTTGGAGCCTGTGGCCCCAAGAGCACTCCAAGATAAATGGAGTGGACCCCACACAATTGTTGAAAAGAAGGGAGAAGTCACCTATTTAGTTGACTTAGGCACTGCCAGGAGTCCCCTTAGGGTGCTCCATGTCAACCGCCTGAAACCCTACTATGACAGGGCTGATCTCACCCTGCTCATGGCAACTGATGAGGGACAGGAAGAAGACAGTGATCCTCTACCTGATCTCTTCTCTTCCACAGAACAAGATGCTCTTGTGGAAGGTGTAGTTTTGGCTGATTGTCTTACTGCTGAGCAGAAAGACCATTGCATAAATCTCCTAGATCAATTCTCTGAACTCTTCTCTACTGTGCCAGGTACCACTTCTTGGTGTGAGCACACTATAGATACTGGAGACAGTTTACCTGTCAAAAGTAAGATCTATAGGCAGCCTGACCATGTCAGGGACTGCATAAAGCAAGAGGTCCAGAAAATGTTGGAGCTAGGAGTGGTTGAGCACTCTGAAAGTCCATGGGCTTCTCCTGTGGTACTTGTACCAAAACCCCATTCCAAAGATGGAAAGAAGGAAATGCGGTTTTGTGTAGACTATAGAGGTCGCAACTTGGTAACCAAAACTGATGCTCACCCTATACCCAGGGCAGATGAGCTCATAGATACACTGGCATCTGCCAAGTATCTAAGCACTTTTGATTTGACTGCAGGGTATTGGCAGATCAAATTGTCAGAAGATGCTAAACCTAAAACTGCATTTTCAACCATTGGAGGACATTACCAGTTTACTGTAATGCCTTTTGGTTTGAAAAATGCACCTGACACTTTTCAGAGGTTGGTGAACACAGTCCTGCAAGGGCTGGAAGCTTTCAGTGCAGCATATTTGGACGATATAGCTGTCTTTAGCTCCAGCTGGGATGATCACCTGGTCCACCTATGGAAAGTTTTGGAGGCCCTGCAGAAGGCAGGCCTCACTATCAAGGCTTCAAAGTGCCAGATAGGGCAGGGTAAGGTGGTTTATCTGGGACACCTTGTTGGTGGGGAACAGATTGCACAACTTCAGGGGAAAATCCAAACAATTATTGATTGGATTCCCCCTACCACTCAGACTCAGGTGAGAGCCTTCCTAGGCCTCACTGGGTATTACAGGAGGTTCATTAAGAACTATGGCTCCATTGCAGCCCCTCTTAATGACCTCACATCCAAAAAGATGCCTAAAAAGGTATTGTGGACAGCTAACTGTCAGAAAGCTTTTGAGGAGCTGAAGCAGGCCATGTGCTCTGCACCTGTCCTGAAAAGCCCTTGTTACTCTAAAACATTCTATGTCCAAACTGATGCATCTGAATTAGGAGTAGGGGCATTCCTATCACAACTTAATTCTGAGGGCCAGGATCAACCTGTTGCTTTTATTAGTAGGAGGTTGACCCCTAGAGAAAAGCGTTGGTCTGCCATTGAGAGGGAGGCCTTTGCTGTGGTCTGGGCTCTGAAGAAGTTGAGGCCATACCTGTTTGGCACTCACTTCATTGTTCAGACAGACCACAAACCTCTACTTTGGCTAAAACAAATGAAAGGTGAAAATCCTAAATTGTTGAGGTGGTCCATATCCCTACAAGGAATGGACTATACAGTGGAACATAGACCTGGGAGTAGCCACTCCAATGCAGATGGACTCTCCAGATATTTCCACTTAGACAATGAAGACTCATCAGGTCATGGCTAGTCTTATTGTCCTTCGTTTGGGGGGGGGTTGTGTAGGAAAGTACCATCTTGCCTGGCATGTTACCCCCATTTTTCACTGTATATATGTTGTTTTAGTTGTATGTGTCACTGGGACCCTGTTCACCAGGGCCCCAGTGCTCATAAGTGTGCCTGAATGTGTTACCTGTGTAGTGACTAACTGTCTCACTGAGGCTCTGCTAATCAGAACCTCAGTGGTTATGCTCTCTCATTTCTTTCAAATTGTCACTGACAGGCTAGTGACCAATTTTACCAATTTACATTGGCTTACTGGAACACCCTTATAATTCCCTAGTATATGGTGAGGTACTGGGTTTTTCAGAACCGGTACTGATCCGGTAACCCAGCGGTGCCAGGGTACACCCAAAGACCTCGGGTACTTTCCTGATTCAGACTACAGAAACTCAGAGTCTTCTAGGTGAAGTCAAAGATCGAATTTATTGGCTGCAACCAATTGACAAGTGTCCTAGAAGTACAACAGCACGATTTGTATGTTCTCAGGAGACTGTGTTTCAATGCAAAGTCAGGTTTCCTTATATCCAGTTTTTTAAGCTTCAGGCAATCATTCTTGACATTTTGGTTGGTCATTCACATGTTTTCACTACAAAGGAAAAAACAGTGTCATGATGAAACCTCATATTTCATGTCATCCAACCCATAATAAATTACCCGGCAAGGCCTAGTATTTTACATCAGATAAGTGTGGACCCCTAATAAAAACGGGCACCTCCCCCTCGTAAAGTAAGAAGAAGAAAAGAGCAGGTGCAGGTGTGAGCAAGTTAGGCAGGGTGTGTGAGCGATAATAAGGGTTTTATGGCCTGGTGTGCCTTGATGCTATCTGATTCGGCCACTGGGAGAGGGACTGACCAAACAGGTTTGGCCTGAGGCAATGGTTCCAGCTTGCCCAGGTCAGAGAAAAGTCAATCAAGGTGTACGTGTCCTTGGAATCAAATCTGACTGTATTATAAGCCTATGTGAGGGCAACTTTTAAAAATGGCTGCCGTGTATAAAATGGGAGCCACGAGTGCAGGACGAAAATGGCGATTTCGAGGTGAAAACGCTGCTGGAATTGAGCGAAAATGCTCATGCTTAGTGTACTAGTCATTATCGGTCTTTTGATACTAAAATCGTACTGCTGTGGCAAAGTAAATTACATGGGTCCAGAATTTTTAGAACCACAAACCCTCCTTTTGCCCTTACATAGGTAATAAACCTATTCTCATGCTAATCTGAGTCCAGGTCTATGTTTATAAGGCCATGGAGATGTTGCTGGAGCAAAATTCTAGTACTTGGTAACTCTCTCTGGACAGGTCTCCTCGAACATGAAGTAGCACAAAAGGCCACATATGGCAGGACAAAATAAGGAATACCTCTATCTGCAGTAGGTGGCATAAGATCACACACCCAACAATTAGTGATGTTCACTACTAACTAGTGTTGATGCAGAAGCTGTACAAAAGAATTGCTTACAAATTCTGATCTTCTAACCTGCTCATGTTCAGGAAAAGGGTGAAAAGAGTGCAAAGAAACAATAGTAGGAAAAGACATAGGTTGGGAAGTGGGTGCAGAAGTCAATTGAGTAGAGAAAAACAATCCCACCCATAAATGACAACGTCATGTTTAAAAGACACTAGAAAACACGTTATTAAGAACATATAGACAACGGGAGAAAGTAGTGACCACTATTTACAAATGAAATAATAATTTTTCACAACCCTAACCAAAAAGCAAATCCTAAAATTATCTAGTAACATTTTTAGGGCTCCTCTGCATTTCAGTAATTTTTGTATGTTCAGGTGGAACAGTGGTGACTCTCATCAATGCTCTAAGGTGAAAAGGGGGTACTCTTTCCACAGAAAATGGACTTTATTCTGCTTTTACTAAACAGAATAGTACTTTAAAACAATGCCAGCAAAACAATCAGTCTCCTAACACCTAGTCTATACAATCACACGGAAACCTCTTGTGAAACCAACTATGCCCAGAGTCCGTTCAAAAAGCCTCTCTGGCAGGCTTCTATTGTCCATCAAATTTTCTTTTGTTGTTTTCTTTCGCATGGGCCTCTCAATTCAGGCCTCTTCGTGAGAAAAGTACTGCTTAGTTGGAGTGCCCTCCTGGCAAACACCCACAGCTCACTCGAAAGTCTCAATGTCTTAAAGCAATGCACCAGTGTCTCTCCTCTGTGGCAGATACTACAAACAATGTGCTCTTCATTGATCAAGGGCACAAATCATCTCGTGCAGACCCAAGCACCATTAATTGGGAAATAGCTCAAGCTCAGCAGCACTTTCAGACTCCAACACTCATTATTTAGTGTCAGAGGACGCTCAAGCTGCTCTTTCATGGGCACCAAAATATAGTGCCTTTTTCCAAACTTGAAATCTCCGGTGCACTGCCCTTCTTCCGTTGGAGCAAAGAAAAGGGGGTGTGTGGCCAAAACTCAGGCCAAGGGGCTCAAGGGATTGCACACTGTCAGAGGTTACCAGCACATGACAGGTAGAGAAATGAAACCTCAAAACAGCTCTGCCATCAACAACAGGAATCCTTCTCTTTAGCTCTTTTACACTGAAACTTTGGTTTTGTGATGTCCAACGCCGTCTGATGGAGCAAGTACGATATCATGCGCTGGCGATCGCTGTCCAGCTTTGCTACTTCCTGGGTGCTGAGACAGTAGGGCCAAGATGTCCGTCTTTCATCTGTAGCTGTCACTGATGGGAATTAGGCTTAAATCAATGTCCTGCAGGTTATTATGACTTGATACCTGCAGAATCTAGTGACGTAGGAAGTGTGCCACAGCTGTTAGTTTCCTTCAATTTAGTACAAAAACAGTTCATGGTTTTTAACAAGGGGACTGCAAGCAGGTGGTCTGCAATCTTCAAAGGAGTAGCCATACACCATGGGCATAAAATACAAAGACAAAGGCAGAAGGGCAAAACAGGGTCTGTAGCATCTTTAATTCAGTTCTCTCCATTATTATCTGCCATCTATAGCTACATGAGAATTCTATCTGAATGGATTTCCTCACACAGTGGCATTGTCTAATGGGGTAAACACATATTTGCCTCAATGATTAAGTCTAGGTGTTCCTCCTTACCTTAGAACATCTCAATAGAGAAATCACATGATACCGATTATCAGGGACATGTAGAAACCTTCCTTTAAAAACTGTGCATCAGGTGCACTATGCAATACACAGGCTAATAGTCAAATGTGCAAACAAAAAGACAAGAACTAGAGGGTCCTGATATTTGCATGATTAGGACACATCTGATCCCACAAAAAATTAAAGTAGCAGGAACAGAAGGGAACCGAAAACCAAATTAAAATAGACATTGAAAATTCGTCATGTTCAAAAAGGTAAACATAAGATATCTCCTATTGAGATGGAAAACTTGTCTTACTATAATATTGAGTCAGTTAACCAGTCTATCGCTACCCTGACAGTCAGGCTGGAAAACATTGAAGCAGGCAAATTCTTGAAAACCAGTCTGGTCATACCAAAGGGAATTATACATAACATGGGGGTCCCTGGTACATCACTGCAGTCTGGAAATGTGAACCTGAACAATACATCAATAATAATAAAAGGGCTGACTGGTGAAAGGAATTCGAAAAAGAGAAATGGGACTAGGACATAGCTAAAATCTCAATAACTAAGCATGGTGCGACATTGGTCAGGGGAAGTAACCAAAGAAAAAATCTATAGAAAGAACAAAAAAAATTATTTGGGTGATAGTCAGGCATGTGACACAACACCAAGAGTACGGGTGATACACAAAGGCCAAAGTTACACAAATTTTAACTCTACCGTTGGCGACTACACCATATACGGTACTCCTAGCTAATGTTTCAGTTCCTTCTTCAGGAAAAAATGAAAACCTGGTTTTCTTTTAAGGAACGAAAGCCATATGCTACTTAGGAAACAGAACATCATTAACTAATGTAATATAGAAATTAGGCCACCTTGAGTCACAGATCTATAATTTCATCCTTAGGTCCAATCAAGGATACATAAATGTAGGGCTGCCTGTTCCTTTAAGGGAAGGGGCAGTAACGTGACTAACTGCAGGTGACACACTTTGATCCTGTATATCTCTTTTTATTTTCCTTCAATACCATTATAGCCAAATAGACATTCACTGGTGAAGTGTTGTCTTTTATGTTCACAGCATGAAATATCATTATCTGTGGAATTTAGTAACCAGAACAAGTTCAACCAACTGTTGCGTAGCGATGGGCATCGTCATGACCATCCCCTCACAACACAGGGGAGCTTGTAATAGTATCAAAAGCAGCAACAAACATGCAAAAAACAAATAAAAAAAATAATAAAAACGCACAAAACGTCAAGCCATCAGATATACTTGCTGTGTATCAAGCACAAAAAGCATAGACAAAACAATAGCATGTGTGAACAAGCGGTGACACACAACACCATGTCATGTACTTTATGCACTGTAAACCTGCAGCCCAAAACCCAATATTTGGGCCTGTTTAATTTGTCAGGTTTAAAATCCTTACCCTCCTTTTGACAGTAGATCACCAGGCAATGGAAATCTGCTGTCAAATATAACTTTACTGTTTCTCTTCTAACATACAGGACCAGCAAGAACAATTCATGATAGGACCAAATACATGAAAATAAATTTCCATTACTTAACTGTTACCCTCTTGTCAGTTACTTCGCAACATCAAGCCACCTTAGTTTTACCTTTCTAAAAGTAAAAATTGTTACACTGACACTCCATATTAATTTGGCACCTACAATTTCCACTGTGAAAAATAAGTCTTAATTGGCAAATCATTCTCATTAAGGCATGTAGCCTTCAAATTTTTTTTAAAAAAGGGCTGCATCTTATTTTCTGTCTAAGACTTAATGCAACACTTCGTTTTCTGTCAAATAAAAGCAACTAGCAGGCATCATTTTATTTTTTTAGAGCGGAGACACAAATGTATCAGTTCTGCAGAGCATTTAACATGATGTTGGGTCATTCGAAGAAACCCCTTTTTTTTTATATTTTCCCTTTGGAATTAAGTTCTTTAATTGTATTGATGTTCTTCTGGAGAAACCAGAAATCCCACTTTTAGAGGCCCGTAGGTTCATTCTGCATTTCACAGAGACAAGGCCCTAAGTTAAAAGGTCACAGGTGTCAACATGACAGCCTCCTCCATTGTTTATGGGAAAACTAAAGATAGCATCTCAGCAGCGTGACTTGAGCCAGCCTCTGTAGCTCTCCTAGCTTCTGCCACTCTGAATCTGTCAAAGACAGTAGGCCTTCCTATTTTCCTTCTAACCTGCAATAATTCACTCTATTTAAAAAAAAAAAAAAATTCCTTTTTAGGCGCTAAAAAAATTATCTCTATTTCCAGATTATTAAACTACATTTACTGTGAATAATTCACAAACCTTAATAACACACATACCAGTTGTTAGAATAAATGCTTGTTGCAATCCCATGCAATGGTACATATTTCATCAACCTCGAATGAATGAACGTCTCAGTAGGCCCAGCTGAAGTTAGAACCTTCAACCTTGATATTAAAACAAGCCTTTGTACTGGCACATTGACTCATTGAATCATAAGAAGGCACAACCTGCAAATATATATCAAACCTAAATGTATGCATTTACTGAAGCCTGAGACACTTTAAAAAGTACTCTGAATGAAAGAAAATGCAGTTTAAACAGTGCTTTTGCCCAAAATCGACTTTGATATTTTAGGCATTAAAAAATCAATATCCTACAATTTTCTTGCATAATATGCATTACCAGAATGTCTCTTACACAATCCATGAGTCAGCCATTGAAAATATTAACTTATACTTTATAGAAATGAGCTTGTTTGCTCCTGCGCCAAGGGAAAATTGCACATACAAATGTCATTTTAGCGGTGCAACATAACTTAAATTAAATTTTAATGTTAAGAGGTCATAGTATAGGTATTAAGCTTTATAAATATTAAAAAACGATTTTGAAAGGCACTTATTTTTTAAATAATTTTTCCCTAATTATTAATTTGCTTTTAAAAAAAAAATAAGAACCCAATTATTCTTTTTTTTTTTGTTGATAATTCCACATATAAAAGCAAGCTGCATCCCTTGCCTATTATTTGGGATACATTAACTCACAAGCCTAAGCGCATAAGCCTAACTTGAAATGCGTCACATTTTTGCGCCACTTTCATTTAAAAGGAAGGTTATGCAAAATTCCACCCATGTTTAACTGGGAAAGTGCTGGCTGAATTGAAAATAGATAATTTCGTTTTTTTTGGGGGGGCCCTATTTATATCTATTGAATGTGTTTTCTAATTTATTAAGCATTTAACAGCAGTTTTGTATATGTGCACAATTGCTCATTCTATAAATTAAAGAGCAACATATAGCTATGTTAGCACATCACATGGTTCATTTCTGGATTTTTTCTAAGTTTCTACTTAATATTAATTAACCAACATTTTACTTAACAAACTGAAAACATCAAGAAGACCCACAAACACACATTGAGCTCATTTCAGATATAAACAGAAAACACTCAGGACACACAATACAGCGCGCTTTAGCCATTTTTCATAAATAGCGCCGTCGCAATTTACTTACAGAACCGTTTGCAGATCCTAGTTGTAAGTCATATTTACAAGAAAAAAAAAAAACTTTTCTCAATTATTTCCGAGAATAGCGGACCCATACTTTATTAAACGTGATGGGACCCACTCCGTGCTTCACATATAGTTCAAAGGTTGGAGTTCCAATCGGAGGAACCGGACATGAGTCCTCCAACCGGGAGTCCCTTTTACAACCAAGACAAAACAAATTTCCAAGTCTGCTAAGACCAGGCATCTTCGCTCACTAGTCTAGCTTCAAACTTCAAAGGATTATCGTTTACGATAGTCTCGTGAATACACGAGTCCTTCGGCTTTGGTACTTGCAAGTTCCAAATCAAAGTGATCCCAAAGGGATACCAAACCAAATGTCCAATTAAGGACCAAACCAAGTGTCCAACTAAGGACCAAACCAAGTGTCCAACTAAGGACTGGGAGACGCTCCACTTATACTTAACTGAAAATATCAATGACGTCACCAGAAGACTCGTCTTATCGTTTCGCTCTACCAAAAATCAAGGGTCCAAATCAGGGCGATAGCCAGGGCAGCAGTCCTTCATAGCCATCGGGAAGCGGGGAACCTCGCAACAAAGACTTTCGGACCACGTCGACATGCAGGGGTCGATGAAGTGGCGGCCTTCCTCCAGAATTTTCACACGAAGCTCCCCACGGACCTCAGGCTTGGACCGGTACCGCTGGTATCGCCCCACGTTTGGGCGCCAACTGAGGTACTGGGTTTTTCAGAACCGGTACTGATCCGGTAACCCAGCGGTGCCAGGGTACACCCAAAGACCTCGGGTACTTTCCTGATTCAGACTACAGAAACTCAGAGTCTTCTAGGTGAAGTCAAAGATCGAATTTATTGGCTGCAACCAATTGACAAGTGTCCTAAAAGTACAACAGCACGATTTGTATGTTCTCAGGAGACTGTGTTTCAATGCAAAGTCAGGTTTCCTTATATACAGTTTTTTAAGCTTCAGGCAAACATTCTTGACATTTTGGTTGGTCATTCACATGTTTTCACTACAAAGGAAAAAACAGTGTCATGATGAAACCTCATATTTCATGTCATCCAACCCATAATAAATTACCCGGCAAGGCCTAGTATTTTACATCAGATAAGTGTGGACCCCTAATAAAAACGGGCACCTCCCCCTCGTAAAGTAAGAAGAAGAAAAGAGCAGGTGCAGGTGTGAGCAAATTAGGCAGGGTGTGTGAGCGATAATAAGGGTTTTATGGCCTGGTGTGCCTTGATGCTATCTGATTCGGCCACTGGGAGAGGGACTGACCAAACAGGTTTGGCCTGAGGCAATGGTTCCAGCTTGCCCAGGTCAGAGAAAAGTCAATCAAGGTGTACGTGTCCTTGGAATCAAATCTGACTGTATTATAAGCCTATGTTAGGGCAACTTTTAAAAATGGCTGCCGTGTATAAAATGGGAGCCACGAGTGCAGGACGAAAATGGCGATTTTGAGGTGAAAACGCTGCTGGAATTGAGCGAAAATGCTCATGCTTAGTGTACTAGTCATTATCGGTCTTTTGATACTAAAATCGTACTGCTGTGGCAAAGTAAATTACATGGGTCCAGAATTTTTAGAACCACAATGGTACTGAGGTACCCAGGGTATTGGGGTTCCAGGAGATCCCTATGGGCTGCAGCATTTCATTTGCCACCCATAGGGAGCTCAGACAATTCTTACACAGGCCTGCCACTGCAGCCTGAGTGAAATAACGCACACGTTATTTCACAGCCATTTTACACTGCACTTAAGTAACTTATAAGTCACCTATATGTCTAACCTTTACCTGGTAAAGATTAGGTGCAAAGTTACTTAGTGTGAGGGCACCCTGGCACTAGCCAAGGTGCCCCCACATTGTTCAGAGCCAATTCCCTGAACTTTGTGAGTGCGGGGACACCATTACACGCGTGCACTACATATAGGTCACTACCTATATGTAGCTTCACAATGGTAACTCTGAATATGGCCATGTAACATGTCTATGATCATGGAATTGCCCCCTCTATGCCATCCTGGCATAGTTGGCACAATCCCATGATCCCAGTGGTCTGTAGCACAGACCCTGGTACTGCCAAACTGCCCTTCCTGGGGTTTCACTGCAGCTGCTGCTGCTGCCAACCCCTCAGACAGGCATCTGCCCTCCTGGGGTCCAGCCAGGCCTGGCCCAGGATGGCAGAACAAAGAACTTCCTCTGAGAGAGGGTGTGACACCCTCTCCCTTTGGAAAATGGTGTGAAGGCAGGGGAGGAGTAGCCTCCCCCAGCCTCTGGAAATGCTTTGTTGGGCACAGAGGTGCCCAATTGTGCATAAGCCAGTCTACACCGGTTCAGGGGACCCCTTAGCCCTGCTCTGGCGCGAAACTGGACAAAGGAAAGGGGAGTGACCACTCCCCTGACCTGCACCTCCCCTGGGAGGTGTCCAGAGCTCCTCCAGTGTGCTCCAGACCTCTGCCATCTTGGAAACAGAGGTGCTGCTGGCACACTGGACTGCTCTGAGTGGCCAGTGCCACCAGGTGACGTCAGAGACTCCTTGTGATAGGCTCCTTCAGGTGTTGCTAGCCTATCCTCTCTCCTAGGTAGCCAAACCCTCTTTTCTGGCTATTTAGGGTCTCTGTCTCTGGGGAAACTTTAGATAACGAATGCAAGAGCTCAGCCGAGTTCCTCTGCATCTCTCTCTTCACCTTCTGATAAGGAATCGACTGCTGACCGCGCTGGAAGCCTGCAAAACTGCAACAAAGTAGCTAAGACGACTACTGCAACACTGTAACGCTGATCCTGCCGCCTTCTCGACTGTTTTCCTGCTTGTGCATGCTGTGGGGGTAGTCTGCCTCCTCTCTGCACCAGAAGCTCTGAAGAAATCTACCGTGGGTCGACGGAATCTTCCCCCTGCAACCGCAGGCACCAAAAAGCTGCATTACCGGTCCCTTGGGTCTCCTCTCAGCACGACGAGCGAGGTCCCTCGAATCCAGCGACTCTGTCCAAGTGACCCCCACAGTCCAGTGACTCTTCAGTCCAAGTTTGGTGGAGGTAAGTCCTTGCCTCACCTCGCTGGGCTGCATTGCTGGGAACCGCGACTTTTGCAGCTGCTCCGGCCTCCGTGCACTTCCGGCGGAAATCCTTTGTGCACAGTCCAGCCTGGGTCCACGGCACTCTAACCTGCATTGCACGACCTCCTAAGTTGTTCTCCGGCGGCGTGGGACTTCTTTGTGCGACTTCGGGTGAGCACCGTTTCACGCATCCTCGTAGTGCCTGTTTCTGGCTCTTCTCCGGGTGCTACCTGCTGCTGAGAGGGCTCCTTGTCTTGCTCGACTTCCCCTCTCTCTCCTGGTCCAATTTGCGAGCTCCTGGTCCCTCCAGGACCACAGCAGCGTCCAAAAACGCTAACCGCACGATTTGCAGCTAGCAAGGCTTGTTGGCGTTCTTTCGGCGGGAAAACACTTCTGCACGACTCTCCACGGCGAGAGGGATCCGTCCACCAAAGGGGAAGTCTCTAGCCCTTTTCGTTCCTGCAGAAACCGCAGCTTCTTCTGTCCAGTCGAAGCTTCTTTGCACCCGCAGCTGGCATTTCCTGGGCATCCTCCCATCTCCGACTTGCTTGTGACTTTTGGACTTGGTCCCCTTGTTCCACAGGTACCCTAGATTGGAAATCCACAGTTGTTGCATTGTTGGTTTGTGTCTTTCCTGCATTATTCCTCTAACACGACTGCTTTGTCCTTAGGGGAACTTTAGTGCACTTTGCACTCACTTTTCAGGGTCTTGGGGAGGGCTAATTTTCTAACTCTCACTATTTTCTAATAGTCCCAGCGACCCTCTACAAGGTCACATAGGTTTGGGGTCCATTCGTGGTTCACATTCCACTTTTGGAGTATATGGTTTGTGTTGCCCCTATCCCTATGTGTCCCCATTGCATCCTATTGTAACTATACATTGTTTGCACTGTTTTCTAAGACTATACTGCATATTTCTGGTATTGTGTATATATATCTTGTGTATATTTCCTATCCTCTCACTGAGGGTACACTCTGAGATACTTTGGCATATTGTCATAAAAATAAAGTACCTTTATTTTTAGTATAACTGTGTATTGTGTTTTCTTATGATATTGTGCATATGACACTAAGTGGTACTGTAGTAGCTTCACACGTCTCCTAGTTCAGCCTAAGCTGCTCTGCTAAGCTACCATTATCTATCAGCCTAAGCTGCTAGACACCCTATACACTAATAAGGGATAACTGGGCCTGGTGCAAGGTGCAAGTACCCCTTGGTACTCACTACAAGCCAGTCCAGCCTCCTACACCTGGGGCACTGTAATCTGAGGCTTGAGCCTTTGAGGCTCACCACCTGGTGTCACATTTCCTGTAGGTGTGAAGCACCTCCACCCAGGACAGGCTTTGTTTCTGCCCACCAAGAGCACAAAGGCTCTCACCCCAGGTGGTCAGAAACTTGTCTGAAAGTGGCAGGCTGGCACAGATTGGTCAGTCCTGCACTAGCAGTTTGGCTAACATACCGGGGGCATCTCTAAGATGCCCTTTGGGTGCATTTTTCAATAAATCCCACACTGGCATCAGTGTGGGTTTGTTGTGCTGAGAAGTTTGATATCAAACTTCCCAGTATTCATTGAAGCCATTATTGAGCCGTGGTGTTTGTAAATACAAACTCTCTGACCATATATTCAGTATTGATACTATGCAGTTATAATGTCTAAGAATGGCCTCAGACACTGTAGGGGCATATTGCTCTTGCAGCTATGCCCTCACTTGTGGTATAGTGTACCCTGCCTTAGGGCTGTAAGGCCTGCTAGAGGGGTGACTTACCTATGCCACAGGCAGTGGTTTGTGGGCATGGCACCCTGAGAGGGGTGCCATGTTGACTTTGCCTTTTTCTCCCGACCAACACGCACAAATTGCAAGGGCAGTGTACATGTGCTTGGTTAGGGGTCCCCTAGGGTGGCATAATACATGCCGCAGCCCTTGGGGACCGTCCCTGGCTACAGGGCCCTTAGTACCATGAGTACATTTTATAAGGGATTTAACTGTGTGCCAGGGGTGTGCCAATTGTGGGAACAAAGGTACAGATTTTGGGAAAGAACACCGGTGTGGGGCCTGGTTAGCAGGATCCCATCACACTTTCAAATTTGGCATCAACACTAGGCAAAAAATGTGTGTGGGGGGGGGGGGGTAACCATGCCAACAGTGGCACTTTCCTACAGGGAGATACGCTGTTATTACTGGGATTTGACCTCCTACAGTCAAATCCCTTATTAAGTATTTTTTTATATTGAGCAAATGATGTGTGAATATTTTTCTCCTTCTAGCTTACTGAAATTGATTAGCAGTAAGGTAGGCCTTCTACTTGTTATGTGTGCTATCCTTAAGATCACTAGGGGTTTTTAAAGGTATTTATGTCTCCTAGAACACCAAGCTGAGGATATACTGTTTTTTAAGTTTCGGCTTGAGATTCTACTATTGGTCCATTTCACAACCAGGTGAAATCCCCTTAAGCCTCCACTCTGTTTTGAATATCATGACAGCGTTGTGGAAATAAATACATGTCCAATGTTCTGTCCATACTACCGATGTACTAGACATACTTTGCTATTGCCAGTATTTTAGCAGACTACCATACAAGCTACAAACCTAGCTATATTGATCTTTACTTATTGAGCAAGAAACATTTTGATAAGAAATGTTTCCCACAAGAGCACCACTGTTCATAGCATTAGAGTGCTATTGGGTGAATTACATAACCCAGGATGGGTTATAGAGGCTTTGTTCAAAGTAGCAGTTTTGTCTAAAAGAGACAACATTAAGTAACATAGACCGAGTGTACAACTAGTGTTGTGCAAAATATACATATTTACATAATGAGATCCAGAATGAGAAGTTAGTTTGCTATTCCTAATACATAAGGTGATCTTTTAGAGCACTTTTAAAACTACTGAGTAAGATGCAGGCTTTAATGTTAGATGACAAGGAGTTGCAGTGGAGCTATTAGGGACTGTACCAGGAAGCTATCTAGCCTTAAGATGTCCTGACCTTGTGCCAGTCCTTGAGGGAACATAAATGGTTCCCACTTAAACAGCAAGCCAAGTTGAGGGGTCGCAGCCCCTCACCATACAGTAACATCGGACAGAGGAAAGGACAAGAGAATTTCGTTAGAGGTTCCTGGCATAGGTGACTGACTTGGGGGTCTGGGAGGGCAGAAACTAAGGGCGTACATGCAAACACGTAGTTTTAGGCTTTTGCTCTGTCCGGTCACTTTCAGGTCATTGTGGACAGTGACAGCATAAAGATTGCAGTGTCCCTGTGGTCAGTGCCTGGCAATTCCACTGTTGTATTGTCTTTTTGCTTGTCACTGTAGTTTGTAGCTGGTCTTGGCACTACCCTCACTTTATTTTTCTCTTCTGCTGTCCCCACAGGTTATCTACCAGTTCATGTTCTGTGCTTCCCCCTTTGTGATGATTGTGCTTTATTCCAGACTTTCTTCTAATTTTTTAGGATCAAGGCTGATTCTTGGTCAACCTTGGGCTTCTCAAAACATATAACCGTGAGGTGGTGGATACATTATACCTTACAGACTTAACTAACTTTCTACTGTGAATATTTGTAGTTGTTCTTCTTGTGACTTCCTTCCTTCCTCTCTCTCTCTCTCTCTCTCTCCCCCCATATATATATATATATATATATATGTAGAGGTGCAGTCAGTGCCTTGGTGGGGTACCTAATTTGCGTCCACTGGACTGGGCTGCTTTCTATTTTCAATTCAGACTGGTGTCATCTTTCTTCCCAATGACCTTCCCTGGAGTTCTGGGCTGATACTGTAGTGTTGTGGGGGTCTCAGAGTTTAGGGGGAGGTAGGTATTGACTTTAGATTAAATGAAGACAACACCATTTCTCCGGCATGAGATGGCTGAGGAAAAGGAAGGCTCAAACTAGAAAATGTGCAGGGGTGTTTGGTGTAGCCAGAAGGCTCAGATGGGACTAAGGTTTTTTTTAATATGGTCTCCCAAGTCAGAGTGTCAGCAAGGTAGTTTGGTGAGGTTTTGTGCACTGTTTTGAAAATGTCCGGAATAAACAAGGGCTGCTGAAAACTTGGGTTGCCCCACTAAGACAACATAAGAGGTTTGTCCCTTTAAGATTGTGGTGGACTTGCCCATGGAGACTGAGGCACCGACTACTAAGGTGGAGAAGGTCAAGGCGTGAGTTACTTTAGGCAGAGGTGTTTTTTAAACTGTGAATTGTCATCAGGAAGGTGCCTGGCAACTTTCTACATTGTGTTGGTTCCTTCGCTTGCCATACAATTTCGACCACCATTGTTTCCTCACCTTTATTGTTTGTTTCTCTTATTCGGTGTCCTAGGTTCCTTGACTTTCTTTCTGTGTTTGGGGCTTGTTGTCTTATTTGTTCTTATCTCGTTTACCGATATCTGCAAATGGTACTAAATTTCCCTACCTAGTGTATACCATAGCTGCCTTGAGAATACCAACCTGTGAGAACTTTGTGACGGGTTTTTAGAAATCCAAGATAAACACACCTAACAAGATCCCAAAATAGTGTCTGTCTCTTCCCTCTTCTCTCCAGTATTTAGTTCTACACTTAGTATTTCACCCCTTACTAGCAGAGCCATGTTTTGGTGAGTCGGTCAAATTAAAATCACTCTTCTATACAAAATGTGTGATTCTTCACCGAATATGGGTATAGGTGGTATGTGTCAAGGAGGTCTTGTAGGATCCATTATTGATTTTGTTCAGCTGGGAACCAGTCCAGTTTGCTTGCCATAAGCTTTGGCAGTGTGGAATGACAGTTATGAGTATATTTTCCACATGTTGGGAACTTGATAGCGAGAAACAAAGTCAGTGACATATATAAACTACTCAGTGCATATTGAGGGTCCAAAAAAAGACCGATTTCTAGCCGAGAAGTAAACGTCAACTTGTCTGAGGGGGAGGAGTAAGGAACTTGGTGGAGATCTGGCCTGAAGGCAAGGCAGTGACGTAAAAGCCCCCAATTTAGGCAGATTTAATCATAATGAATTGTAGGGGTTTCCTATTTTAATCAGTTGGTCTTCGAAAATATTTGGAGATTTCTTTTGACGAGAATGTGCAGGCAGTCATGTGTAATTCTGTGCATACCTGTGCATCCCTTTGGATTATGGTGTAAAAGTGGTCCTGGGTTTGGCTGCATGCCCCAACAGGACACTCATTTATGTTACTTGTCAAATCCTTAGGACACAATACTTGGTATTCCAGCGAAGCAATGAGGCTGTGCCCTAGGGCTGAGGGACAGCAGAGAAGTTACGCTTACCTATGTAAGTTGTAACAAAAATATTCTTGAAGACAACCACAGAGGCACATGAAATGCCCTTGCTCCTGACTCTCATCTCAATGATACTTCTGACTTCCCTGTGAAACAGGACCCTGGGGTTGTGGTAGGTGGTGTTGGCATCTTCTAGATGAAGCTTGAGAGAGACTATGTAGTCACACGACTGTACTCCAAAGGAATGTTTGCACTAACACGATATGATTTTCATCTCTGTTTACAGTGACCTCCCTGATAGGGGTAAAGTGTCTAGCAGTTGACCATACTTGCAGACACCTTGTGAATTTAATATTACAGATTTTCTGTGGTGACGGTGCTGGTTGTGCAGATGAAGGGTGTGTTGAGGCGGTTTGTAAGTTGGTTGCTTTTACACCACGTTTCAGTACTTTGCCGATTACAAGGTCTATAAGTCAATGTATTGACGGTCCTATACAGCAGAGAATCCTGACAGCCCCTCTACCCTCCAATCTTTCCTTTTTCTTTGCCTCAAGCCTTCCAGTGATTAGGTCTTCTAAATCACCTATTGGCTATTTTTTGTTTACTATAGCAGATCTAAGAAGGGGGTGGGTGTGGTGGTCATGGTTATGTGTAGACTGTCTATTGTGAGAGCATAAAGGGTAAATGAGCTGATTTGATGAGCCTTATGCCCATCATCTGCCATAAGTTCAATGTATAAGACCGTGATGATCGAGTCTCACTTCAATGCATGACTGTGCTAAAATGAAGTGTCTTGCAACTGTCATGGAAGATCATAATTAAAATGTTGATTCTAAAGCGGACTTCTTGAGTAGGAAAGCTGACCACGTCTACAAATGTGATGAATTAAAGATGAGGAAGACCGGTTTCAAGGCAGAGAAAAAAAACACCTCTTCGCTATGGCATCAGTGAAGTGAAAAAACAATACTTAATACTAAATGAAGTGGCAATGCTTTGGAATGGACTCAGTGAACCCTACCCTATACTGTAAAGTTTGAAAAGTGTAAGAACAACAAAAAATATGTATTTTGTGTTTTTAGGTCAGAGCAGTGAATAATTTGCATGTAGTGTTTACCAAAGGAGAGCCTTAAGGAAGCCATACAAAAATGAATTATTTTATTGTGAATTAAAATGAGCTTGAGTGCCAATCCTCAGCTGATGTCGGAAACCACCTTCGGCGTGTATATCCTTATGTATTCGAATTATTCATGTATTCAGTTCCCGTAACCGGCGCACTAGTGACAGACAAAAACAAACTAAATGTAATGTGTAATACGCTGGGCAGTAGTGCTAATCGGGTAGTGTTTGTACGCTTCAGTTTTTGCGCAGTCTGGAGAGCTGGAGAATATGTGCATGAGCCTGCCGACTTTGGAGCTGGGGAACCAGGTTTCAGTTTTGGCGTCTGCTCCGCAACCTTTGATTCTGGGCAAATCACTTAATCTCCCAGTGCTTAAAAAAAAGATGTGATTTTGTGTAATGTAATTAATACTCATGAAAAGCGCCCCAAATACCTTTAGGTCGAGCTCCCGCTACGTACAACGGCAAAAAAACAAAATATGGCCTGTTGAGGTGGGAAGCTTCCCCTGCCTTCAAACGAGAAACCTCCTCCGGGACTGACGCACAGCAAGCCTTTTAAATTAATTTGTATTTTGTCCTGATTGTATAGCTTGAGTCGTGTTGGTTAAATGTCTTCCTTGTTATCTTTTGTCGACTGGAATTCAATCCGTTCAATGAAGAACGAGAAACAGCAAATATAGGACGGCACTGTGGCACGGTTTAGCAAAACAAGACCAGACCTGCGTACCTCTGTCTCCCCACAATGAAAGGATTATTGTGTGACCTGTGGTGACGACGCACCGGCGGCATCTGGGCCACACTGCGTCAAATGCGGGCCCAGGAACAAACAGGGGCCTATGTCACGTACCGAGAGTTAGAGCTAAAATTAGTCCCCCGGAAAAACGCAAGGAGCGGGCGTGAGGTGTGGATAAGGTCTGGGACAGCACTCCTTGTATCCCTCGGATAACCTTTCCTTCAGAAAGGTCACCCCGCTCCTTCAAACAGCGCTATTGCTCGGTCTGCGCAGTTAATTGCGAGACATGACCTGGCCCCTGGCATCAGGCCGCCATCCTGCCTTCTTCATGGCTGTCGTGGAGAGATTGCTGGGGGGGAAGCAGGATCCTCTCTTTCATCTGACCTGTCACATGTAGCACACCCAGCAGTCGGCACCGCAGAGGTTAATTGGCTCAAGCTGCAGGGCCTGCCACTGCCCGAGGTCTCCGTGACAGGACAAAGGGCCTCATACAGTGAAAGTGCCCAGGACAGAGGCTTGAGGCGGGCCATGCTGGTGTGCTGTAGTTTAGAGCTGGAAACCCAAGGAGGTGTCGAACGGCAGCTGGACGCACGGGAGCTGCTGTGCAGGCTGTCTGCACTCCTGTGATCTGAGGCAGAGCTCACTTTGTTGCAGGGGCTGATACACAGAACAGAGCCGGCACCAGCCTTTAAGCAGAGGGTAGGCGCAAGCCCCTACGAGATTCTTATCCACTCCATGATTTATTGATCAATCTGTACCACTTCTTAAATCTGTTACACACTACAGGAGCTGCCAGGGCTCCCGTGAGGTCAGGAGGACAGGCCAGTCCCCTCTTCTATGCCATGCTCACCGCATCCTCCTACATGCCTGTCACACAGTTTTTATTCTACATTAGATAATTTTCGAAAATGTGGGTTTCATGTGGAGGCCTTGGCGATCAACTTCCACGCAGACACTTTTGCACGTCAAATGTTGAGTAAGCACAGCGCCAAAAATGACCTTGCTTCAAGTGGTGCTTAATTTTCCCCTATTATCTACCCCTAGGGCTGTGTGATGGGGCAAACGGAGTGCAAGCACTTATAGGTTTTCATGCAAAGACAGGCCAACTAAATAGTGACCCTATTTTGTGTGAAATTCTAGCGCCAAATTAAACCAGGTGCAAACAAGTTTTTACGTGTCATTTACCCAAAATGTCCCGTTTTATTCGCCTCGCCGTTGGATGGTTGCCCTTGTGAGGAGATTTGTACCTGAGGCCAAGGGTGTACTTAATGTGAAGTGGGAAAGAACAAGATTCTAGAAAGTGTTCTTTTAAGCGAAAAGTAGATTTATTCGTGGGATAAGGGACCCACGACAGCAGGAGCATGACCATCCGATCTGAGGGTCTGACACTAAATGAAAGCCTTCAGAACCTCGAACACGGATTGTCAGGCCAAGCTGCCTAGACCGAGAACACAAAGTTAAAAGGAAACAATGCGCGTGAGAGAGAACAGTAAATTTGTAGATACATCAAACATAACGAGTCTTTCAAAATACAATAGAAATGCATAACATATTACACTTAAGAGTCCAAATTTCTTGTAAATTACCATTAGCTCAAGCTAAAATGTTTTTTATATATTTGCACACAGCCGAGGACTTGACCGGTGCACACCTCCTTAATAAATATGTGCTGGGTGCAGTGTTTTACCCTTCATGCAAAGCAGCGCTGCCGATTTTCATGCAGCATTGGGCTGCGTGAATTTGAGTAAATATCGCACAATGCATTAAGTTGCTCGTTCACTTCCACGTCTATTCTATTTACCACTGGGAACTTTTTTGGTAGCCACTAATCTGTCACTAAAATTGGAATTATCTGAAGCGTGGAGAGGTTTATCTTTCTAGCTTTTGCTTATAGCGTCCTGTTCTTTTTATGTACCGTTTTTTATTACACATTTGCTATTTCTAAGTGCAGTAGCCCATGGGTAAAACCCTTTTTCTACTGAATTTATCAACCTTGGAAAGATAAAATCTCGACTTGGTCCTGCTGGGATGCAGACGGGTGTCCTGATGTCAGCAGCGAGCGCTTAATTCGCCTAGGCGTATTTGGAGCTTTGTTTCTTATTATGTGTATGCTGTTAAGAATGAGGCAGAGTATTCTCGACGCATCCATATGACAAGTGAACGTCTGTCTGTAGAACAGAGGGGCTCCTGTTTATCATGGTTCCAGTAGTCTAAATATGATTCATGTGACAGGCAGAATGGGGTCAATTACTGAGCGTGTGAGCAGAACAAGACAATTAAAACAACTGAAATGTCTTAAAATATTTGAAGTTATAACAACATTTCTCTGAAATAATGCCGGCCTTCTATGAGTTTTCATAAATCACTGAAGAACTGATACGTGGTTACCAAATAAAAAAAATGCTTTATTCTAGGATTTGTCCTATAACCAAGCTTAGTGGTGCAGTTGTCCTGCCACCAGGCAACAGATGCAGCGGGTGAAAACATGCACTGCTATCTCGGCCTGCGAAGAGCCATGTTGCTCCTAATTGTATTTCCTGTTTTTTCTTACTCTTGCATTCCCTAAAAGTCCATGATTTTTTCCAGTATGTGTTTCTATACTTCTTTTCATGCTTCACATTACTTATGTATAAGTGTAAGCGAGTCACCTGTGATTTCAAATTGTAGGTGGGCGTTGATAAGGGATGTGCTTGAGAGCTCTGGAGTTCAGGCCCAAGGCAGGGTGAATTTCTCACAGTGCTGGTCAGGGTGGTCATAAATGAGTTAAGAATAAATGCTCTTTCCCCCATGGCCTCTCCGCAGAGCGCATAGAGCAGTGCTCGGATGTGCCAATCGTAAATGTGATTCTATGCAAAAGTGAATGAAGGAGATACACAGGTAATGAAATACTGACGTGGAAAAAGTTAAAGAAAAGGCTGGGGCTTAAAGGTGATTGGCTGCATGGTGTGTGGAGAGGAGAGGGGCAGAAGATGCTAAGAAGAGGAGAGAGTGAAAAGAGGGTACTGAAGAGGAAAGAGATAAGGTGTGAGATATGCAGATGGAGGGTTTCAGAAAGATATCCGGGGAAAAAGCATAAAAACCTAACCCAAGACTATAGAAGAGAATGGCGTGAAGAGGAGAACTCGAGTGATTAAGAAACTCTGAAGACCAGTACCCCTTCCATAGGCGTTATTACTGTTTAATTCATAGAGTGCCCAACAGGCCGACGAAGGCATAATAGCCAAAACGCGTTCCTGTTGGGATAGCGAAATAAATTATGAATACAAGCTTTGGAGTGCTGTGCCTTCTTATACTAGACGGAGGATAGTGGCGGTTTATAGAACGGTTCATGTAGCAGCACCACCAGCGATCAGGAGCGGAGTGACTACGCCGAAGGAGAGTGTCTATATATATATATATATATATATATATATATATATATATATAAATAAATCTATCTATCTATCTATCTATCTATCTATCTATCTACATCCTACTGGTGGTCGTCAGTAGTTAGAACCCGTATGCCACCAATAGACCCCCGCCCCAACACCCGCCAAACGTAAACCGACAAAGTCTTATTTTTTTGGCATTGGAATAATTTTATTTAAAAGTCAATTCATTAAAATCATGACACATAAAAACATCTTGTAAGTCAAAATTCAATCCTGTCATAAATCATAATAACGACACAACCAAGGATCCTCCCGCGTCCCGATCACCGTTGGACCACACAGGTGAACCGTACTTCACCTGTATCTTTGGGGGCGGCTGTTCCCAACACCTCACTGTCCCTTGTCCACGTGCTCAGGGTTCCACCCCACCCCAACACCAAGCTGCCATGGGGGTGCAACAGGGTGGCCAGGAGCGGGAGCCCCGTGCCCACCCCAGCGATCTGGGCACCCTAATCCCCAAGCTGGTGTGTACATCCGCCGGTTGATTAAGGACTGCAGGATCCTACCTTCAGTGTTATTCAGGGTACCCTTCCTTGGGTACCTCTCTGTTGCTTAGGGTGAATTCATCATCTCATCTCACCATCGCACACTATCCTCAATCTCATGTCTAAAGGGATGGGAGGGTGGGTTTGATGCCGGTCCCGGTCGCGCCACCCACGCCGCATCCACAAAAAGGCTGAGGCCTGGTCCGGGGGCTCTTAAGTACCCCCCAGTGGATGCAGCAAAGCAGGCGGCGGCCGGAAGTGACGCACGTGACCTCCCTCAAATTTGGTCTTCCGCCCTCTCACCTTGCGAGAGGGCGGAAGTGACAGGCCATCAAAATGTAAGACCAGCATCCAGGGCTCAGGCCTCGGCGCTCCAGGTCCTAAGCGCCACGCCCCCCCCCCCCAACTGGGGAGGCACTCTGTCATAGTTATAGTTAGAACCTAGTTTCCATAGGAAGAGCGTTTTTCATTTTTGCCATTAACTTAGGGGCCGGTTGATGAATCTTCAAAAATGTTCAAAACTTATACTTCGGTCAGTTCAGCTGCTGTCTTAAAAGTTTCGGGGTGATCGGTTAAGCGGGGGACAAGAAAAAAGGGGGTCCCAAAAAGCATTTCCCCATTCATTTTTCCTTCGGTTCTTTGGACATGCCTACAGCCCAAACTGCTGAATGGAATTACAACAAATTTGGCAGGAAGGTAGGTTTTGTTGTGCAGATTATGCTTTTTGTAATTTGGTGTGAATCTGTTCAGTAGTAGCAGGGGGCGTTGGGGGCTTTAAAAAGAAGAGAACGCACAGCCCCCCCCCTCCTAGGGCTTCTATCAGCCCTGTGGACCACCACTTCCTTGGGGCATTCAGAAAGAAAAATGCAGGGGGGAGGGGGCAGCGTGGTGCCCCAGGCAAAACAAAACAATTTTTTTTATTTTGGGGAGGCCATATTGGCCGCCACCTCCCTGGGGCTAAATTAAATATGCATGCAGGGGTGGCATGTGGGCCCCCTGCAGCCTTGGGGGCCGCCACTTTCCTCGGGGGAAAGATAGAATTGTATGCGGGGGACCATGCACCCCCTGCAGCTGCTGGAACCACCATCTCCTGGGGCAAATACAACAATGGTGGGGGGCCGCGCCACCCCCCTCGAGGAGCCATTGATGGCCCTGGGGGACCACCACCACCCAGGACCGGCTCCTGCTATGATCCGGGGTGCCACCCGCAGGACACAGTTGTTTGTTTTTGCTTGGTGGAAGCTGACGGTTCGCACCAAGCAAAAGCAAACAAACCCTGTTTTCTGCTAGCAGCCCCTGAGTTTCATCTGTTTCAATGCACTAAAAATGCGTGCAGGGAAACAGATGAAAACACTGCTCCAGCATGCAGGGAGCTGCTATTCCAAGCAGCTCCCTTCTTGCAAGAGCAGTGGCAGATCCTGTAGGACGCAGAGAGCTAGCTAGGACAGCAGGGGCCTTGAGGCTCCCACCAAATCCTCACCCCCATCCAGTCACTCACTCTCTCATTTCCATCCCATAATAAGATGGAAGCGAGAGAGAGAAAGATTGTAATTGTCATGGTTCCTCCATACAATACTTTCACATTGTCACACCAGCAAGATGTTTGGTTCAAACCTTAGTTTAAAAAAAAAAAAAAAAGTCACTTCTGGCCTACTGGTAAAGCTATTGGACTGTCACTCAGGAGGCTGAAGGTTCATGCACTGTGTCGGTTTGTTTATTTACTAGTGTTTTGAATGTTAAACATTGTTAGTGATATAATATTTGAGTCTTTCTCACCAACAAAATCTTTGGCTTGAATGTCAAAGTTATGACTGGACACTATACACTAAGAAGTCATCTATGGACTAGTGGTTAAGGTCTCTGATACTCACACTGAAGGTCGAGGAGTCCAGTCTTAGTGTGCCTCTGGTTGTTTGCCTATCTTAAATTCTTTTTAACTACAAACATTTAAGGTATATAATGAAAGGTGATCTCACTTTTTTGCTTGACAATTACATTTTTCTTTTCAATTTGTTTTAAAATATAGCATGCTAACTATATCATTTAGTAAAGTTTAGAAAAACTCTCTGGGTGGTTACAGGGAGTTGGCCTCAGGACCTGGCAGCATGCCACGCCCTGCGGACAAACCCTGCTGCGCAGGGCCAACGGCCAGTTAGGGTCTGAATTTACTCGCACAACACCAGAGAAACTCAGCAGTTATCGTTTGAGTTATTTCCAGGAACTATAGCTTGCTCCCTAAGGTAACTATAACTCATGCCCTCACCATGCACTGCTAATACAGCACTCATGACATCTTTGATAACATCATTGATAATGTCACTGTAACATCTGTAGTAAAATTATTGATCGGATAATTGTGCATGGTGTGAGCGCAAGTTATAGTTACCTTAGGGCGCAAGTTATAGATACATGAAATAACTCTAACTATAATTGCTGAATTTCTCTGGTTTTGTATGAGCAAATTCAGAACCTAACTATAACATCCCTGTAAAAAACGCACACACACACACATGCACACACACACATGCACACACATACACACACACATTCACACACACATACACACACATATCCCTTCTAGAGATGCCATGTACCGACCTTGGTTAACTAGTGCCAGCGACCTTGGTGAACTAGTTCCAGCACGTGGCAGTAAATGGATGAAAGTTCTTCAAGGATAGTCCAAAGTCATATCATGTCTCAGTTTTAAGCCTTTTTGGGGTGCACCATGTTTTTTCCAGCCTAGAGTATCCAAAATACTGTGAGTGTATTTCTGTTAACAGTGTATTAGACTCTGCACTAGTAAGTGTATGCACAAGTTGTACTTTTACCCATAATGGAGAGTGATGACTGTCCCTTCACAAAACTGTAGGGGTTATTTACTAATGATTTACATGCAGTATAAGAGAAGTTGCCCACAGGCTGTTGCAAAATGAGCAAGACTTTGTTTAAATGTTTATAGTGCTTTAAAATAACGTTTTTAGTAATATGCTGCTTTTACCCAGTGCAAACCTTTTTAGGAATTTCCTTTAAAAGCACAAATTCTATTAATTAAAGTCTATACTTTGAAGTAGCCTTTAGATTGGCCAATTAACCAACTGACCTTCACATTTCTTTCAGGTGGCAGGCACCCTGGAGGGAAGGCTTCTTTCTTCTTTAGCAGCTTCTCCCTTCTCTCACTTCACGGTAAAGGAGTCCCTCCCTCTCTCCTTTTAGCCTGCGTCAACTCAACTGTTCAGGAATGGTTGTTTTTTTAAATAAAAATTATGGGAACCATTTTCATCAAATTAATACAGCTTGGGAGTGTTCTTCACCCATTCCCCTGCCCACGTCGACCTCTGGTTTAAGGCCATTTTGGTTTCCTTGACTGTCTGGTTTCTGAAAAGCAAACAAAATTCAGTTTCTGTAGTTGCCCGCGAACACAGACTGCCTGAACCCAGTTTGGCTGTTCCAATGCGGATTTCTTCAGGGTACTTCTCTGTGCCTTTAATCTTTATATAATCTGTGCTTCCACGTCTTTCATCAGAGTTCATCTGGCAAGTGCCATACTTCATCAGAGTTCACATGGTCCTGGTATGAAGCCAGTAAGGCCTCATTCTGCATCTTGGCCACCATTGCAGTGCCTCCCAGCTCCCGCTTCACTTTCATAAATGCCTTGCTGATATTGCCCGTAAATGCATCAACCACTTAAACCTCAATTTGGACCAGTGTATTTGGAACTAGCTTTTTGGTCTGATACCTAGTGCCTCACATTGATGGGCGGCCGACCCATCTCATTATATGGATGTTTTTGGGATTTTGCCACAAGGTTCAACACAGCAGATTGGGGGATGCCCATCAGTGCCCCACTATTTCAGTGCGGGCCACACCTCTGAGTTTTCCAGTCGGAGAATTGGATCCCCAAAACCTGTAGCATCAATATCCGGACGTCTCGATCAGCAGATGCACGGTTTAACATCTTACACTAGTCTAAGACGAAAAAGGAGGTCGACACTCAATATAAAATCTGAATACTCGAAATTTAGAGTGAGATCCTAAGCCACATAGGAATAAAAAGTGAACCGGCTGTGTTCAGGAGGTTGTGGAGCTAGAATTGCTGCAAGTGTGTACCCAAGCAGTTAGGCTGCTCAGCCAAGAACACAAGTCCTTTCCTTTGAGGAACGGTAGGCACAATAGTGTGCTGCAGTTTGCCTGGCCACTCTTTTAACATTTTCAAAACTGATGGACCGCTTACTGCAAAGTCTCCAGCTGCTACTTTAGCTCACATCTCCAGGGGCCTGCTTATGTTGGCCCTATAGTGGTTCTCATTGGTTAATTTAAAGGTAGCGGGCCAATCAGTGGCCTGTTGGCTTTACACTCCTTCATTAAGTTCACACCACTCCTTTGGCAAACTTTGAGGTTCTTCGTGTCTCTGCTTCCATCTCCCTCACTAGTGTTAACAGAATATTATGGAACCCTCCGGTAGAAGATGGTGAGAGCACCCTCAGAGTATAAATCACAGCTACTCAGAGCCTTAGATTGAATGGGCCCACAGAAGCGTGGAGGTTGCCCTGCACTGCAGGCAGGGGCGTCCATTATGCCCCGGCCCTGCCTTTGTTGTGGTGATTCCATCCACCATTTTCTGTGTTGTGGCGGAGTTTACCCTCCGGTCTCTGATGCCTTTACATAAGTAGGCCCTTGTCAAACTACCCACCAACCAGCACGACTTACTCTGTACTGCATAATTGTACTGCCAATGACTGGGACTTTCTCGCAGCCAGGCTAGGAGGAATCTTTATTGCGCAGTGCCCCTCTGCCCCCAACAAATACTGAAGAAAACGAGGATTACGCTAACCCGCCTAACGTCAGGTGGATCTGTTACTTGTAATTCACCTTGAGTGACTTTAAGTCTCAGCGTTCATGCATTCTTAATATGTAACGGCAGGGAAGAGAGCCCTCCAAGGTGATTGATTTTCTCCGAGGTTACGAAAGGCCAAACCCTGACTGCCGTAAACACTAATGGGGGCGGGCAGAGCTTTGTCCTTCTGTTCATGCTTGTGAATCACGAGTGTCCTTATCTCCCGATACGCGCAGCTAAGTGCCGGTCACGGTCTCCTGCGGGCAGGAGGGTCTGTCATTGGCAGCCGCCTCCCCCGGCCTGATTGAGTGACTGCCCAAGGTCCTCGTCACTGGCTCTGTGTTTTTAGGTGGAGATAGTAACATTCCAGAGTTTTGTTTAAGGGAGAAGTCCGACTGCTAGCGTACCCCACAAACGCCACCACCAGCCCCCCACCACCCTCAAGCCCCCACTTCCCCGTGGCCCTGCTTTGTGGCCGTCTCCTGGTTAGTCAGGAGCAGAGATGGCGGGAAGTTGCGCTCGCTGGGCCCGGCTGCCCCTCTTGCTAGGTAGACTGGCAGCCGGGGAAGGGAGGTTCTGCCCGTGCAGGCAATTCCCGTGTCCTACAGTGAAGGGAGTAACAAGAAAACTTGTCCTTGGAGGGGTCACAACTGGTACCTAATCATGAGACGCCCACAGGCAGTGTGCAGTTACTGACCCATTCGGTGTACGTGGTAGCTGCAGGTGACAACAGCAGCCAGTGTAGACTGCGAACCTTAAATAAAACCCACCCGCAGCTTGTACAGGGAGTGCAGAATTATTAGGCAAATGAGTATTTTGACCACATCATCCTCTTTATGCATGTTGTCTTACTCCAAGCTGTATAGGCTCGAAAGCCTACTACCAATTAAGCATATTAGGTGATGTGCATCTCTGTAATGAGAAGGGGTGTGGTCTAATGACATCAACACCCTATATCAGGTGTGCATAATTATTAGGCAACTTCCTTTCCTTTGGCAAAATGGGTCAAAAGAAGGACTTGACAGGCTCCGAAAAGTCAAAAATAGTGAGATATCTTGCAGAGGGATGCAGCACTCTTAAAATTGCAAAGCTTCTGAAGCGTGATCATCGAACAATCAAGCGTTTCATTCAAAATAGTCAACAGGGTCGCAAGAAGCGTGTGGAAAAACCAAGGCGCAAAATAACTGCCCATGAACTGAGAAAAGTCAAGCGTGCAGCTGCCACGATGCCACTTGCCACCAGTTTGGCCATATTTCAGAGCTGCAACATCACTGGAGTGCCCAAAAGCACAAGGTGTGCAATACTCAGAGACATGGCCAAGGTAAGAAAGGCTGAAAGACGACCACCACTGAACAAGACACACAAGCTGAAACGTCAAGACTGGGCCAATAAATATCTCAAGACTGATTTTTCTAAGGTTTTATGGACTGATGAAATGAGAGTGAGTCTTGATGGGCCAGATGGATGGGCCCGTGGCTGGATTGGTAAAGGGCAGAGAGCTCCAGTCCGACTCAGACGCCAGCAAGGTGGAGGTTGAGTACTGGTTTGGGCTGGTATCATCAAAGATGAGCTTGTGGGGCGTTTTCGCGTTGAGGATGGAGTCAAGCTCAACTCCCAGTCCTACTGCCAGTTCCTGGAAGACACCTTCTTCAAGCAGTGGTACAGGAAGAAGTCTGCATCCTTCAAGAAAAACATGATTTTCATGCAGGACAATGCTCCATCACACGCGTCCAAGTACTCCACAGCGTGGCTGGCAAGAAAGGGTATAAAAGAAGGAAATCTAATGACATGGCCTCCTTGTTCACCTGATCTGAACCCCATTGAGAACCTGTGGTCCATCATCAAATGTGAGATTTACAAGGAGGGAAAACAGTACACCTCTCTGAACAGTGTCTGGGAGGCTGTGGTTGCTGCTGCACGCAATGTTGATGGTGAACAGATCAAAACACTGACAGAATCCATGGATGGCAGGCTTTTGAGTGTCCTTGCAAAGAAAGGTGGCTATATTGGTCACTGATTTGTTTTTGTTTTGTTTTTGAATGTCAGAAATGTATATTTGTGAATGTTGAGATGTTATATTGGTTTCACTGGTAATAATAAATAATTGAAATGGGTATATATTTTTTTTTGTTAAGTTGCCTAATAATTATGCACAGTAATAGTCACCTGCACACACAGATATCCCCCTAACATAGCTAAAACTAAAAACAAACTAAAAACTACTTCCAAAAATATTCAGCTTTGATATTAATGAGTTTTTTGGGTTCATTGAGAACATGGTTGTTGTTCAATAATAAAATTAATCCTCAAAAATACAACTTGCCTAATAATTCTGCACTCCCTGTATACTTCCCTATATCTACTTACCATGATGCTATATAAGTAGTTAATATTCTCGAGTCGATATATGGGTCGATAGTACTTCCCTCGTTTTGACATACAACTGAAGTAGACACATTAGTAACCCACAGTTGACACTTGCAATTGCTCTGGATTTCAGCCCTGTGGAACAGCTTTGCCCAAATGATGCATTGGCTACATTAATTGTGTTAGTATTTATGAAAACACTTTCTGGTCATATTTCAGGCATGTCAGTTTTTCACTATCACGATTTATTTTAACGTATGCATTACTCTATTGCTGAATGCCTGGTGTATTCTTTTCAAACAAACGTTCTATAGCTTAGCACAGACTTGGATTGAGTGTGACAACTTCTGTGCATTGTGTCTGATATAATCTCACAAACCATCTCCAGGAGTAAGCCTTGACAGCTTGGCCACTGCTAACTTTGGAGAGTCAAGAATAGGTCAGATCACCTTGTCTAACCTTTACAAACGGAATACACGGTCCTCCTTGGAGAAGAAAAAAAGGGAGTCCCATCACACTATTATCCAAGTACTCCCAACCTGCCATGGACCTATAGAAAAAGAATGAGAATCTGACCCCATCCTCCCCAGCTGTATCATTGTATTTCTCTAAGGAACAGTGCGCAATCATACACCCCTCGCCTCTCCCTCCTCTGTGAGAGGATATTATTACTACTGCTGCTACCCAACACTGCTGAGCACATATTGATTATATCGCGGAATACACTCGGATAATGAAGTCTTTTCCCGACTTGTTCCTGTGAATATTTTTTTTTTAAAGGTGTTCCTCCGGGTAGACTAAATTATCAATCCAAAACGTTACTAAGATCAAAAGTTAACTTCATGTATTTACCCATCTGATGGCTCCTATCCTTCTGCAAATGTATTCACCTTTTTTTGTAGATAAATCATCTAAACTTTGAATCAGTTTTACCTTTTTACTTAATTAAATCATTTTAGTCGTAGGTTGAAATGAGCACATTTTATCCAAAGTACAAGCTGAGGTCTGGGTTAAATCCATCATTTGTTTGCTCGCCATGCCAGTCTTGACCCTGCTCTTCATGGTAACAGTCCAGCCCGAACTGCTAGGCCAGGTCCTCCCTGGACTGGAAACAAGCAACCCGGGACTGTTTTCCAGGTATCACCCCTCATCAGCCAGACTAGCTTGAATCTGGTGGCATAGTGAGCACATGACCCACATCTGGGCATACCTTTTCCACTGTGGCCAACAAATGCAAAAAGAACTGATGATGGACTGAATGGTAAACAAATCAAACATTCAACCCCAGCCACAGATCTGGGTTAAATCCATAGTTTTTTTTTTTGCTCACCATGCTATTCCAGTTTGGACCCAGTCATATGCAAATCAGTCCTGATGCTGTTTCCCATGGGAACTATCAAGCCCGAACGGCCAGGCCAGCTCCTCTCTGAGACGGAAACAAGCATCCTGGGACCAGTTTCGTGATATCACACCTCATCAGCAAGGCTACCTTGAATCTTGTGGCATAGCGAGCATGGGACCACGGCTGAGCATACCCTTCCCACTGAGGGTGAAACTCAGATCTGTGACTGGGGGTGAACATTTGACAATGTTCAGCATTCTGTCCACCATATTTTTGTGTTCCAATACATTAGATTGCCAGTGCTTTTTTTCAATTCTTTTTCCATTTTTTTTATTTCTTAGTAATTACTGTGTATTTAAACTTGGTATTCTCATTTCAGTATTTGAAAACCAATACTAGCTTTTCTTTTTACCAATAAGTATAATATTTTCCTGCAATATGCATTAAAACTTAAACGGGTTTCCTCACCTGTTCTAAGTATGCATACTTACTAGGAAGTATCCATACAGCTATATTAAAATTCTAAGCAATGGCTATTTTTTTAAAATTTAAAATGTTTTATTGCAAGTGTATTTTGCTGCAATAAGAAATTAAAAAGTAACCATTGCACTAGATTGCCAAGGCCATACATAATGGCTTGTTTTTAACAATGTGTGCTGGATCTCCTGATCTCACGTGTTTCTCTCCACGTAGATCAGCCATGATTGGAACAGCATGCACAAGGCCCTGTTTCCACACTTTTACCTTAGTTACCTTTTCTTGCATTTTGGAGATTTTCCTCAAGGTTACTTCTTTTCTGCCACTTGCAGCACAGCTCATTGGCTTTAATGAAGTGGGACTTAATAATCTATTATTTGGATGCTGACTCTCATTGGTTTCTTGGGGTAGTTCAGCCTGATAGCCTCATGCACTAATGCTTTGTATTTTCTAGACTTAGTCAAACTGAAGCTGATCTACCTTGACAATCTGTTTTTCAAAGCTTTTGTTGAGTGTTGGGGTGTTTTCTAGGTCCTGTAGTGTTGTTGTGTGGGCTTATTTGCTCCCTCATATTTACCTCATGTTCATGCTTGCGCCTTCAAGGCCAGTACACACGCAGCCTCAGTGGCTTATGAATGACCTGTTTTGCTGATTGTGAATTGCAAAGGAGCTTCCTGACATACCCCTCACACATTTGCAAGCACTGGTGTAGATCAGATGCTCAGTTTGGTCAAGCCAGGCCCAGGCAACAGTATGCTTAATCCTTTGTTGTACTGGTTTGACTACTCTGCCGGTTCTTTTGCATCTTCTCAGTTGAGGTAGGGAAATTGTGACTTTATAGTCTTTATAGTTCTCCCTCCTCTAGATCTCATAATCAATCTCTGCTCTTTGTACATTCATGACTTTGGTGCTGTACAGAGAAACTGAAGTCAGGGGAAGCTGGTAGATGTGCCTGGGCAAGGAAGTAGCCAGAAAATCCCCTGCTTGAATTAATCACACGAGCACACAACACAAGCAAACACGACCTGCCTTAGAATAGTTCAGTTTATCCTTCGATTTCTCACTACACCCATCCTTTCACATTCCATATATATTCATGCACCCATCTGTCCATTACTTCACCATTCCATTAACCCCTCTATCAATCTATCCATATATCGATGCATCTGTCATATGCAGCCTTTCACCCTTCCACCCTTCCATCCTCCATTCTTTCACCCATCCGTTTTTCTGCCTTTCCATCTATTAACACTTTCACCCATTGATCCTTTCACTCTACAATTCCCCCTGTCACCCTTCCAGCTCTACGTCCCTTCACCCTTCCTTCCTTTCACCCATACATGCATTCAGCCTTCCATCCACCCTTTCACCTTCCATTCCTTTCATCGTTTCTTCCTTCTTTCCTATACCTTTCCTTCTTCTTTCTTTCCTTTTTGTATTTACCCATCTGTTTATCTCATGCTTACTTTTCTTTCCCACCTTTCTCCCCCATGCTCATATGTTCTATTTGTTATTGTCTGCTTTCTATTTTTTACTTTTTAATTCTCTGATTCCTTAAATATGCAGGGAAACCCATAATGGGTATTAGTGATTTTAGGTATTGCACCTCCCATTTGAATTACAGTAAAGGGCAGTGTAAATAGTATTGACCGTCTAGGGGTTGGTGCTAGTATATCATATCATATACCCTGGGCACCAAAGACAGTGCACCACAACCCACTGTACTATGAATGGAACACGATGAGCTACCACAGCACACAAACAAAATAATCAAAAAGTAAGCATGGCAGGCCATATGGTAGAGTCCGCAGACAGTGGTTTCAAAAGCCAAAGATTTATTTTTCGATAACAAAGCCTTTGTGAGATCCGGCAAACGTCACATCAAGTAACAGAAATTCGCATTCTCATTATCCCTGTCCTTACATTGGTTGTACCTGGTTTATGTACATACAGCCTTGAAAAAGTCACGTTCCGTGATGAAACACGTGTCGGCTGGCTGTTATCTGATGTGACGTTTACCGGATCTCACAAAGGCTGTCTTATGAAAAAAATTAATCTTTGGCTTTTGGAACTACTTTCTGTGGATTCTACATATGGACGGCCATACTTACTTTTTGATTATTTTCTTTGTGTGTTGTGTTATCTAGTCTTGTTTCATGCAGGGAAACCCATGCCATGGTATTCCAATGGGCTTCTAATTTTTTCAAATAATGAGAATCTTCTCACATTAATGCATATGGGACATTAGCAAGCATTAACTAAATTTTGCCCGTTGTGTGTTGCTTCTTAGTTTTCCATATTGCTTCTAAGCTGTCAGTGTTGCTTTTTCCCACTGTAATTAATGCTCTCAGTCAACAGATGTCTCAAATGTGACGGAGTGCCAAAGCCGCTACCTTTGTAACTGGGGAACAAGGTTCGAGAATAAGCACTGGTTCGCCATCCCGTGATTCTAGACAATTCATGTAATCACCCTGTGCCCCCCAAAAAATGAATCTGCACTTGTGTAATATAATTGGTGCTCCTGTAAAGCGCTTTGATGCCTGCTGGTCGAGTTTGCGCTATATAAAACTGCAAATTAACCGCAGTGATTTTGGAAAAGATTTTAAGCCATAAGTTATCCAGCACCAAATAGTCACATAGATACTGAACTTGAACTCACTTTAAAATGTATACCCTGTCATTCTTTGTGGCATGCAAAGGTGCTTTCAGTCGCGTATGGTGCAGTGTCTGTCTGATTTCACCAGGAATTTTTATACACAGGCAAAAACGCGTCCACACTCTCTCCCTCTCTCTGTTTGGAAAGACTTCAAAAATGTTCGTCATTTCACAAAGTAATGTGCTTTATCCCACTTACTGCACCTACAAATCCACATTCCTCTCTTTCTGCTGCCCCGTAAGCCCCTCTTGTGCGCCCTGCTTATTATATAATAGTATGTCTCAGCCACTGAAACCCTGGGATGAAAAAGTGTCTGTCTGTCCATGTCTGTCGTAAACGCTTCAGGAGAAGAATCATCTTCATAAGATATAGTCTCCCAGCTACTGACAAATGCAGCCTATTCCACTTCCATACTTGTGCAGCCACATTTATCATACTTTTGCCCTAGTTCTCCCCTGGGGCATCTTTAGAATTTTGAGGGCCCTGGGCTAAACATATTTTCAGGGGCCCTGTTCACAACAGATTTGAATTTATGATCAAGTTCTAGCTCTTTCTCACCCTCTTTGGCCAGGTCACTGACAATGTATAGGCACACTTGTCCAAATACTTAATGTGTTTACACCTAATATTCAGTGACAGTGATGTGTTTTCAATACTTGTACACGGCAGCAGCTCACTGACATTACTGTACATAACCTCTGAGACACCCTCCCATTTCTTGTAAGTGAGGTCCCGTTTTGGTCTTTTTTATGGATGCTGCATGAAACAAACACAACAGTTCTCTGAAAATGTCAGTAACAGTCCTTCACACATCACCGCATTAAAAATAAATGACAAGAAAACGGTACTAAAAACAATCTAAAAAATGTTCACGGTCATCAGGGGCCGACTGCAGTAAATGGGAAGTGCTTTAGTTATATGCAGGGCCGCTGGAATTATGTGGCAGAGAGGAACAAACTATAAGGCAGGGATGACCAATTTATGTGGCAAGAAAAGTCCAGTTATGTATTTACAACGCCAACAGCTCTAACACAAGCAAATGTGAGACCTATTGTTTTGCAAAGGCTTGTTGTGTCTGGGCAAAGGTTTCACTTAATTAGTACCAGTGTAACATCCAAATACGGTAATAAGCAACTGAAAGATGGCAGTCAACCTTTTCATAGGGCCTTGCACTGCTCGGCAGCACAGGTCGTCTCGATTACCGCAATTTTTGATGTAGAAAAATTTTTTTTTTTGTTAAATCTGCAAGTTATGCAGCAGATGAGGGATTATGACAAATCTAGCAAATCCATGCTTATGTGGAAAATGCCGCTTCTGCAGAATTCCAGTCTCCCTACATATCACCGAAGCACTTGCAAGCCAAGCAAACCATTTTAATGTTCGCTACTCGGTTTTATTTTAGTAAGTGTAATTACCATCTGAGATGCATTATCAAATCCTCTCCGCAAACAAAAGACACAGGATTGCAGTGTTAGGACATACCGCAAACCAGCATATAAATAATTCCATGGTTTATTTTTAAGGTCTCTTTCAAGTCTCAAGGACTGTTTGGTGTAAATAGTTTTCAATGGATTTTTAGTAGAGGCCCTGATACAGAGGATGGAGCTAACAAAAGATGTGCAGTTTCATACTTAGGAAGGTGTATAGGAAAAAAAATACTTTTTCACTTGTGGAATGAATGCCATTTTATGGTCTTCTAAAAGTTGGTAGATAAATAGGCAAAGCTGACTCAAAGATGGAAGAGGAGAAACAACTGAAGAATGTAGTTTAATGGTATTCACCAGTATCTCATTGGACCTTCCTTGTCTCTACCTTCATGCACACCTATTGCCACAGACAGCATTTTGAAGAGACAGATAGGTGGCTGAGAACACTTTATAAAACTACCAAATAAACAGGTCTTAGAGTACAAGCAGTATTACTCCCATCTTGGTGCATTCAGTTTCAAGTCCCTCTTCGCAGATCTTTATCCCACAGCCTCTGAGACACTGTAGAAACACTCTTCTGTGGGCTTTTTACATGCACATAAATAGGTGTCTTCTTAGTAAAGTGATTTGTTAGCTCCTGGTCTCTCACATGATCCATAAATGGTTTAAGGAATCTATGAAATAGAGAACGGGTAGGAACGGTGCCTTGATGTACTGTCTAGGAAACCTGGAAAAGGGGAGGGGTTGACCGGTCTTGCCCAACACACTGAACTCAACCCTAGTACTACCTGAATCACTCAGGGGCTACTCCCGCAACCAAGGCCAAGATGTGCATGTGTATACGGCATGGGAAAGAGCATGGTTTTGTGGTTATGACAGCCAAAAGATCCAGTGTGTGGCCTGGGCTACAGTGTAATGCAAGACAGGGCAGAGTTTCTGCGATGTTTGGGGCTTAACTCTGGGTGGTTGTGTATTTAGCAACCTTCCTTGCCACTGAGTCTTGGCCCTTTTAACTAACAACCTACTTAGGGTGATCCTGCATAGGTGCATCAAGGCATTATTTATCTATATATATATGTGTGTGTGTGTGTATATATATATATATACACACACATGCATGCTGTACATTGTCATTGACCAGTGATTCTCAGTTCTGTCGAAAGATCTCTGTACATACATGTACCTGGCCCAATCTGGTGTTCCAGTTAAAAAAAAATAAGTGTTTTGGGGGTCTTCCCGAAGGAGAAAATGATTTGGAATCTGTGTCGGTGGTTTTAAGGCATTCCCTTGGGATTCTCTATTCCATCTAGGAAAATAATCCATGCCACCCTGAGATTGCTGCTTTAACATTCCACATCAGTCAATGCTGCAATCCATCATGTTTCAGATTGACTGTCTTCTTGCAGAAGCATTTTGATCAACCTAATTGGCTGCAGTTCAGCCAATTAAATTAGCCGGAGCTTCCAGATCCTCTCTCCAATCCACTCCACATTTCTCTTGAGATCAACATAATCTGACCAAAATGAGAGCTGTTGAAGAGAAGACCCCTCCTATTGGCGAGGAATTCAGTCTGGAAATGAAAACTGTACCATCATTTGAGGGCTTCTGTTTTGACATAATTTGATGGCTTCTGTTTCCTTTAATGATATGCTTGAAAGTTGGGACAGCAAATACAAGTACGTTAGAGGATCAGGAGATTCTGCTGTAGGGATACAGGAAAACTGTATTGAATATGGCCTTGTATTAGCTACTGAGTGCTTTGACTTTCACTCTAGCTCCTTATTGGCACCAAGTGCCTGATGGCTCAGAGACTAATGCACCCACTCCAAAAAACTGTGTTGACCTCGAGGTCAAATCCTGGTGCATCCAATCAGCATTTTATCCTTCCCAGGTGCAATAAAGTAAGTACCATTGAGTTGGGTCATATTAAACATCTGTAATCTGTAAGAAGCACTAAGAAGATCCTAGTGGGTAAAAAAAAAGCATCCGTTAGGTTATGTTAAGGGATCTGTTAATGGATCGCTGTTTTTTTGTGTGGCAGCATTTTGGACTTTCTAAAGTATGTTGGTAGCTTATTGGAAGAGTTAGTTTAGCCAAGTTTGCTGTTGATTATGACCCCTTTACTGCTGCTATCAAAAATTACATTTAGTCTTGGAGATATTTGAGAGATGTTTATGAATATCATGTCCTTTCACTGCTTTGCGCCATATTGTCCTCATTCAATGAAACATTCATTCCTTGAAATACAAGACTTGGCCCTCAGACTTGAACCACAGGCGTTCACCCCACCATCCAGGAATGCCAGGACCAGTTATTAACTCTCTCTTCCCTTTGCAGAAGATGAAGTCTGAGACGGCAGCTCGAGCCACGAGGAAGATGAACCCGAACTGCAATGTGACAGCCCATCAGAACCGTGTGGCTCCGGAGACGGAGCACATCTACAGCGAAGAGTTCTTTGAGGGACTGGATGGAGTAGCCCTGGCTGTGGACAACTTTGAAGCACGTAAGGACCTTCACAGACGGCATGGTTTTGCATAGACAGTAGTGGTTTGACTCAGGAAGCTTGCCTTGAGCAGCAATAGAAAGTCGCATGGAAGCGTACGTTTGGAAGCTTTGCATAGAACATCTAAAGGGGCAGCCATTTTCAGACTTCTCATAGGAAGCAATATCAAAGCTAGGAAGCGCTGTCTTAGTGGTTACAATTTAGAATGCAGATGCTGCCTTTCCTGCCACAAGTTTGGATGATTTAAGGAAAAAATGCTTCGTATTATTGAATGTTCTGTGTATGTGGTGTGCCTGTGCTGGGATAGTAGGGTTGCTTCAAGCCACAAATGAAGTACCCACGTTTTGAAAGATGTGGGTCACTGCAAGTCAGTGAAAAAGGCGTGTTCATGAAGTTGTGTAGTGTGCTGCGTTGCCAGACTTGCATTTTGGTTCTGGTGTTCAAAGAATCAAATAAAGTGCGTGATGGAGGTGAGATGCATTCATAGTATTGCATGGATTCCAGCACTGGAATATCACTGGCTCTATCGGCCACGTTTCAGGGTTAGTCAAGCAGTTTGAGTGTTAGCGGGTGAATGGCGTTTGGTACTTGCTACAGTTTACGCAAGAGGTACATTGCCTGGGGGTGGGGTGTGCAGAAGGGTTACATTGTACTTTAACACTGTTTGGTTTCCCAGTAATGAAATACGGATGCATGAGGGGAGCAGTAGAGTGTCTAGAAGATGTGTGCATGGCTTTAGTATGAGAATTCTAGGGAGGATTTCCAAACAGGAACATTGTGCAGCTGCATTTTGAGTACTTGAATGGTGAAGACATTGGTTCACACTGCAGAATGTAGTGGGTGCACAGTACACTTCTGTGCTGTCTATCAGCATACTATTGCAAGCAGCAGTATTCCCTTTTAGTAAGGAAGGGCACGGTCTTCAAGGCCTTGGCACCATCTACTGATTTTGTTCTCCTCAACTGAGATGCTGAGCAGGTATTAAGTTATTTCTTGTTCTCCCCAGGCATGTACATAGACCGCCGATGTATCTCGTTCCGCAAGCCCTTACTGGAGTCTGGCACCCTGGGCACCAAAGGCAACACACAGGTCATCGTACCCTTCCTCACCAAGACCTACGGAGTAGCCACTGACAACTCTAATGCCTACCCCATGTGCACTTTGAAGAACTTCCCCTACGCCATTGAGCACACTCTGCAGGTATGGATACAACAGCGGTGTCAGAGGGGAGGGGTGGTGAGGAAGGATGGCTTGGGAGGGGGTCTGGTGAATGCAGGAAGTGGGACTTAAGGGTAGCCTTCAGGTGAGATCAGAGTGTACACATCAATGGGCCTGAGAAAAGCATCACAGAAAATCTCATCCCTGATGGAGGTATTCAATTAAATCCGGTAGCTTTCATAGTTGTGTACTGTAAAAGCCCAACATTCTGAACTCCTTTGTTGCCACGTGCACCACCTGATGATAAGCACATTGATTCTTTTTGGGACATGAATGTCCCCTGCATGTTGAACAATTATGTTCCGCTGGCCTGAATGTATTTATGTGGTTTCATGGTTTCTGGTTTTATCCCTAGCCTCACAATAATCTAGTGTGTGTACAGAAGTCTAGGCCTGTCCCTTGACACGAATGAGATCCTGATCTGTGATCCTATGACCTAGAGAGGTTCACCACTGTACATGTCAGGGGTTTCTAACATTGAACAGTGGTGGCAGAATACCCTATTTCAAGAATCAGTAGTTGTAACCAAGCATTTCTGTCCGTCACTGGAGTGGAGGCCTTTTGCCGTACGCATGTAAAGTTTTGCTTCTATGTGCCAACCCAGATCCTAGTGCTAACATCCCAAGTGTATGTTGTGCATGTGTGTGTATCACCAGTTTGGTACATGAATTCTATTTAAAAGTGAGACAGAATAATGGAAGCCTGTACATTCATATAGCATACCTGTGGACCATTCGTGTGGACAAGATGGCGGAGATCTTGCTTTCCCAGACAGTGTAATTTTATTGTTGATACTTCTGAAGTTGGAGGCAGGATACCTAGACCAGGAAGTAGGGAGCGAGGACAAGGCTCCTTTAGAAATTAGATGATGCCTTTTGCTGAGAGGAGCTGCTTATTAGTCCTCCTGTAACACTGCCATTTGGTAGATGGCGTGGTTAAGGATTGAACTACAGGCTCTGTGCTTCAAGGTGAAAGGGAACCATAGGCTAGAGCAGCCTTTTGCCTTTCCCCTCATCACCATTGAGTGTGGCTGATGATTATATCCAGGTGTAGAAAGCTCATACCTCTTCGTGCCTCTGTTGAGGGTGATCTAGGTTGGAGACTACCCTTCTGTGAGGAGCATCCATGCTCTCTGTGGTTCATGTGTGTGAGTAGTGCTTATGTGCCACACAGGGGATATGGTGCTATCAAAGAGCGCTTGGTGCTGATATGCTACAGAGGACATTGTTGGCTTTGGTTATGCCACTTGATGCTGAGGTGCCATACACGGTATGCTGTGCATTGTGTGCCTGGTGATGGGTATAAAGTTTTGTAATTCAGATATTATTTGTGATGGCTGAGATTACTATTTATCTGGACAATGTCAAAACAAAAATCCATACTGAGGTTAGTTGAGCAGTTAATTTGCATATCACACAAAGCAAGACAAGAACATAACAGAAACCAAGTGATCAAGAGACAGTTGACATTATATGTATGCATGCAAATGTACATAATTTCAGTGTGCTGCTAATGTGTATCAGGTGGATGGTGCAGTCTTAGCTGTCCAGAGACCAAGAGTTTCTCCGGTTGGCATGTGGGGTTACTCATGCATTGAATTGTAGGTGCTTTTAATTGGACTGTGGAGGAATGAGTCTGGGCTTAAGTGACTCCAGATGGGTTTGCACAGGGCCTCCTTCCTACCCTGAAATGTGGATGATGTCTGTGACGGAACCTCACCTGAGGGTTTAGGGATACTGTAGAGAATGGGCAGGCAGAGGCAGCGGAGTCCAGGAATGCCACCTGCAGCATGGTGAAAACTGATACAATACTGCCCTAATCAATATACCAATAACATACACTATACTTAATATTACTAAACAAACCAGAAAAGGGAATTCTGAATAAACAAACTGGTTAAGAATTCCAAAGATAGATAAAGTGGCAGTGTAGGCATCACACACTGTGGGCTCAATGAGTAAACGTAAGCTAGATCGAATGAAATCTGGGGTGGCTGAGGATGGTCATGGGCAGGACTGTGGACCTTGGGTACCCTCTAGTAAGCAAAACGACAGAAGATTGATTATAGCTGAGTCTTCTCCAGCAATTAGCTTGTGAGCTACTACTAGCTGTCTGGCTACCTGTGAGTAGCTCTCCTGTGTGAAGTCCAGCCTATCAAATTAGAAGCTTTTGATTGGTTTAATTAACATATGTATAGCAACATTTTAAAAAGTGTGTAATAAAATGGTTGAATTTACAAACTATATTAAAAGCTGATATATGTGATAAAACATGTGGCTTCAAGGAGACCTATTAGTCATATTATGACCTTGCTGCCAGATACACTGCAATTATGGCTCTTATACATTACACTTGTTGAGTAATTCCAAATTGACAAAGCCTCTTATATTACTTCTAGTGACCTTGATGCACTGAGGTGATCACTGCTGACATTCTTGCCAGGGGTGACTACTAATGTAATTGTGTCTGAAATGGTGACTATTACAACACTAATACTACTAGTAGCACGGGATGATTTACATTGAACATAAGTAGCTCTTACTACAGAAAAGGTTGGAGACCCCTGATATAGCTATAGTATGTTTGCTGGTGATGGTGAGGCAGCCTACGATCCAACTGTAAATGAGCTGGCAACGCTGAAGTATTGTCCAAGGATGGTGGCATAACGAGGCTGGATCTTCATAGGATGTTTGGTGTGAGGCGCTGTCTGGGCTCCTGGTAGTAGCATTCAGCTAGAGCAAAAGATGGGAAAGCAGCTAAGGCAACTTGGGGCATTTAACCCTTCATAGTTCAAACATGAACAGTTCAGCACAGTCTCTAGGATAAAGGGTCCCTCCCAGAGTGTGGAACACCTTGTCCACCCTGGTCGGAGACGGTGAAGTTCACCTCTGGCCTTTCCCTGGCATAGGTGGGGAACATGGAATGTTTTGAGACACACTCAGCAGTCACATGCAGACTAAAGATGCACAGCAGCATCTGCAACTAGCAGAGGCTACATGTAACTACAGGTGATAGGCGCAGAGAGGATCATTAGCTTCTCAGTCACACTTCAGACTTCAGGAAGCAGCACAAACCTACAGTCTGGTGACAGAAAGAGACACAAGGTAGCTTTGCCCACTAAAACAGTCCATCTTTCCGTAAGCTTCTTAAAATGGGGGTTTTTATACCCTTATCTTTCCCAGGACGACTGCCAATGGAAACAGACAACCAATCCAGGTACAGGGCTTCTTGGCTCCTTGGCACCAAGCTTGCCAAAGGGAACCTGCTGTCAGAATGGTCACAACCTTTCTCCATTTTGTAGGTTGAGCGCGAACGCTCTCTGACGTGTTGTATCTATCTGTGGGCTTTTAACCATACCCACTGCATGCCCATCACTATCACTCGTTCATGGGTTTGCCTTTCAAAAATTCTTTATCATCATTGGTAAATGCTTTATGTTTGTCCCTCCTTGGGGCATTTTTATTACCGCCTTGGCCATCGACCCTGTTACATGAATAATTGCACGTTTGCCGATACGTTTGACTGCGAGTGAACTTCTTTTTCCTTTTGTGTCTCTTCGTTGCGCTCACGGCGGCTGTGGCGCTTTGAATTGGCTTGCTAATGTCAACTGTTTTACTTTTCATTTTCAATTTATGTGGCAAGAAAAGTCCAGTTAGGAATTTACAATGCTAATAGCTCTAACTCGAGCAAACGCGAGACCCATTACATTGCAAATGCATGTTATCTCATGTAAAAAGTCAGGCTGAGTCTGGGCTGAGCTTAGCCCAGGGACTGAAATAGTGAGTTTATTCACACAAGGAGCTGCCCTAGTGGAAGACAGGACCCTTCCACTATAGATGGCAAATAGAATTACAATTGAGCATTAGATGATGCCCTCCAGCCTGTTCAGTTCTGGAGACACCACCCCTTTTCAATTATTGTCTGTCCCCAAATCACGTAGGCCACAGAGAAGATTGAGGTTCCAGCGTTCTCTTAAACAACGTCTAAATAGTGCTTGATTCAGTATTCACTAAACCTGGTCAGGAAGTAAAACTAACTCTTGCTGTCCTGACTGGTGTTGTTGGCAACTGAAGAGTGGGCCCTCTAGGAATGGGCTTACTCTCTCAGTCAAATTTTAGACTATTTGAGCTGGACCACATCGGCACCATGAATTGTGTGAGTTGTTTATGCTAGCTGTCATAGGCCCTCCTGTCGCCGCAGCCTTCACCCAAAATGCAGAAGCCACTCAGAGATCTTTATATTAGAGCACAAATTTTCTCCAGTTCCTCCCTCTAACATTGCAGAAGCAGACTGCCAGCAAATGCTAGCTGCCCCAACCTCTCACAGTTCTGAAGAGCCTGTGTGGGACAGCGCTCCCAAGAGTGCAGGTGTGCACAAAAGCTGTAACACATGATGTGTGATGAGAGGTGGAAATTGCTGCAAATGGTGGTGGTCCTGGGGCTACCACGTTCAAAAAGTAAGGATTCAACCTACCGGCATTCACAGTTACTTCCTAAGGCCAATCCCTTCCATTTGAGGTCATTTGTGATGTGATTGAACATCTTGAATTGCTTTGAATTTCTGCTAGAGAACGAAAGAGTGACACAGAAAAAAATGGAGGCAGTTGCTGAGACTGCAATAGATATTGAAGATGAAAGGGAAGCCAATGGCAACAGGGATACAAAGGGATGGATTCTCAGAAGACAGAAAGGAAAAGAGAGCAGTAAAAAAGGTACACTGAATAGGTCAGAGGAATGAAAAGGTGGACATAAATGGAAACAGAACTGGAAGAACAGGCCACAAAGGAGAGATGCATAGAGCTGGAGAAGGAAACAGAGTAGAGAAGTTGAGGTTTAGTGGTTCTATAACAGAACTTTTTGTTGTCGTGATTAAATAGCTCCTCAGTATCTCTGACCCAAATGTAGGTTTAAATACCCAAATAGGTCTAAACAAGAAGGTGGGTGGTTAATGAAAACTTTTGTATGTTTAACATGTAAATACAGCCAACATGTGTTTTGCTTAGGAAGTTGTGTCTAGAGCTTCTTCAGAGCTATAAGTATGTTTAAATTAGACTCAATAGTGTAGAAAGTCGCATTGAAGTCCTGTACCATTGCTTGCCTTGCAATTACATTGGGATCCATAAGTAATGCGTCGTCCATGGTGGACTGGCCTCTCGGGCACTCCTAGCATTGTCAGATGAGCCAGCTTGAAGTGGTTAGTGTTTAGTCACTTGGGCCGTGACAGGATAAAAAAATAACTGGGCCAAAACCATGTTGGCTATATTGTCCTATCAAATACATGGAATACACGTTCTAATTATACAACCGCAGTCCAATCTGGACCTGTAGTGAATATCCTAACCCCATTTTGGATCACAGATACTAAGCAATGCCTGTCTCTACAACAAAAGGCTGGTCAGGAATTACTGGGTAAGTGGGGTCACCAATACATATTTACGAAAGCAGAAGTGAACAGTTCCACTCCAAGTATCAACCAAAGATCCACTTTTTGCACATCTAATGGGTGTAAGGGTTTGGGCGCATAACATAGGAATGACATTTATATTTATGTGTGATGCTTTTCCAGGCAATGGGACCTTTATTTCTCAGGTTCATAAGAGGGAGAATGCCAAAGCGCGAGAATCACTTCTAGTTAGCGTGACATGAGTTAGGAGAGACCCACGTGTGTGCACAGCTCCGCACGCCACGAGTACGGGCGAGAGAGAGACATGGATAGATTTGTGAGAGGCGGCCACTGAAGGGAAGGAGCTGAAATAGGTTTGCGCAAGAGTGAGACAATTGGCGAGAAGGAGGAAGACTGGAAGGGAGAGAGTGAAAGGGGTAAGAAAACGTGACGGAAACGCAGATGGAAAAGGAGAAAGAAGTACTTGGAAAATCGCAGTGAACTCGATTGAGGTTCAGTTTTCCAGTTTCAGATGTTACCAGGGAAGGTTGTGTTTGAAGAAGGCACGTTTCCTCGACTTCCTCTTCTTCCCGCGCGTCTCCCTCCCCCGCGCGCCCAGTCTCGTGCGCTCACTCCCCACCGTCTGCGAGAGGAGCCAGGTGAGGGGGCTCAGGCCCTCCCGGCCCTGGCTGTCATCTTGCGTCTCGGCAGGAAACGGAGCCCAGCTGTTTCCTGCCCGGGCAGGCCCTTCTGTTTCTCACGGCTCCGGTTTCAGTGCGAGCGGAGCTGGCTGCAGGAGATGTGGGCATCTGTTCCCCTTCCAAGGATGATGAAAACTGCGGAAACTGAGCTACTTAATTCATCTACGGTGAGGTCCGGCCCTGGCAAATACAGAAGAAATTGCGGCCAGCCTACAGCTGGAAAGGAGTTGTGGCCTAGCTGCTAGAGCTGCCGACATTACAGCTGGGGGACCAGGCTCAGCTCACATCCTGTGATTCTGGGCAAATCTCTTAACCCTCGCCACACCTAAAAAATAAAAAAAAGTGAACTTTGGTTATCATGTAAACCGCTGTAATGCCCTTGGCCTCGCGCTACATAAAAAAAGTTAAAGCTAACTAAAAATTCAAAACCCAAAATACGTGAAATCATTATGATCTGTAGCGCCGCACTGACGCAGCTGCCAATAACCCCATGCAGACACAAGTGGTACTAGTTGCCAAGTTTTCAGTTGGGTTACATGTGACATTTCCATATTTCCAGTGCATTTATGTGTGACATTCCAATGCTTATGTGTGACGTTTTGAGTGACACTTTGGGCCTGATTACGACCTTGGCAGATGGGCTACCAACGTGAAGGATATCCTGTCCGCCATATTACAAGTTCCATTATATCCTATGGAACTTGTAAAATGGCGGGCGGGATATCTGCAGGAGCGACTCTTTTGCAATGACGAAGGAGTGTCGCTCCCCTGGCTAAGCCAGGAGATGAAAGATAAAACAATATTTATCGTTTTATCTTTAATCTGCTGGCTCAGCCAGAAGCGTGATCAGGGTGGGGCTGGGCTGGGCTGGGCTATTTTTTTTGGGGGGGGGGGGGGGGGAGGGAGGAGGAGTGGGGTGCACTAAGTGTGCATGTGTGATGGGCCGGCCGTCTCAGCCTGGCCAAACTCCCATGCACACGTAGGTTTCTCCAGCCCGGCTGTATACACAGCCGGAGAAACAGCACTGACCCCAGGGTTGTATCTGAGCGGCAGTCCAATCCGCTCAAACAAATCCAGGTGTCGCTTTCATGCTGGGTTTAGCATGAAAGCAGCTCCAGGATTGCTGGGGAGCCTGTGCTGATGTCCCAGAATGCTGGGACACCACAAGAAGACCAGACAAGCAACTTGGCAGGGGAAACGGGACAAGGTAAGGTTTTTTTTATTTTATTATTTTTTAGTTTTTTTTAATTATTATTATATGGTTTTTTTATTTGCCCCCCCGTCTCTCCACCCCTCCCCTTGAGATTTGCGGCAGCCTCCGCTGCTGGATATCCGTCACGTTTGTGACAGAGTATCCTATCCGCTAAGGTCGTAGTCAGGCCCCTTTATCTTTGCCTTTACACGTCCAATGTGCAAAATAATGCCATAAAAAAAAAAAAAAAACATGCTTCGGACTGGCAGAATGTGTGTATCACATACAAATATGCAATAAAACGACTGAAGATATCTGCTTGTGTTGACTACTCGTGTTTCAGGGAGTGTGTTTCTCGCACGTGTTCTGTCACGCTACATTTTCCAAAAAGATTCACTTTGTGACCACTAAAGGAGGCCTCTCCTTGGGCTTATAGTTACAATTAAAAGTGTAAGTTTACCAGTCCAATGTGCAAAAGGATGCCGATATAAAAACCGGCTTCGGGCCTGCAGAAATGTGTTTGATAGTTATGGATGAGGAGGTACTTTACCGTACAACACTGACCTAGTGTTCATGGTCTTTCTCTGGCAATGACAGCTCTCATCTCCAGTATTCCCTGACCTGCCTGTTTGGAAGTGGTAATGCAGCCGCTGTGAGGGCTGATGATTGCCACGTGCACAGGCAGCGGAGCGTGGGAGATGGGCATTTACCAGTTATGACCTGCTTACCTCTAACACCAGTGAGAGGGACCTGGTCCAGCCTGAATCAAGTGAGGTGTTATTTCTGTAACACCAGGGTTTCTGGTGGCTTCTCTGATTGCCCTGTCTACAGCCTTCCTGCACACTTTGACACACATACAGAGGGCAGCAGGCAGCCCCGGATGGTCCGAATAATGGGGGGGCGTTGCTGTCTTTTACCTGACTACGCGACATTAGTAGCGCACTGGTAATCTATAAAGATAGCATTATTTTTATATAGCCCTTCATACCACACATTTCGAGGTGCTGTAGATAAAAGACTTTACCTTAATTGAATGGTAATGAACTTGGAATTATGGAAGGCTGATTCAGTGTTGCCAAGATTCAGGCACGAGTCCTGCAGATCAGTGGATATTTTAGCAGTGAGCGTTTGCGAGAGATAATTTAGCACCCTTCACTCCATTTTGTGTGTAAAAGGCCGCTTTATTGGAAACAGGTGCACTCACAGTATTTTATCCCTTGGCCTTTGCCTTACAAAACTAAAACCTCACTATACATAAAACTCTCCTGTCAACCGCTCTCCCTTCCCCTAAGGCCCCCTCCCCCCTCCCTTTCCCCTCTTTATACTTGCAGCTCATTAGTCCAGTCCTCCTTATCTCCCGCTCCTGTTTTATCTGTCTAGTACATTACTGGTCAGGTGCTATCGTCTTGAGCGTGCAAGTCACCAGCCCCTAAATGTCCATCTTATCTTCGTAGCCCTGCTACTGTCCATCCTTTTCCAATCTGTGTTTGTCCTGTCCTAATTTCGCCCCGCCCGTTCTCCTCTGTCATGTGCCCATTCTCGGTGTCCGCCTGCACCTGTTCCAAGGGACAAATACATCAAAACCCCGTTTGCCTGTGCACCCTTTTCAAACAAAGCAAACCAAAAAAAATTATTTTCGCAGCCAAAAGACCCAAAGACAAAACCACCTGCTGTCCCCTAAAACCATACCTCAATCTGGGAGGGAGGGTGGGGAAAAAGTCTGCCGCACTGACAAACTGCCACCGACAAAATGGTGGCCTAACAAAATGTCTGACCCTATTTATAAGGTAGCCGTGGCTACCAAAGCCCAGCGCCCAAAAACAGCCCAAAGAGCGCCCAAAACGGCGCAAATGGGCTATCCCACTCACGCAAACCTTCCGGGGGGGAGACTGCCAAATATGGTGCTCCCCCCCAAAACCACCTTGCGAGAGATAATTTAGCACCCTTCACTCCATTTTGTGTGTAAAAGGCCGCTTTATTGGAAACAGGTGCACTCACAGTATTTTATCCCTTGGCCTTTGCCTTACAAAACTAAAACCTCACTATACATAAAACTCTCCTGTCAACCGCTCCCCCCTCCCCTAAGCCCCCCTCCCCCCACCCTTTCCCCTCTTTATACTTGCAGCTCATTAGTCCAGTCCTCCTTATCTCCCGCTCCTGTTTTATCTGTCTAGTACCTTACTGGTCAGGTGCTATCGTCTTGAGCGTGCAAGTCACCAGCCCCTAAATGTCCATCTTATCTTCGTAGCCCTGCTACTGTCCATCCTCTTCCAATCTGTGTTTGTCCTGTCTTATTTTCGCCCCGCCCGTTCTCCTCTGTCATGTGCCCGTTCTCGGTCTCCGCCACCAGAAAAGGAGGGGATCCGGCCTGCAGGGACGCCCTCTCCTTTTCTGCCCCCCCAGCGTCTAAAGTCACTGCTTGCGCGTCTGCCTAGGGTTCTTTAAGCATTGCACGAAGAGCTTCCTTTAATTGGAGCAGGTACAGTTCCATGCCCAAAAAGGACAGGTGTACTCCGTCGCCTCTGAAAAATTCCTTATCCTCAAATCTAATATCTGAATGCTCCAGATATTCCAAACCTTGCTCCGCACAAAACGTCTGCATTTCCTTGTTAATCTTCTTCCTCGCTTTCTCTATTGCCCCAGGTTTCCTCGCCCCTCTCCAAACTAATCGAGGAACAAACGCTGTCCAAATGACATGGCACCCATGCCACTGTTGTCGCACCATGACTAAATCCTTCTTCATATCTTTCAAAATGTCTAGTCCAGTCCGTTTTACCAAGTCGTTCTCCCCCAAATGAATTATCAATACATCTGGGCACGGACCCAGCCCCTTTAACCTTTCCAAAGTCCCCACTAACTCCTGCCAACACATTCCTCCTTTTCCTTCCCACCGTACCCTATACATCACCCTATCTAACCCCAAGTTGGTCCCCAACGTAGTTGACTGCGCTTGCTTCGCCGCCCACTTCACAAATGAATGTCCCACGAGCCAAATTGACAAGAACTGCACAGCCGGCCCTGGAACCGAACCTACTCCAATAGGCGACACAATCAGATTTTCCAGAGGACAATCCGCAAAAGGGCCTGCCATTCTTCCCTCCGCCACCTCTTTGCCAAGTTTGAGCCGCACCAGCTCCTCCTTACCATTTACCGACCTCAAATTGTACGCCCACCGACGCTGTCGCGGCCCGTGGTATCCCAACTCGAACCCGTCTGAAAAACCGCGCAAAAGCAATTGTCCCTGACTCCCATTACCGTAAAGACTCACCCAAAAAGCCAATTTATCCAGTTTAATTGGCGTAATAGCTTTTCCCCAACACTGGCCCTTTCTGCTTGGACTGAACCTGATTTGCACCGGTACCACCCCCCCCTGTCGCTGACTGCTGTCCCACCCCAGCTCCTCCGTAACAATTGGTAAGGGGATGCCTCCCCCCACACTTGGAGCACTCATGCCTGAATTTACAGTACTCCCTCGTGCATAACCATTTGTTAAAGTCCCATCAGGCACCGGGCTTCTTCCCCGAACCCGCCGCCCCGGACTCCCCTCTGTCTCCATTGTTGCTGTTAGAAGTGGCCCCACCCTGGGTGGGGCGATCCCGAAAGGGCCGATAAGTAATTGGTAAGCCACTGGCTGTAAAAATCGTTTTCCCGAATTTTGCGGGACCCATTGTATGTTGCCACAAGTCCGCGTCTATCTCGCCCCATTGGGCTTCTTCATCCGCGGCCATCCGCGCTCGAAACTCCTCATCATACTGGGCCCACGCATAACCACCATAGTTCAAGTAAGCCTTGCGTATCACGTCCATATATTTGAGCAGCGCCACTGAACGCTCCGGGAATCGCTCACAATAAACGCTTGCAAATATAAGAAACGCCGCCGTCCAATTCTCGATCGTGACTGGTACTCTAGGCCTCTTTGCCAATTCAAATTCCTCCTCCTTCGAACCTTCTTTCGCCCGCACCTCTCGGTGTAACAGCTTTAAAATCTCAACATACTCCCCTTTCCATATTTTTTCTTTTGTCGCCTGCATGAGATGGGCCCCAAGAGGCTTCGCCGTCCCCATATATGGCAAACGCTTACATTTGCCCCCAACTTTCCCCACCCCATGCTCTGCCCCTTTTTTTCCAGTCTCCTCCTGCTCTTTACCTACCTGCTCCTTCCCGTCCTCCGTGGCGACCCCCACATCTATCACATAGACACCCTTTCGCAGCCGCTCCCCTGTTCTCGCTTCCGTCCCCGCCGCCACCCCTATTGATTTTAACGCTTTTTGCTCATTACCTGTGTGCAGTAACGGCGTGCGCTCCGTATCTTTCTGTCTGGATCCTTCCTCGCCTTTGCCTCCGACACCTGTAACATCTCACAACAAGAATTAGACTCCCCCCCCGTGGCACACCACGCCTCCTCCTCACGAATCTCTCCCTCTTCCACGCTGTCATCATCATAATCCAATTGTACGTCCCTCCCAACGTCCTCCATGTCACTCCACTCCCCCTTTGTCTCCAATTGAGCCTTCTTCACAAATTCCTCGACTGACGCCGCCGCAACATACGGTCGTCGCGCAGCCGCTAAGCCGCCTTGTCTGTGCGCCGTAAAACCAGGCCGCTCCCCCTTACTCACCAAAGTCCTGGAGGGCACAACACCCAGTCCAGGCTGGCGTTTCTGTCCTAGGACCTTGGCCTGTACCGCAGAACCATCACGTCGAGAGTCGATCCAGCCAGCCGCGCTGGGCCCCGCCTTCTCTTCCTCCCAGGGTTCAGAGCCCGCCCATGGCTCCCCTGGGTCCCCTTCCTCGCTACTGCTCCTCTCCACCTGAAAAATTTCCAATGTGTCGGTGGGCAGGAACCCTTCCTCTGCCCCTACCACCTCCGCCGTGCCCCTGTGGGCCCCTCCTCTCCTAGGCTCCACCCCGTTAGCCCTGCTTGATCTTGACCCCGACTGTCCTTTCTCTTCACTCCTGATCCCCCCGTATGTCCGAAGAGGCGGCCGCACCTCAAGGGTAATGCCATCCTCCTCCCACTCCTGGCTGTCCACCTCATGTCCCTCATCCTCACTCCCTTCCCACTGAAAGCCCCATCCACCTTCCTGCTCTAGCCCCCACCTGATACCTGACTTTTGTTCACCCAGGCCTTCCCCCCCTCCCCCCCTGTTAATCCCCATGCACCCCCACCCTTCCCCCCCTACCCTTACCCCTTTTCCCTTCCTCCTCCCTTTCCCTGAAACCTTTGCCTCTTCCTTACCCTGCCCCCCTAGACTGCTTCCATCCTCTACCCCCATGTGCTCCGACTGGGCCCATAAAACGGGATGCGCTCCCCCTGACATTTCCGGGGAATCCCCGTGTGATTCCCCTACCCTCCCTGCCTTTTTCGCGCAGCCCTGCCACTCGGGGAGGCCGCCGCGTGTTCGCCGCGCCCCCAATGGGCGCGGCTGCCTTGCTGCCGATCTTCCGGCCTTGCAAACTGGGGGCGGATCGCTCCCGATACCGCCCCCAACTAAGCCCTGCAATATCCTTGCACGCGGCCGCGCCCCCAAGGGGCCCGGCCGCCACACTTTCGAGCCCACGATCCGGCGGGCAGGCGCGCTTGCCTTCCCTGCCCGCCCCCTTTCCACAGCAAGCCCCCTTACTTGCGTTGGCCGCCTGCTCCCACCTCCACGCGGAGGGGAGCATGCCGCTACCGCGGCTGCCACCCCGCTCGCCGCTTGACGCGCTGGGCGCTTGCGGCGAGCTCCCCCCTCCGCCAGCAGATCCAACCGGCCCACCTCCTCCAACAGCTGCAGCGCCTGGCGGACACGCGGATCCATCGCCCCAGGTAACCTGCTTCTAAATCAATAAAGCTACGTTATATAAATTTATATTTACTGTTTTTTTTTATTTGTTTTAAATATTCCAACTCGATATACCTCCCACTGTACTGCCTGCCACCGAAATCTCACTGGCCCAGTAAACCTGCCACTAACAAGCGCTTGCCGCACTGGCAAGAAAAAGCCTGCTAAGGAAAAAGTCTGCCGCACTGACAAACTCCCACCGACAAAACATTAATTGCAATAGTCTAATATTATACTAAGATCTGTGGAATGTGTTTTCCCTACAGGGCGTGTAAACAATCAACTTGCCACGAATATAGTGAACTTGGCATTTCAGGAGTAGTTAAGTCCCAATCCAAACTGTTCTGGGTCTGCCAAATCTCGCACCAGAATTAGGAGGACTGAAGTAGGACCCAATCTTTGGATAATAACTTATTTTCGATATACTGTTCCACATTGTGCTGCTTTACTTTCTAAACGCTATAAATAAACAACACTACGATTACTCAACTTTATGACACTCAAAATACTGATCTCAGAAACACTGAAGGCTGAGTCGGTGTGTCGGATGCAAACTCCTAACACGTCGATCAATATATATCTGAACAGCGAGTGTATTTAACTCACTGAACCATAGTGCTGAAAACCGCTGCAGGGGCATCGCCATAGGTAAAAAATGCACAACATATGTAAAAACATAGAATACCAATCAGGCACTATACATTCATGTCTTACATCTATAACAACCATGCACTGATTTGAAAAATACGTCCAAGTTTTATGTGTTATTCACAGAGCTCTCTAGTTTTCCAGGCTTGTGTACGAGTAGTTCATCTTCCTTGTATACAGGGAGTGCAGAATTATTAGGCAAGTTGTATTTTTGAGGATTAATTGTATTATTGAACAACAACCATGTTCTCAATGAACCCAAAAAACTCATTAATATCAAAGCTGAATTTTTTGGGAAGTAGTTTTTAGTTTGTTTTTAGTTTTAGCTATGTTAGGGGGATATCTGTGTGTGCAGGTGACTATTACTGTGCATAATTATTAGGCAACTCAACAAAAAAAAATATATACCCATTTCAATTATTTATTATTACCAGTGAAACCAATATAACATCTCAACATTCACAAATATACATTTCTGACATTCAAAAACAAAACAAAAAAAAATCAGTGACCAATATAGCCACCTTTCTTTGCAAGGACACTCAAAAGCCTGCCATCCATGGATTCTGTCAGTGTTTTGATCTGTTCACCATCAACATTGCGTGCAGCAGCAGCCACAGCCTCCCAGACACTGTTCAGAGAGGTGTACTGTTTTCCCTCCTTGTAAATCTCACATTTGATGATGGACCACAGGTTCTCAATGGGGTCCAGATCAGGTGAACAAGGAGGCCATGTCATTAGATTTCCTTCTTTTATACCCTTTCTTGCCAGCCACGCTGTGGAGTACTTGGACGCGTGTGATGGAGCATTGTCCTGCATGAAAATCATGTTTTTCTTGAAGGATGCAGACTTCTTCCTGTACCACTGCTTGAAGAAGGTGTCTTCCAGGAACTGGCAGTAGGACTGGGAGTTGAGCTTGACTCCATCCTCAACCCGAAAAGGCCCCACAAGCTCATCTTTGATGATACCAGCCCAAACCAGTACTCCACCTCCACCTTGCTGGCGTCTGAGTCGGACTGGAGCTCTCTGCCCTTTACCAATCCAGCCACGGGCCCATCCATCTGGCCCATCAAGACTCACTCTCATTTCATCAGTCCATAAAACCTTTGAAAAATCAGTCTTGAGATATTTCTTGGCCCAGTCTTGACGTTTCAGCTTGTGTGTCTTGTTCAGTGGTGGTCGTCTTTCAGCCTTTCTTACCTTGGCCATGTCTCTGAGTATTGCACACCTTGTGCTTTTGGCCACTCCAGTGATGTTGCAGCTCTGAAATATGGCCAAACTGGTGGCAAGTGGCATCGTGGCAGCTGCACGCTTGACTTTTCTCAGTTCATGGGCAGTTATTTTGCGCCTGGGTTTTTCCACACGCTTCTTGCGACCCTGTTGACTATTTTGAATGAAACGCTTGATTGTTCGATGATCACGCTTCAGAAGCTTTGCAATTTTAAGAGTGCTGCATCCCTCTGCAAGATATCTCACTATTTTTGACTTTTCTGAGCCTGTCAAGTCCTTCTTTTGACCCATTTTGCCAAAGGAAAGGAAGTTGCCTAATAATTATGCACACCTGATATAGGGTGTTGATGTCATTAGACCACACCCCTTCTCATTACAGAGATGCACATCACCTAATATGCTTAATTGGTAGTAGGCTTTCGAGCCTATACAGCTTGGAGTAAGACAACATGCATAAAGAGGATGATGTGGTCAAAATACTCATTTGCCTAATAATTCTGCACTCCCTGTATTCTGCCCAGAGACCTTGTGAGGCCGGGGAGTGGCAAGGTGAGCCAGCTCAGGTCTTACTTTACAGTAAAAACAAGCATTTGCAATGCAACGGGTCTCGCGTTTGCTCATGTTAGAGCTGATAGCGTTGTAAACTCCTAACCCGACTTTTCACCTATCGGCAAAAGTGCATTTATGTACGTAACCCGAAAAAGTGCAATTAGCTATGTAAAGCGCTCGACTTCTGCCAAGCGAAATCGCACTAGTAAATAAGAGAAAAAGTAGTCCACGAGTCGGACAGAAAACAGCGAGCCTCGCATGTTTTCTGTACTTGGTCGAATGCCTCGAGGAGGGCTAGCCACCGGAAAAGGCATGACGTATGCATGCCTTGGACTAATGAAAGCAAGCAGATTTTATTAGGCAAGCCCACGAACCAATGAAAAACACTGCCGTGACATCGACAGGGCTCGAGCCCTTTTCTAAACACTAAAGCGTCTCGCTGCGATACGCATGCGCGAGCGCATGCAATGCAGGCTCGACCCTAAAAAGAAACCACATATGAACTGCTAGGACTTACCCCTTGCAGCCGGGCCTGCTCAAAACTTTGTTAGCATTTGTCAGAGGCTCTGCAGCACAGCCGCATGGAGCTAAGGGCTCTACTGCCACAGCAAGCTGAAAGTGTGGCGTCTGCTTTTGTGAATTGCAGCCTGGCTTGTTTAGCGCCTCATGAGCACCGATTCCAGGGGCATTTTTAGACACGAATAATACATTTTAGTGCGGGGATGCGCATACCCCCGATGCGTGGTACTTGGCAGGGATGATGCATGTGGCCACTTCTAATAACCACGCACACGTCAGATCAAATCAAGTAACATTATGTATTAGGGGGCAACTCTTCCATTCTCTGGGATCGCACCTTGGTACCACCCCTAATGGGTCAACACTTACATACTCCTGTGGGTGTCGTAGCCTGCAAGATTCCACATGCTTTAAAGCCCTGGCCTCTCTGGGGAAATGTCTTAGGGTGAAATGGGAATTATTTTTCCCGTCACAATACGCAATTATGCAGTGAACAGATATTCTAGGATGGATGCGGGGACCAGTGTCTATGGTTGCGCTTTACTTGAACTTTCATAAGGATGTACTTTGAGGGTGAAAGATGAGTTTTTTTCTCATGCCCATTCTGTCCATGGCCCCTTTGAAGAGGCTGGCAGAGTGAAAGGTAAGTACAATATCCATTCTTTTTTTCCTCCGTGTGCCCAGGAATGGGATTTCCGTAAATGAAAGGAGAGCTCGGCTCCTCCCCATCCTGTCTTTGATTTTTCTCGAAGGTGCCATTTCTCTAGGTTGTTAAGGAGAGTTTGGTTTTCACTTCCATCCTTTCGATCGCCTGACTGCAAGGGGACAGTTTAAACATGGTTTCTCTCAATTCTTTTACGTGTCTTGATGACGAGGAAACCTTACCAACTTGGACAGGCATTTGATTGTACCAAAAGTGTTAACAGGGGACAGTTTTGGAACCAAAAAAGACTGGATCCAAGGCCATTCAACTCTTCAGCACTGCTCTTTAAAACATACCATTCTAGAGGCCTGTGACAAGCCCAGCTTCTGTTCCAGCAATGCCCGTCAGGCCTTCCAAGTATCCCTGCCCAGCTCCAGAAGGCATGCGTCTGCTCAGCTATGTCCATGACCCTTCCAGGAAGTGCCACCCTCTACTCTGGAAGGCGTGCTTCTATCCCAGCTATGACCCTTAAATGTCCAGGAAGTGCCACCCTGCTGCGAAAGGCATGCTGTTGCTCCAGCTCTGACACTGAGACTTCTGAGAAGCCGCTCTACTCCAGTAGACATGCTTCTGCAACAGGAATGACCGTGAAGATTCCAGGTAGCACCACTCTGTTCCAGAAGGTGTGCTCCCACTTCAAATATGGCTTTGAAGCTTCCAGAAAGCACCACCGTCTTTCAGTAGGTGTGCTTCTGTCTTGTCTACACTCTGACCACTTAGTCTTTGGTGCTGCAGACCAGGAATGGTATCGCCAGACCTAGCTTTTTCCCTCACTTTCTTGTGAAATGGAGAGATCAATAATCACCATAAGAAAAAATATCTTCCCTGCAGATTCTTTTCCCTTTACAGCCACCAATTTCTGTTCAACTTCTGGCTTGCAGGATGTGGTAAGTTGGGCAGCGGGGCAGACGACAGAATGTTGATTTCTGCGGTGATGGAAAGCTGACGACGCTATTCACGTTGCACTAGATGTAGTGGGAATTGGGGCATTGCACTAATGCAACCTCATTGGGGAGAGCCCCGCACCTTACACCTTAGGGTCACTAAGTTGGTGCCTGGAAAAGGTCATAGATTCTTCCAATGTACATATGCACTTAAGTTCGCCACATAGGGGGGAGTAAACACTACATACATGCAACAATGCAATTCAATCCATTACAAAGTGGCACCACAGTTCCTTCTTCCAGCACTTTCGAAAAGCCCAAGCCTTTCTTCACAGAGTACCAATAATGCATCTATGCCTAGGGCATACCTGTGCCAACCCCGGCGACTTCCATGTCTGCCGAGCAGCCTTATCAATTATCATCCTGCCTGTTGCAACCCCGTGGAATGAAATACAAGTTTCTGTCCTTTCCACTCAGGGCCGAGCACTGACTAAGCTCGTTTGACAGCTCAAGGTGGCATCGCCTCTCTTCAGTGCAAGGAAGGCTGGAGTGGGTCATGTAAAACAGCCGGAGATAACCCCAGACCTCTGGATTCCTGTTATCATACAAGTAGGATACATCTTGCTGTCTGAATACTTTTCACTCTCTGTTCGCACCAGTGCTCCCAAAGCTTTCATGGCTACCCTTCATTGATGTTCATTTATATGTACAAGCTACGAAGGATTATTGTGCATCTAAAAACACTACATGTTTTTTGTGTTTTTTTTTTAGGATGCTTGTATCTTTATATTGATGTCAGGTATAAGTCAATATCATCTCGAGTGCTGAAAATACCAAACAAACGTACATTCTGAAAGATGAAGGAGAAAAGTGTTGTCCTGAATGACCGGGTCTGGTATATGTTTAGGTTTTCCAAGGGTGTATGGCCTCAATTGATACTTGTCTAATATTCACACTTATCAGTAAACTATTCCAGATTCCCTTGTTATGGTGTTCTATTCTGAGCATAGGGAAACAAAAAAGAGATAAAAGTTCCTAATTCTGTACTTTTTATAGATTCTGTTGGTCGGAATCACGCCTCTCATGGGCTACCAAAACTACTTATGAAAATGTGGTATTTTTACATTTCAAATTAGTTTCACTAAATGTTATAGATATGGTTGAACAAGGATTGACAACGCCAACAGTTCTGGCGTTGTCTGGCAGCCTTTTTGCGTTGTCAATGCTTGATTTTGTAAAATGATAGTTGTGGGAGCTGCTGGGCCCTCGTCAAATTAAAACAGTGGCTAAAAGCAAAAAACAATTTTGGCCTCAATAGGTGCACATTGGCATAGTATTCACTGGCACTGAAGAGAATTACTTTGTGTGTGGATGTGTGTCTTGAGAACGAGCAGAATTTTACTGTGACTCAGTAAAATTAGCCAATTTCCTCATGTGGTCTGACTCACTGTCCCATACTGTATGGTTTACTGAGTGGACGAAAAATGTGAAAGACAAATAACAGACCAATGGAGAAAGAGAGCTTGCTGAAAGCCTCTATTAAGTAATTGTATTATACATATTACGTTTGTGAAATCAAAACGTTTTGGCTAGCGGCAGACGTAAAAATAAATTTGTGCGTGTTGTGTGGGATTATTAGCTTTTTTTTTAAGCCGTAAAAAAGGTATTTAGGGGTCATGTGTTATGTGTAGATGTCGGCTCTTGCACCAGGCTAATGGCATTTGGTGTTTTCATTACTGTTGCTATTAAAAAAAAAAATGCCTTCACAGGAACTATTCCGACCTCCTCCCAGCAAGAGGCCACACTTGGTAAAGCCATATACTAACTCAAAGAATAGTACAGGAGACCAGGATGACCTGTACTGCACTGTTGCTAAGACGTGGTAATGCCCACAGCAGTGAAAGTACTCTTAGCATAGCTCAGAGTGCCCATGCCATATGTTGAGGGCTTTTGTGCTGTGGTGGCAACCACAGCTGCTTACCGAAGGCTGTTCTCACTGTTGAACCCACGGTCCTCAGACCCTAACACGCACGTGCCTGCTAACAGGAGACCTGAGAGAATCAGCTTGCAAGCACGGCATGTTCCTGTAAGTCTTCCACGTGGCAGGGATTGACAGCACCGGAGCAGATAGCCTGATCAAGCATCTCCACTCCCCACACAAGTGGAACATTGTTCAGTAAGTTCTCAACCGTGTCATCAAGGGCTCAGGCAATTTAACCATACTATTGCAGCATTTATAAAGGACAGGAACACTTTCAAGTATTTCCATAAGAATGTAACCAGTTTGCTGCTGCATGGATTGTAGGGTCTGGGAAGACTTTGATGTTGTGTGAGGTTCACGGCCATGCCACAATGCGCTGTAGCAACACAGTAGCTGTACTTAAGCATGGCGTAAGGTGAAAAGATGTAAGAGATATATTCACTTTTTGAGTATGCTTATTTCTGAGTATGAGGCTACTCTGTTCATTCTAAATGATTGGAAGATTGTATAGTCAGCTTTATGAGAAGCATTTTGGTGGTGTTCCTGGGGAGTGGAGTGGCACTACGGAACAAGAATGGCCCACCAACTTGCCCAGTGGATGGTATTATTAGGGTGCATGTGCAGACTTTCAAGGTTTATTTTGTGGTTATTCCTACATATCAGTACTGGCCTGGCGGTTCCATCTTCTCAGTTAATGAGGCCCTCAAAGACATCTGAAGGACCTGATGTATCTGTGGTTCACATGATGCCCCTAGGAACTCATCACACCTTCGTTTTAAAGGTGGTCAGATTTAAAATTACATGGAGAGTACATTCTTGTAATTCCTGGGTGTCTCTTCATCAACAGGGGACCTGTAATCTATTTACATTCTAATTGTGAATTTTGCAGGCCATTTTGCCAGCCCAGCCACTACTGTAGTCGCCATTTCCAGATGGATTAAGCCATGTATCACCTTTTGCTACAGTCTAGAAAGGACTCAACCTCTACCTCCTACTCAGTGAGACTTCAACAGGGCTAAGGATGTATCTGCAGCTTTCTTCAACCATTTACCACACATATCCAGTTGACGCTACACTTCCAGACTTTCTTGTGGAGTGATGCTAAGGTTGGCAAGAAAGTTTAGCAAAACTTGTTGTCTTAGGTCTAGCCTCATCTTAGACCTTCTTCCTAATTCATTCATTCATAACTGTTGAACCTACTGACGAAGCTGGGAATTGAAAAGAGCTAAGACATAAGAGTAGTTTAAGGTTACATTTGGGATGACTCCATTCCTCTCAGGTTGCATACTTTTCCTATTACCATTAACCTCACGCCGACCCTCCAGCCATCAGCCAAGCAGGCACCTCTTGGTTCCTTTCTTTGCCCATGAAGGGAACTGGCAAGGGTACTCAGACGGACAGAGAAGGGTGATAAGCTGTGCATGATACACTTGCGCTTCAGCTCCACACATATAGGTAGTAAGGGCTATATACATTTACAATACAACACATGAGTGCATGTGACCTTCGCCCAAAACTTTTATTCAATAACATTTGAAGCAATTTCTGGTTTTGCCATTGTTGGCAATGGAAAAAAGCCTGGGGACTAAGAGTAAAGGGTTTACCATAAAGGTGGATTTATTTTACGTGGACCCCCCAAGAACCTACTACTAGATAAGCCAGGCACACCCTTGTAAGTCCATATGGATATAAAAGGCGCTACAATTAAAAAAACTAAAAAAAAACATTCTTTACACAAACTAAACTAAAAAGAGAAATACAGAAAAAATAAAAAACGTCATATTTAATTGATAACTTGACCACCTCGGACCCTTCAGGAAAATGTAATAATTAGTCATACCTGACTTTGTGTTGTGAACGCATGATGCCTCAGTGACATTTCACTAAAGATGGTCAGTTCGCTATTATGTTTTTGGGAAACTTGCCTAAGTGGCCAATATCTGGCTGCAAACTCCCGGCTTCCGCATACGTAATTGGTGCCCTCTTCACTCGAAGACATTTTTTGTTTCCTCAGTAGTTTCCATGTGGCAGCGTCATTCTTGACTTTTATTGAACACGAAGTCACTGATCATAGTGAAAACAATGGGCGCACTGTACTCCTCACCTTCACCTATAGACTGACTCACTTCCTAACATTTTCTGATTCGGATAGTCTGAAATACGAATATTACATTCGCTCGTGCATGACGTAACAAAACACTGCCCACCTGACATGTGACCTTCTCAGTTTGCTGTTTCTGCTTTATTTAAATTTTGGGGATACACGACCATAAAATCACAACTTCTCTATGCATAGAAACATTGTATTTTATTTTAATGTGTGCAAAATTAGGGGCTCTGTTAAGGGCGGCTGGTAACACACAGTGGTTTTGTTTTGCACATTGCACTGCTCCAGTGTATGATCCTACTTTAGTTTAACAGTCACTACATACCTATAGAGGATGAAGGGAGAAATAGCTTGCTAAGAGCCTTCTATCACTTTCTCTAATGTTCTATTACTTTCTCTAATGTTGAGGACTGTAGAAAATCAGTGTATATGTATGTGTGTGTGTGTGTATAGATATATATATATATATATATATATATATATATATATATATATATATATATATATAATAATCTTCAACAGATGGACCAATGACCATCTGACGGCTGCACCAATCCTGTTAGTCAGATCCCAATTATTGAAACAAAGTCATGTTCAGCAAGACCAGATTCAGTTCATTGAATTTATTTCTTGTAAGGGTAACACAGAGTCCTGAAATAAGATGTCAACGCGTTTCGGCAGAACGCCTTCTACAGGACAAATCCGGCTAACAAGCCGGCACCATATAAATACAAGTTAAAATCCTTCATTTATTTCCATAACATTCTAGTGTAATCTAATGTGGCAGCCATCTTAAAACATGCAAAAACCTACAATTAAAAATTTTAAATCTACAATTGGTACATGAATCGCTTACACTAATTTAAATAATTTAAACATAGATAAATATATATATATATATATATATATATATATATATATATATATATATATATATATATATATGAATAAATATATCTCCTGCTAGCAGTCACCAGTTTATAGTAGTTAGGACCTGGTTTCCATAAGAAAAGCATTTTTTGTTTTGCCAATAATTTTGGTGCTGTTTGACGAATCTTCACCAAATTTTCAAAATTAGTATGGCGCTCACGTCAGCTGCTGTGTTAAGTTTTGGTATGATTCGTCAAGCGAGGGCTTAGGAAAATGGGGCATCCCAAAATGCTTTTTTCCCCAAACAATTTTCCATAGAGATTTTAGACACAACTACAGCCGGATAGCTGGATGGAATTACACCAAATTTGGGAAAAATGTAGCTCTTGGTCCCGAAAGTCCCCTTTTTGTTATTTGGTGAAAATCAGTTCTGTAGTTTTAGAGATATTAAAGGAAAACTTAATTTGTATATCTAGAGATGTGAACGCTTTGCAAATCTTCAACCAGGATATGTTGTCAGCCACTTTGGGACTTGGACTCAGCCAAGTCCCTAAAAAAGATGTATAGTAAATGAGGGTTCGGCGTCATGTAGAGGTTGGCCCAAAATGGCAGGTTCCCCATCCACAGACTTTGCGGTTCCTCTAACCCATATAGAGACAGGGGACCCACTTTAAAATGACCACATGTTGACCGGTCTACCACAGCACCACCAGCTTTACAAACTCAGAATGTCCATCTGATTTAAGACAGACATTTTAGTGCAGATTTTCCTGTCCAGCACTGCGGCAAAAGGCAGGACAACCTTGGGCAGTAAAACATTTAATCTGACTCTAACACTCAGGGAGAAATCTATGTACCTGTCATGACATTTATTTTTTGTTTTTCAGAAAGAACCCCCAGATTTGAGTTTTTATTAAGCAAAACAAATGTTTCTTTCTGAAGACATAGAGGCCAAATCGGCATAATATCTTTGCCGAAAATGCTTCTGCTACATTGGGATGTGCACCTTTGAAGACATTCTCCACTACAGTGGTAGGGAAACTTAAAGTTGGGTGAACAGGCAATCGCCCGTTTGGTAGAGACAGGGGCTATGGTGTTGGGGGAGTTTAACATGCTATGAGCCAAACTATAAAAAAACCCTTACACCCAAGCTTTGTACTGGGAAATCAATGTTTCAGATTTTGAGACTTTGCAAAGGTGAGACTCTGGGATTTTTGTAGGCCCACTGTTTACAGATGTTGCTACAGGCAAAGGCAAAGAGAGCATGTTCCTGATGACACTTTTTCATGGCTGTGTTGATATATAGTTAGCCCACTACCACATTTAGCCCGGAGTCCTTTGTCATTGCCCATGCATGAAGTTCTGGGGTGTCTGTTATGCTTCAGATTGTGTGGAGCAACGCAGGAGAGGACCATGATAAACAGACTCTTGTAATCACGAGTCTGTTGGTGCGCAAGACAGGACTCAGAAGGTATAAACAAGTAGCTACTTTTATTAGTTGCATTAATCCCGGCCGTGTGGAGCCTCCACCAGGAGCTGGGTCAGATTTCTGCCAAATGTTTCTTTGCTCTCCAAGTGAGATACTCACCTGTGACACCTGTAACAGTCCGTAACACGTCATGCTGCTAGACTGAACAGAAAAAGTGGTCAACATAGAAGTGCAAGGTGTAACAGTGGATGTCAAACCATACGGGACTTAGGGGAGCAGCCATGTCACCTAAGAGCATCATGCATGACATAAGGGATGGTCCGATGGCACTTCTTGCACTGCACATGGGTCTAAGAAGATTTAACATATTCTTGCATTTCTAAAAAGAAGTTCTGGGGATGTTTTTAGGATTGATACTCACTACGTGTGTAAGGGGCGACACATGTACCAGTATATGTAGTTCGGTATATCTGTCTGGTGTATGTCAATTAAAAAAAAAAAAACACACACACACACTCTATCTCTCTCGTATATATATATATATATATATATATATATATATATATATATGAATGATGCCCCTGGGTGGACAAGTGGCATTTTTGTTGTTATTCTTTCTAAATCACATGTTTGCAAGTATAATACTACTTAACCACTGCTGGATTGGCATGACTGCGTTAGTTAAGCAGGTTGGGATGGTACTTATGCTTAGAGCCTGACTTCAAGACCTTTGCTCTAGTGTAAGCACTTTCTCAACACACTAAACATTCAGATTGTCTAAAGCTGAACTAAGCATGCATCTGTAGATGTACCACTAACTGTGGTATAGATCCAACTGCATATGCATGCCTCTAGGTGTCATTTATGCCCTTCTCTATCAGGCATACATTTCCTTATTTTGGTTTCACTTTAAATATTTGTCATAACAGCAGCTAGCAGCAAGTGTTTCATTGCACCCCTTTTTAAAATATCTTCAAGTCACCATTCCACCTTCTGGGTTGTAAGGTTTCAGCCTTTGAAGTGCTTTTATGAAACTGACAGAGGCCATCTGTCCTAAAGTTTGGACAGAAATCCTGAAGAGTACCATGTTTCCTTCTCACTTTGCATGAAAGACCCACGTGAGTTGGTGTTGTCTGAAGAAGGGAGTTATTTCTTTGAGTTTGTTTTCATATTTTGACTTGGTAAACAAAGAAGGTTTCCTTTTAAAGTTGTTTAGAATACTGTTTTGAACTAAAAATAGTGGTGATCTAATTGTTATGGTTGAGCAAAACGGATTCGCTTTCCTGTTATTGTCGGATGTTGAGCATAAGCTTTATTCTTTTCAAGTGAATTTCCTTTTTTTGAACAACACTGCATGAAACTCACTGACTGGGTAGTTGAAGAAAAGAGTAGAGCAGGACTGTGTTATATCCACGTTTACACAAGGCCACCATTTACATAGGTGGACTAAGTCTCTCAGGGCTACTCTTCAGCCACCGTTTAAATACTTTGTCCAAGCTCAAATCCTAAACATTGGAGAAAGAGAGATTAATACAAAATACAGTGCAACACAATTCAAAACATGTATAGATGAGCATTGGCAAAGCCAATAGGTCTGGCATTGGTTGCCAGCCTTTTGGCTCTGCGGATTCTTTTTTAATTTTTTTATTGTGGTTTTCGTAAAGCCTTTTGGCTCTGCGGATTCTTTAAAAACATTTTATTGTGGTTTTCGTAAAGGTTTATCGATTCTGGTGGCCGCAGCCATATTCTTCCCAAAATGTAAAAAAACAAACAAAAAAAAAAAAAAACATTAGCTACAAGCCAAAAAAAAATGTTGCTCCCAAATAGCACACATTTTCTAAAATAGTCCCTTACACTTATGGGAACTACTTTGTGAATGGATGTGCTACTTCTGAAGAAGCAGAATGCTGTCGTTCACAGAGTAGGTAGCCATTGGCTGAAGTGAGCTGACCTAGAGCCGAGGGCTGTAAGCTGTAGTAGGCAGAAGAAACGTGAATGAAATAACAACAGACTAATGGATGAAGAGGACTGGCTGAAAGTACCTCCAAATATAAATATATAGATTTATATATATATATATCATTTTAAAATCAAAAGGTCCTTTCTAACGCCAGCCTCAAACAGTAGTGAAAGCCAGGCAAATTATATTTGAATCATAATACAAATATAATACATGGGACCCTACAATCCCTGTAAAAAAAAAAAAAAAAGTCTGTCCCTAATTTCTTTATTACAGATGACTTGTGCAGGGCGCAGTCTGTCAATTGTACTAAGATATTGCAGTCACTTTTGACGTCATAATGCCTGCTGCTAGAGCCAAAAACTAAGGGCAAAGGCGAGACGCGAAGCATAATTACAGCTGCAGTTTAAACAGCGAAAATGAAAATTGGCTTTTCCTCCTTCTGCTCTTTTCTAGATGAACAACAATCAGTAGAAATGAGATATTTATGGCAAACTGTTTATTTCCGAGAGAGACTTCGAAGTTCCTCACTTTATGTATTTCCTAAGGTGCAAGACTTGATCCAGAAGATGTTAATAGCAATTCCCTTGCATGTCAATTGGTGGTGTGGAGCAGCTCCACTTCGGATCCGGGCCGCCCCAGATGTGACGTCTGAGCCACTATATCTGCATCACCTCTATGCGCTGTCAGTTGCTTTCTTTCTGCGCATTTGGATGCAGATTGAAGCTGCATCAAAACCCGTCAGTTGGACAGGCTTTCTTCCCTTGAAAAATGTACAGTGCACAAGAGACATGTTCCCTCCCCCCAAAAAATTCTTTGTAGTTTTTTATATTGCAAACTCGTCCCAAAGGCATTGAAGCACTTTACATGTGCACTAGTAACACTACTATCAAGGGCACATTCATTTTTGTAGGCACTGGGAGATTGTGATTTGCCAAGAATCACAGGATGTTGAGCCGCTGCCAAGACTCAAACCTGGTTTCTCATTTCCAAAGTCAGCAGCTCGGCCCATTATGCCACGTCATCTCTTGAAGGGTTCAAATCTTGAAGGGACACCAACCATTAGATGGCAATGACAGATATCCACAATGTTTGTTTCTGGTGTCTCAGATTGAGGCACAATTCGGCATCATACACGAAGATGAACAAGAACGCAATCCGCTCAAGAAGTCAAGTTGGCAATTGTGTAACTTTGGAGGACGTCTGGAAAGGCCCAGTCAGAGTTGAGGATGTGCTCCTGATCCTGGGACTGTTCTTGTGACCATTCATCATCAAAGTCGAGGAGCTCAGTAAATTCAATAAACAAAACAATCATTAAAGATCAAAGCATGTTTCTCCTTTGTCATGGCACTCCCATCATTTGAAGTTCTATGAAGTCCCAGATGCCTCAAGAACACAGAGTTGTTTTCTTCATTCAGAATAGATTCTGCAGCTGACACTGATGCGTCCCTACTTTCCTGAGCTATTGTGATACTTCAACAGCCAGGACGAAACTGGCCTTGGACAAAATCTTTGGTACCTCACGGATCCCTCTGGTAACCTTCGGGCCCTAAGGATCCAAGGCAGGCTGTAGTAGATTACTACCAGCGGATCTGTCCCTGACTGCACCACTAGACCTCGCTTCGAGCTTGGTGTTGAACGTAAGAAAGACATTCAACAGGAAGATCTGAATGAAGGATTTTAATCAGAAGTAAGACAAGAGACTTACCGGCAACTGATAACAATCACCCAGTGATACGGTCCCTCACCAATCGTCATATCCCCACGTTACACCTTGCTTCACAGAATGCTGAACCCCACATTCTGCAAGCGCACAGGTGGCACAATTCAAACCCAGAACACAAACCCAACCCCGCACACCAAGATATAACAGTCTCTGAGTCCGGCTTCGCCGACTTGCGTTCCAGTGCAGCACCCGACCTAGTCTCTGGTACTACAGCCACAAGTTTCGACCTGGATATCACCAACATGTGAAACAAAGATGATAGTTTAATCAGACTTCAGAACTCATTTACTTATTCCAAGGCCGTCACACTTGTACCACTATTCTGATCCATAAACCTCTGAACCTCATGCCATGATAATGATCGTGATGATACCCCTTACAATGGCAAAAACCTCTTTCTTGATCCTCAAGTTGCCAGTGGTTGGACACTTCAGCAGCTGTTGATCTGTTTGCCCATAGTCAATCTACAGCAGCAGTGGAATCCTCATTCGCCACAATAATCAGGTAGAGACAGATGTTTTAACAGAGGTGTTAGAGGTCAAAAGAGGCAAGAACCACTATTTCCCTCCAATGAAGCCCTTACCGATGTCCTGCAGGGCACCTAGGTTAATAGGCATGTGGTAAAGTGGCACAGACCTGCCTCTGGAAATCCAGTCCTTCTCCTACAGCAAGCCACACCAGAGAGCTTCGTGGTGCATTTATCCACAAGTCTTCTTAACCCTAATGTGTCAAAATGAATAGAAGCATTCACCAAGCGTATGTTTTTCTCCATCAGCCTTGCTGTCAGATCTGTCAATACGAGTTGGCACCTGGTGAGGTACTTGCAGGCATTTTGGGACAGAGTTGCAGACATTTTACCTGCTGTCCTGGAGGACATTCGGCCAACCCTGCAATGTCTCATTATGGAAGTACTCCATCCAATCATTCATTCTTGAAGATGACTTACTATGTAGGGCAGCTGGAACCAAAGTCATCCTTTGTCACCACAACGGAATTCACTCTACAGGCTTCTCTACTAATGTCCAACAACCTTTGATGTGCATGCCCTTTTACCCAGCCTCGGCCTTAGAAGGATTTAGGGAGAACAACGCCAATGGTCACTCCCAAGTCCCTTCCTTGTTGTCCTGAGGAATCCTGGTTTCAAAGCACACATGGGTCGAAATGTCAACGGCTAAATAAATAAGAAACTTGATGCAGATTGACTTTTACGGGGGAAAATAAGGAGTTGACCAATAGCCCTTTTTTGACTAACTTTGAACATAATAGTTCAGTGGCTCTTATTGATATAATATATGTTGCACATAGTCTCGTTGTGATTTCACTTTCATGAGGACTACACTGATCTCTCCATGTGGAACACCCATATATATTGTTGTTGTCTTACAGTTCTTAAATGTAGCTTGCTATGGCTATGTGGTGTATTGTTGTAAATCACTACACAATCTTCTAAGGAGGATTCTTGTGCCCCTTACTAAATAATTTGTTGTTAAAAATCCTTTTTGTTACTTTCCCAGCAGAATCATTCTGGAATTATTATATGTAATAGAACCAGATTTTGAGGGATACCAGGTCCATGTGTATTAACACTGCAGAACCACTTTAGGTCATCCTCAGCAGCACACAAACACCCAGTGGGTGGGCCTTATCACCTTTCAGCTCCCCAAGTGGACGAGCATCACATCTAACCAATGGGTGCACCAGCTTGTGGAATATCATGAAGCCCTATGCTTCATCTTACCCCCTCCCCCTTATCCCCCCTGGACCTGACACTCACTCGCATAGCCTCCCGTAAGGAACATTTGTCAGTACTCTTTTGGCCTAGAGAGCCATAGAGAGGGAGCCAACACCAGAGACTGGAACTGGATGTTACTCCCATTATTTCCTGATGCCAAAAAAGGAGGGAGGCATCTGTCACTTTCTCGAGGTCCACCCCTGCCCAGGAGGACAATTTCTTTTTTCTGCCCAGAAGACTGGATGGTCATGTTGGATCTGAAGGACACCTATTTTCATATCCCCATCATGCAGCCCTACAGCCGTTACTTGTGGTTTCAAGTAGACCAAGAGAACTTTCAGTTTTCTGTCCTCTCCTTTGGTCTTATCAGGACTCCATGGGTGGTCACCAAAGTGATGGTGGTGGTTGCAACCAATCTGCAGATGTTGGGAATACAAATCTACCCATACCTTGGCAACTGAAGGTGGGCTCATCTGAAACAGTCATAAGCCAACTCCAGACGACTCCCAACATGCTTAATTCATTGGGTTTCTCCATCAACGCGCGAAAGTCACACTTAACTCCTTCAAAATGACTCCCCTCCATTGGAACCATTCTGAATACTGTGCCTTTTCTGCTTTCCTCCGCCTCAGCAAGTTCTGGACCTTCGGGCCATGATCTAGATGTTTCAAACTGTGACCTGGGTTACATTGAGAGTAGTTTTGAGGCTTCTAGGACTCTTGGCCTCCAGCATTTTGCATGTGGCCTGCTTGGTAACACATGCACACTCTGCATTACGATCTAAAATCTCAGTGGGCGCAGCACAAGCGAGAGGTGTTGGAACCCATCCAGTACTTGTAGTGGTGGCTGTTCTACTGCTGTGGGATTGGTGGCAGACCCCTCTCCCTACCCCAACCACAGCTAACGGTTTTGATGGATGCATTGTCGCTTGTTTAGGAGTCACCTGAGAGAGGTAAAGTTCAGAGGACCATGTTCTTTTTCATAAACGCACCTCCATATCTACTTGCTATGGTTTCCTCCAGCCTATCAAGGGGGACTGGGTAAAAGTGCTTATGGACAGGGGGCATAGGTTTGTGGGACCTTTGCCAGACTCTGCGTCTCTGGAAGTGGCTGACTGCTCATGGCATTTCCCTGATCGTCCAACACCTAGCAGGCTCTTTAAATGCCAGGGCTGATGAACTCAGCTTCAATTGCCAGGCAGATCACAAATGGCAGTAACACTCAGGGGTGGCGCAGAGCATCTTCCAAAAATAGGTAGAACCCTGGCTGTATCAGTTTGCCAACACAGTGAACACGCAGTGTCAAAACGTTTGCACTTTGGAATTTCCAAGACAGTTCTTCAGAAATGCCTTTCAGCTGGATTGGGGCTCTGGATTTCTGTATGCTTTTCCACCCAACCTCATGTGCCTAGAGTGCTGAAAAAGATGAGGAAACACCGGCCCAAGTCATCTGGTGGCTCCAAAATGGGCGAGGAAGAGTGTAGGGCCCATAGCGTCTGGCAATGAGCATTTGCCCTCCAATGTGGCTGCTCCTTCAGGATGACCTCCTTTCACAACAGCGTGGTGGGGTCTTGCACCCGAGCATCATAACCTACACCTCCATTTGTGAGATTAAACTACGTCAGTTGATGGCTTTCGATCTCCCTCTCAAAGTGGTGGGTGTCATCTTGACAGCCAGGTTTCCATCTAACAAATCAGTTTATACAGGATGCTGGGAGGAGTTTGTTGCCAATTAATATTATTTTCTGGGGGTTAGGACTGAGGAGAGACTGAATTGGCTGCCATCATGACTAAAGAAAGTGTCACAGCTACAATGAATCCTCTTGGCTAGGTCAGGAGGAGGGGTGGAAAGATATTCTTGGATTAATTGATTAAAGGGCATATAGATAAATAATCCCAGCTGTGATCTGCTGGGCACTATTTTGTATGCTCTTCTTAAAGAGGGATCCTAACGTTTTGCAAGGAATGTTGTGGGAGAGTGCCCTACCTCTGCTCCTCAATGGACAGCATTAAAGCCAAATTAGGACTTTTCTATCAGCTAAATAATGAGCTATATGTGTGCTGCTAGCTTTTTCATTTGTTTTTAGATTTCCTGTATGATTCGTAGATTTGTAATTGCCCTGCTATCCATAGAGATCATAGCTAATCAATCCCAGACTATGAATGCTTGATGCGGGCTAGTAATCTTGGACTGACTAAGCTTGCTGGAAGTACAGTGCCTTTGGGCTACTGAAAGGGATTTTAAAGAAGAAACTACATGCTTGATTTACTAATCGCATACCACCAGGCTGATTTGTTACTCATTTAAGTCTGTTGTTTAATTAACAGTGAAAATAGAATTGGAAAGACCTCTGTTAATGAGCCCCCGTCTAAACCTCCAAACCGACACTCAAGCAAGTAATGGTAGATAGAAGAAGTGACTGCTGAATCATAGGAGATGAAGACAATGACAAATCAGTTTAAACTCTACAGAAAGAAGTCGAAGGACCAGAAACTATGTTCTTCTTGGCCAGTAGGTAGGTCCATTATTATCTTCACCTTCTCCCACTGCATCCTTGTTGGAACCCATGGAATACGAATCAGGGAGTCATGTACAGAGGATATACTGGCCAAGGGCTTACTAGAGCATCCTTTCCTACTGCTAGAATATTCTGAAATCTCAGAAAATACTTTGGTACTTTGGAGCTTGACTGAGTTGCAAACAGATCTACTATCAGATCTCTGCTTTTGTAACTAATTTCCTGAAAGACTAAGGGCAAAATTAAGGGACCAAGGAAAACATCCACTCAGATGGGCTACTTGAAAAATGTATTACCCCTTGGATGTGAATCTCGCACAGACTAAACAGGTTCCTTTCAATCCAGGATCAAATATGGTGTGATAGATGTTTCAAAGATTGAAACCTTGTGCAAAACACAATCTAACAACTTTTTTGTCACCATATTGTCTGTATGAATCACCATACAAGTTTCCCAGAGGTGACGCAAGAAAGCCTTTTTTTACTCTCCTGACTTAGTATTAACTCCTTCCAGTCTCTGGGTCTTCCCAAAGCCATTGAGCCTTATTTGAGACTCATGAACTGCAATGCAAGCCAGGCAGACGTCTGGCACATGGAGCCAAGGATTTTGCCTATGAGGGAGTCAGCTATCAGCTTAGATGTTCCCTAGTGGACTGAGTCACTGGAAGGAGAGCTGCATACTCCTCTAAGATAGAAGAATGATGAAGGATGTATAGAATCATTTGACCTAGGTCAGTCATGCCCAGTAAATAATGAACAATGTTACTGCTTAAAAATAGGACAAAAGAGGTCGGAGCTATTTTGCCGGATCCCCAAGAACTGTGCTACCAGTAAATTCTCCCTCAATGCCCCGGGGATGAGCACTATTGAAGTGTAAGAGGCTGTTGTTGTTGGTGGGCTTTGTATACTGGGAGCTGATGAGCTTCCCAACGTCCACAGTGGTGCTGATGTCCAGGAAGGATACCTGGGTTCTGTTGGTTGTTATTGTAAAGCTAAGGAAGGAATTTCTTTCATTAAGCCATCCGATAAAAGATTCAGTTGTGGTGTCATCCCCATGCCATATGTCCAGGATGTCGTCGATGTATCTCTGCCACAGGGGTATTCGGTCTTTATATGGGTTGTTGGTCCAGATGTTCTCTTCCTCAAACCAACTCATGCAGAGGCAGGAAATGCATGCTGCAAAAGTGCTTCCCATGGAAGTCCTGTGGTACTGTAAGAAGATTCAATCTTCAAAGGTGAAAAATGTCTCTGTGAGTGCCAGTTCTGCCAATTTCATTATCCAATGAATTGGGATAGCAAGGTTCCATTCCTATTCTAGTTGTAAGTTGTTGATCACGTGGACTTTCCCCCTGTGGGATGCTCATATGCAGTGTCTTGACGTCAAAGCAGACCAGTGTTTCTGTTGGAGGGTCATATTCTACCTCCTTTAGTAGGTCAGCAGATGTTTGGTGTCCTTAATTTAGGACCTTTTGTGTGTTACTAGGTGTCTCAGGAACCAGCCTGAGTATTGTGATAGCCGTTTAAGCACTGAGCCTTTGCCTGACACAACTGGTCTGCCTGGAGGGGGCGTTCTGCCCTTGTGGATCTTCAGGATGGTGTAGTATTGGGGCATCCTGGATTCAGTTGTGACAAGGAAGTCTTGTTCATTATTGGTAATCCACCTGTTGTTCAATGCCTCCTCTCCTTATTTCTTGATTTTCTCTTGTTGGGAGGTCTTGTCTTCCCGTTTCTCCAAACCTTCTTCAGCCCTCGAGCCAGTCCCATGTTGCTTCTGGTGAAGAGAAAAAGTGAGTTTTACCATTGGCTATTACACGGAGTTGCACTGGGAATAACATTGAGCATTTGAGCTCCCGTTCCCGGAGAGCTCGCTTGACTTACAGAAAACGGTGGTGTAATTTCTGCACAAGTAGTGTGAAGTCACTGAAAAAGGTAATGTTTTACATTGCCAATCCGGAGAGGCGGAGTGCTGCGTGCTGTCTGAAGTATTACGTCCGGGTCTCAATAGTTAAATATGCATGCTATAATGGGACGGGGCAGTGCACTGGGCATGGGCAGTGTATTAGGTGTGCTCTCTCCACAGAGAAATACTTAGACTGTGCGACTGCAGTTGCTTTAAGATAAGGTCTTCCACAAAGAGGTCCACAATTGGCCCCTCCGAATTTTCAGGCAAGCCAATAATTCGGACATTGTTTTTGTGGGAGTATTTTTGCCTTAAGCATCTCGGTGGTATCCTTGAGTGCTCTGACTTGTTCCTTGAGGGTTACAGAGTTGTCTTTAAGGGTCTTCAAGGAGCCCTTTAGCTCCTTCACCCTGGCTCCCAAGTTGCAGAAATCTGCCCTTGTGAATGCGTCTTCTGAGACCGTGCCAATCTTTGTTTCAAGGGTGCCTTGGACGCTCTGTTTGGCGACCAATATATCTTTTAGAGTTAAGCTGTCCCCCTCAAAGTGTGCAGGCTCTGTCACGGGATGTGTTTCATCCATCTTGGAAGCCCTGGTAGAGTCTTTAGGCTGAGTGAATCTGTCCAGTTTTGTTTAGTGCACACCTCTGGCAGTCTTGTCTCCTGTCATGGTTGCTGCGGGTCCAAGTGCAAACAGCAAGCAGGAGTAGTGGAGTGTGGATGGGCTGGTGGTGTCGTTTGCTGTTTCCAGGTAGAGAATGGTTTTAGGAGGGGATGGAGTACCTCACTCCATCCAAGGTTTGACAGTCAAGGATCACCACACCCAAGTCACCTGCCTGCAGTGGATCTCAGGAGCAGCACCCAGGTGTTGTGATATCTCTCCGTTCTGCTGTCATGCAGAGATGGGTGGATCTTGGGGGAGAGACTCCACTTGTAGTCCAGTTGATTTTTTAGGGGCTTGTGTGTGTCCCTATCCCCTTCACTTTCTTGTGGTCTCATTCACCAACCTCAGCAGCACAAAATCTGGAGGAAGGATTAATGTCCGCCTGCACCATCCCTTGTGGCATCAGTCCGCAGTTTCAGCTGTGCAAGAATCAGCATGAGGGGGCCCCCCAGTGGCATTGCATGGGCCCGGGTGTCATTCTATAGGTGCTGCCCACAGGATCCCCTGAGTTATAATGCCACGGCCTAGAGTCCAAGTCCATGTGGCCACCCCCGTGCCCCTACAGCGCTGCTGTGTCCTTCTATCTCGGGGTTCAGGGCCCTGCACCAGATGCCGTCCACGACTGCGGCAGATCCCAGGCAGCTCAAGGGGGTATCTAGATGCGAGGAAGCCTCCTGTGCCATGGTTGTAGATCTGCAAAGGTGGTTTCTGGGCCTCACTACAGTGCCTGCTTCAGTCCTGTTGTCTCTTCCAGGCCGGTGTTGTTCTGATTGCCGGTAGTCTTCGTGATGCCCTCCTCAGCACACGTCGGGGACTCCACAGCCGCTTATAAGGCTGCCCACCACCGCACAGTGAAATTGGAAGCCACCGGTTGGTGCGGCACACCTAGTCTGCCACCTGTGTGTGAGGCAGTGCAAGCCACTCGAGGCGGAAGCTGCAGGTGTGGAACCAGGCCCCACCATCCAATACGGCCGCACAGGCTCTCCAGGACACGCAAATGATGTTTCGGCTCCCTCAGAGCAGGCAAGCACTGGAGGCCGCTGTGCCTGCTCTCAAGACAGATCCGTGGTGGATTTTGGGAGCTAAGGCCGGAGGGTTGCGGGAGCTCCACTACAGTATGGCCATCAAGCTTGGCAGTTAGACACAACCCCTGTCCTGACCACGGTTTATGGAATATTGCTGTGCCGAAAGATTACTGTTCGCTCCTCTGTACCGGTGCAGAGAAGGGCCATCCCACCAGATCTCAGCCCCCAGTATATATTGACTGCACTGCTCTCTGAGGCATCCCCCACCTCCAATTAAATAATTAATTGAAAACCCGACCAAACCCCAGGATTTATATATACGATTCTCCAGTAATACCTATCTGCTACAAGCAGGATAGCGGAGCAAAGCAGGTCTCATATTGGTTTGGGGCCCTTGAAGAAGCAAGTGCCTCATTCCGCTGTACAATGTGCATTGCGGTGTACACTTTATATTCTTCTCTCATCAATGTTTAAGACTACGGGCCCTTGAAGTGTTTATATACGTTTGCTTAGTCTGACAGTAGTTTTTATTGCCCTCTTTTTTTTAGACTTTGACTACAGGGCCGCCCATTCTTGCCCCCGGGGGACACTTATTTCAAACACTTTGGGTGATTGTAAACAGTTCTGTAACTAGTTTTACATTACAGATTTGCATCTATAGGTGAATGCTATGCTCTTTGCTCTTTAAAGAGACCCCCAGAAGGGGTCATGAATGATGATCAAATAAATAAAAAATGTTCTAAAAGCCCTGCATGCCTTCCAGCAGTAGGCCTATATAGAAGAGAGATTTATACACACTTCAGTGTGAAGCAAGAGGTGTAACAGTGGTGCACTTTCAATATGTCATTCACCACAGGCCTCATTCCATTAAGTGGCTGTGAAGTTATTTGAATTTCCAGACCTCAACCTTTTGAGTATGGACTCTTATCCCCTGGTTGTGAAGTAGAGATAATACAGGTACCAAGACTTTCATGACATCTCTTGGTGCAGTCGTTGACCCTGAAACTGCCAATGTTGATTGGCCACAGCAAAACTGAGCAAATTCTGTTGTGAGTATGCAACTGCAATATTGAGATATGGATCCTGTAATTTAGTTTTGGTTAAAAAGCCCCCCTCATAAATCAGGAATATTACTTTTTGTAAAGTTATTGTAGAAAGGACTGTTTGAATCTGCTGAGGTACCTTAGGTGTATTATTATGAAATCCCATGATTTTTTTTCAACCAGGAAAACAATTTGATAACTGTTGAACTCTATTTCCTGTAATGGCATTGAAAGAATGGCATTGTTTCTTCATCGCAGAAGACAAACTCTCCTGTACTCATTCTCTCCTCAATGGGTCTTTGGGCCAAGGAGTTGGGACAAATCAAGAACCTGGAAGAATAGGACAAAAGGTCCATTACATAACCAGATTAATGGTCTTTAGCACCCATTGGTTGGATATCAAAATCCTCCATTCCTCCTGAAATTGGGCAAGGATCCCCCAACAGCACCCAAATCCTCAACTAGTATGAATAGTCAGGAGCATTGCTTAGGATTCTTCTTGCTCTCAGATGGTTGCCAAGAGAAGTCACTACTTTGGGAATTTGTTTAAAAAAATTTATCTTTTTCGTTTATGCCTGTCAAATTTCCGCTTATTTACTTTAAAATATTCTTGGAAGGGAAGGGTTGAGTGTGCTTTTGGTTTCTGAAAGATTCATGCAAGACTTTTTCCAACTCTTCTTAAAAAGCATATTCCCTGACAAAGTATTCCCAACAGACAATTCTTTTGAGATTCATCCACCATCCAACCTCTTAAATACAACTGATGACATGCAGCAGTCCCTCTACTGGCATTGCCGCTGATAAAAGGTCCAAGGGGAACTTTCTTCAAGTTCCATGCAGCCTAGAAGCTGATTACAGTCTTCACCCTCCTACGAACTTGATTAAGTTTGAAAGTCTTTACTAAGAAATTGGGAGCCTAAATGTAAGTATTTCATACCTCATAGATAGACTAAGCCCAGAGTAAGTTCTCTGTAAAGCATCTGCAGCTTTCTTAACCACTGGTCAGATATAGCAAAACATTCTGTCCACAGAAAAGGCTGACCCACCAAATTATCCAATACTGTTTCTCCGAGCAGGGATTGAGGAAGCTTCACATCCCCCCTGGCCAAAGGGTACACTCTACCCATGAGTCTGGGGGCTGAAGTCCATCTGGAGCCCTCCATTCACTCTTCAGAAGATCCAGGATACCTGTAATAACACGCACCTTAGGAATAGCTGGTCTGCAAAATTGGTGGAGCTGTCTGCCTGTTATAGACCTGACAGACAAATGTAAATATGTCCTGTAGACTCTTGTCGAACACAGCATGGGAGTGAGATCTCAACCAAATTGCCTCACTACTCAATGGATGTATTTCTTCCCCGGAAGATGGAGTAGAAGAATTAAGTCTCTAATGCATGTGATTGTCCATAGCCAGCCATCCACAAACTGAAGTTGGAAGAGGGAAGCCTTTAAGTTATGGCCTTGGGTCCTTCCACTAATAGATGTACCCCTGTAATGGCCTTATTTCGGTCCCTCCTATTTTTTTCTCAGGAAGGCAGAAAAACGACATTTTATAGGAAAATATTTATAAATAGCCTGTTGAAAATGGAATGAGGGAATATTTCAGGATAATATATGCAGGCAACCACTCAGACACCATTTAATTTGACCCAACATTTTAAAGAAAACGTAGGACCACCCCCTGTGTTTTTTCATCAAGAAGCTGCTCCCCACCCAATGTAGTAGCCAGCCCACTTACCTCATATTTATTCAGGCTCCGAAAACAGGACAGTCACAGCTGCTATCTGTGCAGGAGGACAGGAACTTGAGAGGTGAAGAAAAAAGTGCCGTCTAGGTGGTGAGACCAGTGAAGAGCATGCCAACTCTTCCATACCCAGCGTGGGTCTGTGCACTGCCAAATTCCAAATTCCAAACCCGGAGACCCGCTTCTTGAGATCGAATGTGGGCCCTTGAATCGCAGAGATCCTCACCCGTGTGCCAGCTCATTCCAGACACAGAGCGGGTCCTCAAACCATTAATAGTTTAATTGGTACACTGGCTCCTCTTGCCAAAGAGTAATTTCTGCGTGATGGGTCTATTTAAAAGCAGAGAGGCCCCAGATAGTTGATAAATAGATAATAAAAGATATAACAACGAAAGTGCCACTGCAACTTTCATAATGCCATAAAGAAAGGCAGAAACAAAGAAGGGCACTAAAACAAAATAGGATAAGGAAAGGGGGCAGTAAAGGGAAAATAGCTATAGAGTGCAGTGGCATAGTGTGCAGTGGCGTAGAGTGGAATAGTGCAGAGTAGAGTGGCATAGAGTTCAGTGGTGGAGAGTGACATAAAGAGCAGTGGCATACAGTGATGCAGAATAGAGTGGAGTTGTGTAGAGTGCAGTCATTAAGAATAGAGTGGCATAGAGTAAAGTGGTGAAGAGTGAAGTAGATTGGGGTAGAGTGCATGGGCAAACAGTAGATTAGTTCAAAGCAGAATTAAGTGGGGTGGAGTGGTGCAGGGTAGAGTACAGTTACTTAGAGTGGCATAGAGTGTAATGATGTAAAGTGGCGTGGAGTGCAGTGGTGCAGAGTAGATCTGAGTGGCATACAGTGGATTGGCAAAGCTCAGGGGCATAGAGTACAGTGGTGTAAAGTGGAGCAGTACAGAGTAGAATGGTGTAAAGTTCATTGGCGAGGGGTGCGTGGTGTAGAGTGGCAAAGAGTACAATGGTATAAAGCAGAGTGGGAAAAGGTAGAGATGTGTAGTGTGAAGTGGCATAGAGTGCAGTGTCATGGAATGGTGCAGAGTGCAGTGGCATGGAGTGGTGCAAAGTGGAGGGGAGAGTGGAGTTCAGTGGTTTAGAGTGGTGCAGAGATGAGTGGAGTGGCGTGGAATGGAATATGCTTATGTGGTAGCACACGGCCATTCACTTTTCCAATTGAAATGACTTTTACATTGCAGAGACATACAGTTTTACTTATAAAACTGTACAGTTCATGGATGAAAATGTGTGGACATTTTATTACCTAGTTTAATGATTCGTTTTGATGGCATTCAAGTATTTTTTTCCAACACACCTCAGAAATAACTAAAAAATGTACTTCATTTGTGCGTTCATAATTCTGATATGATCTGAAATATTTGCACAGTTCATATACACGTTGTCACGTGCTAGAAAAATAATTCCTTCCTAGCCCCAGTATCCTGCAAGATTGTTGCATAAAACCCTCTAATTTAGAAGTTGGAGAAAGAAAAGTAAATAAGTTGGAAGACAGCGTCTGACATTTGACCTCGTCTGAATGCAGACCGAGATAAGAGCAAGACTTAAAGGCCTGTTAGCAGAAAGTGAGTTTGTGGAAGGATTCAGAAAGCCCGGTTTAGGCAATGGGAGGGACGAGCTGAACCCGGAGAGCATAAAGCTAATAAAGCCAGTAAATGGATTGCTAGAAAGTGTGAGTTATAAACCACAAAGTCAATGGTAATCAATGAGCGGAATGTATTCCTAGGTCCCCCAAGATGTCTCTAGGCTGCAACTTAAAAACAGTCCCTACAAAGAATTGGAATAGTGTAATGCCACCCGTTGTCCTAAAACATAAGTCAAGCTGCAGCATTTAGACAGTATCACTTTCCCCAACTCCATATTAGACAGAGAGGTTCCATCGCCTGACCCTGCAGCTGGTCTTTTTTTGGGGGGAACAAAGGGTGCTTGCAAAATATGGAGTCACTCCAGAAGTATGAAAAAGTAGAGGTTTCAGAGTGCAAAATGCATTCTTCTGTTACTCAAGTTTAAAGTGCACTGGCTGCCTGATTTTAGATCTATTCTATGGGTGGCATTTCAAGCGCTGTTAGCAGTATGCTTATAGGTAGAACACTAATAACAACACAGTGTTTTGTCACAAGCTCTGGGCTGGTGTGGGAACTCTGCCATTATTAGTATTTAGCTCGTCTGAATGTTTTTTTTTCATGCCAGCTATTGTGCTGGGCATGTTGAAATATGCTAATATGACTGCATATTCAATTGGAATTGGCAAGTTGTAAATTTTGTATGACCTAGCTTTTGGATGGGCCAAGATAACAAGAATTAGGCTGAACATATGCTCTGAAGAAGTTCATTTGAAAGAAATACATTGGATGTGTTGGTCTTAAATTGGACCTCAATCAAGATTTTTGTACCATAGCTAGACAATCTCTTTTCGCGTATTGGACCCAATGCTCTTTTGGCATATTGGACCCAATGGAGCTGATTAATGTTGGATTTTGAATTGAATATGCCCTTATTGATTTTTCTAATTTTATATTTAAAGTAAGCTTCAACCAGTGGCTCATTTGGTTCTGCCTCTTTCAGTCAGTCACAATTTGTACCAGGTTGCTTGTGGGCTTTCCAGATGCTGGTACCTGTTTTTCTGTGTTCTTCCGCCTCCTATGGAGTGCTAGACCTGCCTTCTTGGCATCTTTCAAGAGGGACCGCTCTGGCACTGCATCACAGCAACTTTGCCTGCCTCTAATCCTGGTTTCTACACACTGTGAGGCAGCAGTGTCAACTGCTCCAGGTGTCATGTGTACTTACTTGGTCCCCTAATATTTGCTACCTGGTAGGAGCCCTGCGAGCTGCTGCTGCAGTGTGCACCATTTATTGCTCACGGCCACAACAAAGTGTACTAACCTGTGCTACCATGAAGTTTTTTCCCACACAACGTGCAAGCACTGGACACTTTGACCTTCGCAATAGATCCTGGACTAGCATTGGTCCATTGTCTGTGTTAGTATTGAGCTTGCTGCTTGCCCAAATGTGTTTATTTTCAATGCCAGCTATTGTGCTAGGAATGCTGGAATGGACTGGTGAATGTGAGGAACTTGCATGGAACTATAAGTTATTACGAAAGCTCTTTCTGATGCATTTCTTCTTTCTGGGGGAGGTTGTCTCCACCCAGACAGTCCATGCTCTGCTCCACACTAAAATGCCATGCTTTCCACATAATCAGTGGCAGCCGGCACAAATTTCAAAGGGGTGCAGAGGTACGGGGACAGAGGGTAGAGGGAAACAATAAAATAAAAAGTAAATAAAAAAAAAAAAAAATTAGCCATCCTCCGCTGGCCGCCTTGCTGCTCTCCCAATGGTGTTGTTGTCCCAAGAGTCCCTGGGACACCAGCCCAAGTCCCCATGCAATCTTGGCGCTGCTGTGATGATATACGTAGCATGAGAGCACGGTCAAGATTAGTCTGAGTGGCTTGATCTGCCACTCCAGAGAGTGCACTGGAGTCTCTGCTGTTTCTCCAACCCGGATGTGCAACACAGCTGGGTTGGAGAAACTTAAGTGTGGATGTCAGTTTGACTGGCCTAAGATGGCTGGTCAAACTGACATGCGCACTTAGGTGCATACACTCCACTCCTTCACCCCACCTCCCATGGCCTAGCCCGAACCCTCCCGGGCACATGCTGGCTCAGAGCCAGCAGCTGAAAAATAAAATGATAATCAAGTATAATTTTATTATTCAGCTGCTGCTCTGCGACGCACCTTCAATATTGCAAAGGAGCCAGCCCTGCACATAATCTCTGTCCAGTCCCTAGGCTTGGGGAGTGGCGCCTACTGTCCTGCCTGTGAATTTTGAAGGATTCTATCCTGCATGGTCCTAGTGTCCTCTTCACGACATGACCGCCCCTGCAGTCCCTCTCTCCACTTCACAGCCTCTTTGTGTCCAGTGCTCCCACAATCCTGGCATCCTCTCTCTCTCTCTTTCTATTTCTCGTTCACTCTTTCACTCTTTCACGTAGTCCTTTGAGTAGACTGGAGGCATTAAATGGTATTCTGAAGTAGGGTGATTTATTTTTAGTCTGCAAGGAAGCATTGGAAAATTAAGTTCAGGTGTTGTCCGTTTTCCTAGAGTTAGATGATTTGATGAACAGATTTATCTGCATGGTGGTTCCAGCATACGCAGTTTCGGATAGAAATGCGTTCTTAGGAAACTTTAAATAAATCTTGCAAAAATAATTGTATGCTGTAATGTTTCAGATAAATTTTGAATGGTGGAAAACAGTCTTCATTTTATGTGTTTAGGTTTGCTTGTTTTATATGAAGCAGGCAGACACATTTTACAACGTATAAGGTAAGCGTAAAACAAACCTTTAATCGTGTCATTTAGGAAGCATGTAGGCTTTGGCTTCAGATGCCATTTAAACTCAACAGTGGGCCTAGGAGATGTAGTGTTCGTCGTTTGCTGGGCAGCCCAACAAGTACGCTCCTGGACAGGGGCATTCAGGGTCACACCCCTCACTGGCTAATGGTGGGGGCAGTGTGACATAAACTTAGGACTTAAAAGAGGCAATCAAGGCGGGAGCGGGGGAAATAGAGCGTGTACGCGGAGACAGAGCTATGTTAAAATAAAGTAAAAGGGTTAAACGCACCTGTCTCTGCATCTTAATTAGAGTATATCGCCGACTCTACACTGGCGACGAGGAGGGCGCCCTCTTTCTGCTCCGCCACCCAGAGCGAGCTTGTGCCTGCACCACACCACACGCACGGCCCCAGGGACGCCATAGTGCCGGGAGTCACTCCCCCACCTGGGGCCGCAGAAGTGAGGATCAACAGCTGGCCCCTACGCCTGCCGGCATGCTGTGTGCTTGGACCGTGCAGCACATACACGCAGCTCCTTCGCACGCTAGCCCTCAGTACTGGCAGCCAGGTGCCCACAGCTGCTGCCCAAACCTGCATCCAGCAACGACGTGCCCACACGCCATGCCAGCTGCCCAGGATGCATCCATCAAGGTACTAAGGACCCTCTGCTTTATGTGGATCTGATCCCCACCCTTTGGGAAAATACCAACTCACAGCCCTCTTGCATCTCAGGACTTCTCCTACACACTGCCCTCAGGAGGTGGCTCACTGTCCAGGGCTGTAGGTCTCCACATAAACGTACCCTCCAAGCAAAGGAACCGGTCACCACACCGCCTGCCAGCCCCCAGTCACGGAGGCCAAGCCACCACAAGCGGCCCCCCCAGTGACCACAGGCCTGCAAGCCTCCACCTCAAAATGGCCATCATCCCTGCACTAGAGCCATTCACGGTTACGGGGAACCCCCCCACACAGGCCACATGCTGGAAGACATGGATAGAGCACCTCGAGACCTACTTTGAGGCCCTTGAGGTGAAGGATGAGAGGAAATGTCCACTTCTACTTCATCTGGGAGAGGCAGACATCCATAAGATCTCCAAGTCGGTGGCAGAGGCAACCCCACACACATTCCACATGCTGAAGAATGCAACCACTGCACACTTCAAGCCTTATGCGAACCCAGACTATGAGTGGTTCCTGCTGCGACAAGCGCGCCAGAGGGCCGATGAATCAGTAGATGTCTTCTATGCATGCCTGAGAGATTTGGCCAGCACCTGCACCCTGCCGGATGAAGACGATGAGATCAGAGCTCAGTTTATCCAAGGGTGCACGTCGTCCAAGCTCCGCGAACGCATCTTTCAAGAACCTAACATGCGCATGAGGGACATCCTCACCCTAGGCCGCTCTAAGAAACTCTCTAAGGCACGGGCTGCGCATATGGAATAGCCACCAACCACCCAGATAAAGTTGGAGCCCGTCAACGCAGTACTCGCAGAAGCTACCAAAGCCAAGACCGGAAGCACACAGTCGAAACTGAGAGACTATGGGGGTTATTCCAACTTTGGAGGAGGTGGTAATCCGTCCCAAATGTGACGGATTTACCACCAGACGTATTATGAGTTCCATAGGATATAATGGACTTGTAATACGGCTGGTGGTATATCCGTCACTTTACCGTCACTTTTGGGACGGATTACCACCTCCTCCAAAATTGGAATAACCCCCAAAATCTGCATATGGTGAGGGGCACCCTGCCACACCCTGACAGCTGCCCAGTCAAAGGGAAGACTTGTAGTGCATGCGGCAAGTTGAGCCACTTCTCTAAAGTCTGCCGCTCCTCAGCCAGATGTGCCCCAACCGCTCCCTAGAAAGCAGTCTAGGCAGTAGCAGCACTACCCACCACCTCATCGGAGAGCGACAGGGACGACGACCCAGAGACAGCCCATGTGGTAAGAGCTGTGGACAAGGGATCAGACAAAGGCCGACTGCCCACATGCCAAGTAGTAGTCTCAGGACATCTCATTCCAGCGTTGATAGACACTGGAGTCTCTATTAACCTCATGGCCACCGAAGCCTACCACAACCTACCGAACCCCCGCCACTCACACCCACGAAAGTATGGGTGTGCGCCTTCAGGAACGCCCAACCCCTACAAATGGCAGGTGTTTTTGTGACTGTCATTGTCCACAAAGAGGCTAAGCTCAAGGCCAAACTCTGTGTCACAGGCAGGGTCAGGATTCTTGCTCAGTTGCCAAGCAGCGCAAGACCTAGGATTGGTGCAGTTTGCTTTCAGCATTCACAGCAGCGGCCTGGGATACCTCACCAGAGAGTTTAAAGCACTTTTCAGTGGTATAGGATGCCTTAAAGGGCCCCTACTCAAACTGCACATTGATTAATCCGTGAGCCCAGTCGCCCTCAGACACATATGAGTGGCATTCCACCTACGGCCAAAGGTGGAACGGGAAGTACAGCTCTTCAAACAGGCAAGGATCATCGAAAGAGTGTTGGGCCCACCCCCTGGGTATCCCCAATAGTCATCGCGAAGAAGCCCAGGCATCCTGATGCCGTCTGCATTTCTGTGGAAATGCGACTACCCATTCAGACCATCAAGCGGGAGAGACATCTGATCCCGACAATAGATGACATCATTGGGGAGCTCTCAGCGTCGAAGTGCTTCTCCAAGATGGACCTCCGGTTGGGCTACCACCAGCTGGTGCTACACCCCGATTCCCAGCCAATCACTACCTTCGGCATCTCCAGCGCAGCCAAGGTGTTCCAGCACACCATCAAAGGGGTATTGCAAGGACTCCCGGGGGTCCTGAATGTAAGTGACGACATCTTGGTGCATGCCCTCACGCTGGAAAGCCACATTGCATGCCTCTGAACCGTGTTTGTGAAACTGCGTAAACACGGACTGACTCTGCTCCGCCACAAGTGTGAGTTCCTGAAAAGCACCATTTGTTTATTTGGATACAGATTCTCAGACCAAGGCATTGGCCCAGACCCCGCAAAACTAAGAGACATCCAAGAAGCTCCCGCACCGACCTCTGTTTCCAGGGTTAGAAGCTTCCTAGGTATGGTCACATACCACGGGCGCGTCATTAGAAACTTATACGACATAACTGGCCCACTGAGAAACCTGACCAAGATGGACCATCCCTGGGTGTGGGGCAGTGAGCAAGAATCTGCTTTCCAAGACACCAAGAACGCGCTCTCAGCTGATCAGCTGACACCACCATGGTGTACTTCGACCCCCAGCTGGTATCCCAGTTGGCTGTCGACGCCAGCCACACTGGCCTTGGCGCAGTCCTTACCCAGATGCAATATTGTAGCAAGTGGGTTCCCATTGCGTTCGCCAGCAGGACGCTGATGCCTACAGAGCAACGCTACTCCCAGATTGAGCGGGAGGCTATCGCCATCCACTGGGGGTGTCAGCAATTCCACTTGAAGGCGTTCACTGTAGTAACGGACGACAAACCACTCCTCCCCCTCTTCAAAGGGTCGTAATCCAAAACCCCACCACGGATCAAAAAAATGGATACTGCAGCTCCAAGAATTCAATTTCAACGTGGAGTACCAGCCAGGCACGTGTAACACTGCAGACTTCTTATCCCGCCATGCATGGCCCGCCACCCCCCAGGAGGCCGAAGAAGCCATCGAGACAGAGGAATAAGTCAGGCTGGTAGTGGACCGGGCTCAGACAATACCCATATCACTCACTGAAGTGGTGGAAGCCACTAATAAGGACGACTGTTCACAAATGGCCATGGTCGCGGCTCGATCCGGCGACTGGAGCCCACTGCAATATCTGGCAACGTTTCTAACAACCGAGGTCAAAGCCACCCTACAGGCCCTGTTCCATGTCCGGCAGGGACTCTCAGTGAGTGAGGAAGGATGCCTGCTGCAAGGCCCCCGGCTGCTAATCCCCCACCCCTGCCTGAGATGTCAGGCTGTCCTGCTGGCACATGGCACCCTCCAGGGCATTGTGAAGTCCAAAAACAGACTTCCAAAGTAAAGTATGGTTCCCCGGACTGGACCAACTAGTGGAGGATGTGGTGAAGGGGTGTACCCCTTCACCACATCCTGGGGGGTGCACCGGACTCTCCAGCGCCAGTCATCACCAAAGACGGTCCCACCGCCCATTGGCAGAGAGTCAGTGCAGTTTTTGGGAGCCTGCCAGACAGATCATACATGCTGATAGTGGTGGACAACTACTCCTGGTACCCTGAGGTGGAGATCCTGCCGACTACCTAGGCAGCTATAGTCATCCCAAGGGTCAAGAAGATAATTGCCACCCACGGCATCTCCGGTGAGGTCCGCACAGACTTTGCCCCCCCCCCCCATTCAACAGTTGCTAATTGTCTGACTTTTTGATATCCCGGAACACCAAACACCGCCAGATCACCCCCCATGGCCCCCAACCGTATGGGGAGGTGGAAAGATTTGTAAAGACACTAACGAAGACAATCTGCATTGCCACCGCTAAATCAAAGACTGTTGAGAGCACCCTGTACACATTTCTTCTTGAATACAGTTACTCCCCATGCATCCACTGGAGTTGCCCCAAGCCTGCTGTGCTTCAGAAGAGTGGTAACTGATGCCATCCTACACCACCCTCAATGGGCTGCCCAGTCGAGTCCCCTGAACCGATCTAATAAACAGAGGTCCCACAACAACTACTACGCATGTGGAGGCAGAAGGCCTGGAGCAGCTCGATCAAGGTGGGGGGCACAGTGCTTGTTAGAGACCGCCACCCAGGAGGGAAGTTTTGGCTTCTGTTCAAAGCTGAACCATGGACAGTGACTGATGTCAAAGGGACCATGATCACGGCAAGGAGAGGAGAAGAGCAAGTTATGAGGAACATGATTCAGTTCAAGAAGTTTTCCCCCACTTTCCCTGTCGGCTGTGGGGAAGATAGCCCTCTGAGTGAGGGTATTCAAAGCGACCCAGAAGATGTTGCTCTTTCACAGGAGTCCTCGATCCAGGGCCGGCACTCGCCGAGAGACAGCGTGACGCCAGGACGGCCGATGCTGTCAGAGTCCGGATCATCAGCAGCCAGGGAGAGCACATGCCCCGCGAGGGATGGGCTGGTCGAGAGTGGTGGTTCACTGCCACTGCTCGGGAGGGTGGAACTCAGACGATATAATTTAAGGTCCAACCCGGACCCATCTAGGAGGTATGCTGACTTTGTGACAGGCTGAGACAGATCTTTTGTTCTTTCGCTGCAGCCCAGTTCCAGTGGAATTCTGTTTTATATATATATATATATATATATATATGTGTGTGGTTTTTGTTTTTTTCTTTTGTTTGCTTTGTTTTAGGGAGGAATGTAGTTTTCGCCGTTTGCCGGGCCTCACCATGACAGGTTAATGGTGGGGGCAGTGTGACGTATAGTTAGGACATAAAAAGAGGGCATAATGGCGGGGGAAAGAGAACACGTACGCGGAGACAGAGAGATGTTAAAGTAAATTAAAAGGGTTAAACACACCTCTGTCTCCGCGTCTTAGAGTATTTCGCGGACTCTACAGGAGACAATTCTTTCAACCTTGCTATGCATTTTTTCCCTTTTAGCGTGAAGTAATCTGAATCTAAATTCCCATTTTCACAGGAGCATTTAGAGCGGAAGAATTACTTTTTTAAAATTTCACAGACTAACTGTAAATATAGGATTTTCACTTTAACTTGAACTTATCCTGGTTAGGGATCATAATGATACACAAAGACTGATGGCAAAAGGGAAAATACCAGGCTCACCACTTTCTGCTTCAGTGTTGTGGCCCCATCTTGTGATTTGTGGCACACTTTCTTCTCCTTGTATTTTCCTTCTATTATGTTCTCTTTGCAAGACATTTCAGACTGGATTGTAAGTACAATCAAGATGGATCATTTAAAGATAACTATGTAACGTAACTTAACCAACCCTGTTGGCTGTTTTTAGGTTATCGACATAACCTAACCAGCCACTTCAGCTGTTATCAAGTTAATTATATGAGCTAATTAGAGCACACTGACTTTGTTTTAACGTTAGATAACCTAACCAACCGCTTGATCTGTCTTCTAGCCGACTATATAACCTAATCAACCACATCTGCTGTTTTCTAATGACCTATTCAACCTTACAGAGCCTCGTTTTCTATTGCTCAACACTGATTGCTCTCCCCGATGTTTATCTGCCCTCTCCTTACTTCTCACCTGTTCTCCAATGGATGAAAATCAGATACAATGCAAGCTTTTATTCATAGAGCTTACTACCTGCTCTCCGTTTCCTATACCAATTATGGAATATGTATCTTTCCATTGGCATATGGTCCGGGGTGGATATATATTTTTATTTCTCCTCATCCTACCATACCATCACAACACATTTTCTTTCTGCACTGTTTTTTGTTGTTTCTTTATTGATTTTCCAGAGAATCAACACAGGGAGCTATGCCCACAGAACTTTCTGCACTGTTGATGTACTCTGTAGGTTTTCTTTCTTGCCTTCTCTCTCCATAGTGTTTGGATCACATGAGCTAATACTATCTGTATGTACTGTGTACATTTGCAAGGTCATTTAATATATATATTATCTGTCCATAAAAGTGACATTTGCCTGTCTCACATTCTTCATTTTGTATCCTCTCAATAACATGTTTTATTTAAAAATGTTAATGGATTCTACACCTTGTATTCTACACCTGATATAAAGGTCTTTCATGACCTCGAAGTCTGATTCTTATTTAGTAAAACTACAAAATACAAAATTAAATGTATCTATTCTATTTGTTAAATTATTTTACTTATTTCATCCCAACCCCTACTGGTAGACATCTCCATGGTTTATGTCTTAACAATGCATGCATTTAAACCACATGCCTCTAACTTGCAACACCTGTACATGCATTGCCTTTACCACGCATTGCCTTCACAACGTAAGCCATTACCATTCATATGCCTTTACCACACATGAATTTAAAAAGCAAGAAAAGTGTATATATATATCTTATATATATATATATAGCAATCAACACAAGGAATAGGATTGAACTCTTCTTCCTTGAACCACTTGAGTACTGTTGTTAACATCTACAACAGCATCCTAACAGATAATCAAATACGCATTCTTGATTTAGGATTAAGCTTCTGCCCCAATGTCCAATGGGACTATGTCAGTACACGGATTGAGCTTTATAAATTTGTTCGTAATTACGACTAATTAAACACTTTTCCAACAAGGAGAAAATCCCCTTGTAGAAAATGAGAACACTAGGGCTCCGTCTTCAGGATTCAATATTGCGGACAGTACAGAATTGATTGCCATCAATGATCTAGCCAAGGACAGCAATGAATCTAGATGCTCGGCATATGACGAAATCAACATCTCTACGCTCAATGAGATGGGGTTTATCACTAATCTTCATGATATTAGTCATTTAAAACCATTGAGCAAATTCAATCTACCTCTACCAAGTGGTAACTTGATTGATACATTTCATGAGCTGGTAATTGGTGATATTGATAAATTCTGTATGAAAGCTCCATCCAAAACAACAAATAGATCTAATTTCACACAAGAAGACTGGAAAGATCTAAATGCACTGAGAACAAATATGTCTATTATCATCAAGCCCTCTGACAAGGGTGGTAACATCGTCATTATGGACACATGTTATTACACCAAAGAAGCTTATCGACAATTGATGAACATAGACCATTATGATAAATTGCGGATTAATCCCATAATTCAATATCAAGTGACATATCATGAGATGCTTAAAGAATGGCACACTAAACAACTGATTGACTATGATGAGCTTACATATTTAAAGATTGATTATCCCAAATTTCCATGTATTTACTTTCTGCCCAAAATCCACAAAAACAAATCACATCCCCCAGGCAGACCCATAGTCAGCATGAACCAGTCTCTGCTAGAAAATACCTTGCGATACCTAGACCTGTTTCTATGCACCTTTGTTACTGAATTACCAGCCTATCTACGTGACACTAATGATTTTCTGGCTAAGATACACAATATTCCTTGGCATAAAGACTATTTAATGGTCACCATGGATGTGGCCTCCTTGTACACCTCTATCAAACATCAATATGGGTTACAAGCATGTAGATACTTTTTACAAACACGACCAATTGAATTTTTTGAACACACAGACATGCTTTTATCCATGTTGCAATTTTGTTTGACCCATAACCTGTTCCTATTTGACAATGACTGTTTTTTACAAAAACAAGGGACGGCTATGGGGGCTTCATTTTCTCCCACTTATGCCAATTTATATATGGGCTGGTGGGAGAAAGAGGTGGCATGGTCTGAAAACAACAACATCTACATGGATAGGGTCGTACTGTGGGTGCAATATATTGATGATCTTTTCATTATTTGGGATGGTACTGATCAATCACTTTTGGAATATATAAACATACTAAATGATAATCTATTTAATATTTATTTGAAAGCTACCTATAGCAGAGAGACTATGGAATTCTTAGATGTCTTATTGGAAGTGAGAAATGATCAGTTAGAGACCACCATATATCGCAAACCCACAGCATGTAATTCCATCCTGCATGCCAACAGTAGGCATCCCACAACATTAAAATGGAGCATACCATATATCCAGTTTCTGCGGGCTCGCAGAATATGCTCTGACGAGAGTAGATATGACTTAGAAATTAGGACAATGACCGAAAGATTTCTAAACAGAGGATATCCTCTCAAAATTTTGGTGGATACACAGAATAGAGTCAAAAATAAAAGCAGAGATGAGCTACTTTTTAACAATACATCTACAAACAGTGAGACTAAACAACCATCTCCTAGAATATTTCTGCAATATAACCAACAACATGGCTCTTTGAAAACTATATTACAAAAGAACTGGCACATCTTACAGAATGATCCCAGTATTAGGGATATGATTGACCCACATCCATCCATAACCTTCCGCAAGGCTCGCTCACTAGGGGATCATCTAACTAGAAGTTTTTTCTCTACAAAAGAAAATACATCCTGGTTGAGCAAAAAAAGTTTTGGATTTTGGAAGTGTGGCCACTGCAAGGCGTGCAAATACGCACAAGCACTGAGCCTCAAAAGCCCCACGGAGGCCCCATTCCATGCTGCCCCTAAACTAAATAAAAAGGAAAGGAACCGTGCAGACCCCCTCCCTGAGCCAATAATGTCCTGGGGGACCCCATCCCCCTGAAACCAGCTCACAAGCTGTGTCCCGGGGAGCTCACCCCCAGGAAGTAGTGGTTTCACTGCTCGCACAGGCAGGGAATCTTGTGCTGGCTCCCGCTTGGCAGTAGCATTTTTGAACCTCTCGCTATGGGTGAGCAAACAGAAAGTCTGCTCCCAGCAGGTGGAAAATTTTGAAATACTCCCGCCAGCTGGGAGCAGACGTCTTTTTCGGGCAGGGCAACAGATCAAAATATTGCTGTTACCCAGAGGGTGCAGCATAGGTAACTGCTTCCTGTAGGCAAGAGCAAGGCCAGCTTCCACTGCATGTGAGGAGCTGGTTAGGGCCATCTGCCCTGGGTGGGCACCAGAGCACCCACCTATAATAATATGGGCACAAGTGGATGAGTTCCTGGGGCTGGATAAGGCTTAAAAAGGAGGACCCCTCGGCCCCCTCCCATTTATTTTATGCAGTGGTCCTGGAGGATGGGGTCACTAGGGCCTAACAAGGCTCAGGGAGGAGGCCACATGGCCCTTTCCCCTTTAATTAAGAAAAAAAAATCAATGGGGGTGGGGGCCCGTGGCCCCCTTCCCTTATAAAAATAAATAAAAAAAGGTACTGGGTATTGGGTCCCTAAGGCCTAATAAGGCTTGGGGAATGGGGCCACCTGCCCCCCACTTAAAATACATAGGGCCCTTGGGATGGGGTCTTCACAGCCTAATAAGGCTCAGGGAGAGTGGCTGCGCGGCCCTATGTCCCCTTAAAAAAAAAAGAAAAAAAATTGACCTAGGGGAAAGTTTCCTCTGGGCCTAATAAGGCTTGAGGAGCGCCCATCCCCTTAAAAAAATAATAATAAGGCTCTGGGGTCCCCAGAACTTAATGAACTGAATGAGGCTTGGGGATGGGGGCACTTGGACCCCCCCATTTAAAAAAAATAAAAAATAACATAAGGCCCTGTGGGGGTTTTGACGCATGGCCATGCTCTGTGGCCAACACCCGACGTGCACAGCAGAAGTGATCTCATCATTGATGTCATATGAGATGTCATTAGTGATGTTATAGAACATGTCATGATTAGTTTAATATGTGAGGTCATAAGCAGTGCAATGCCAGAGGAGCAAATTATAGTCAGCTCTGCTAACTTGTGAATTTCTGTGGTTTCCTTAGTTCAACATTTTTATGTTGTCACTGACATAACTATAAAGTTATTTTAACCTTTGATTTTGTTTTTAGTGAATTTCTAAGTTTTTTTTTTTTTTAAACAAGAACAGATCTTTTTATCACACCTAACTGTTATTGTAACCTTTGTTTTTTTGTTTTTTTCAGGGAATACACACACTCAGACACTCTCTCTCACTCACCTTATATATATTTAGCTTGCGATGTAAAGGCATGCGTTGTAAAGGCATGTTTGTGGTAAATGCTGTTTGAGTGATAATGGATGGGTGGTAAAGGCTGTTTTCCATCTCCGTGCACTTACCTTCTTTCCTGTTAGTACAATCTTCCGACAGCCCACCTTCATCAAAACATGTTCTTTCATTGCTTCTTTTTCTAATCACCTTTTTTCCCACAGCCTCATGTACATTGGAATATACTCACACGTTTACACTCTTGATATTTATTTATAGTTAAATGTCTGGATCAGATGACCACCTTCATCATCACACATGGGGTTGGTGCTACATTAAAGCATCTGTACTGCTTTGCAATAAGTGGCTTAAAGAAGCATTGTTACTATGGAACAAACCGTCCCAACAACCAAATGTCATTTAGTCTGAATTTCCGAAACTCCTTGAACCAAAGCTGCATACAAATGTAAGTGCTTGCCAGGTGTTAGTTTATCATCTGACAGGTTGATCAGTGGGATGCAGGCAGACTACAGAAGTTTCACTAAGTCATAACCACACATTTATATATTTAAATTCTTGCATCAGGCATGCATCCCTCCCTAGAAAGCTGAATAAATCTGACCTGGGTCTTGACATCAAGATAGCCAAATTGAAGAGTCAACCAACAACTTTGTTGATGCGGAATTCGACTATTTTCTTGGGGCAGAGTTAAGGGGGAAGATTTACCAAGACTTCGCACTGTTGTAGAGTCACAAATATTGAGCATAGCAACGAAAATCTTGAAAAGAAGGAAAGTCTTCGCTTTTGTCTATGGCAAAGAAAAAAGTATTGATGCTGCGTGGAGACTTCTAAATGGCACGTAACAAAGCTCTGAATGGTGCGTGAGGGGAAAGTCAATATTTCTAGGCCGCTTTTAGCTGCCCATGATTTTCAAGACACCGTTAAAATGAAAAACAGGGAACTTTCTAGAACTGATACACTCTACAGATCTTTAAGATCAATATAAGTTTTGAATCTTGTTCAAAGTGCTATAGCTGAGGTCCTGGTCGATCATGCCAGTGAACTGAAACTTATTAATACCGAGCTAGTCTATCTGTGTATTAGCACGCATATCTATTTTCCAGTCTCTTCTTGCCTCTGGGTCGTTAGTGCACAGGGGAACTAGAGGATAAAAAGTTAGAGAGAGCATTTGCATTAAAAATACTACACACTATCAAAAATACTAGCCCAGAGGCTGTTTGAAGTGGTCACTTCCCTAATCTCACCCTATATGGTCAGGACCCTAAATTGCGGTATGGAGCACTGAATTCTCTATCAAATGTACAAGTCGAGAGGCTGTTTGGAGTTGTTCTTTCCCTGTGCCATCCTGACTTGTATGGTCAGGACCCTAAAGTGTGGTATGGAGCACTGAATTCACAGGGTGCATTGTCCTTACACAGGCACGTATTTTCTAGGATCCCAGTGCCCTGATGTTGCTGATTTTGAGAAGACATTCAATACCGTAGACTAGTTCTTTCTTTTTCGGGTAGTGACACGCATGTGGGTTGACCAACCTTTTTGTCAAATATTAAAATAATTTGTCAGCTCGCCGGCAGAGTACAAAGTGAATGGAATCCTATTTCCACCATTTCTGGTCTGATGTGGCACTAAACATGGGTATCCCTTATCACTGATTCTTTTCAGTTTTGTGATGGAGCCACTTGCAACTTGGTCAGGTGTGACACTGAAGTAAGAGGGTTTCACTAGTAAGCAGGTGACAAAGACCACATAACGCTCTGCAGATGCTGTGCTGCTCTTTATGGACTGTCCGCAAGATATCAGACCTACACTAATCACAATGCTTGAGTTGTACAGTGAAGCATCTGGCCTAAGGGATAATAGGGTAAAATCAAACCTGGTTCCAATCAAGAGAGGACATAGGGATAGAAAATGGCATTACCTGACTTTGTGTTCACATCCATAGCTTTAAGTGCCTTAGTGGACTCAAGGCTCACCTGGGGCCGTATTACACAAAAGGCCACTTTCCCTGTTTGCACCATGGAGCACTTTTCAAAAGGTGCGCTGGAGAGAAACGGACAGTGCGGCCCATTACAAAAAAATGCGCTGCCTCCAGTGCAGCGTGAACTGGTGTGCTGCGCTTGGGGCAGAGCATTCAGTGAAATATGGAGTGTCTATTTTAAAGCCGATCCGTGCTTCACAGTGCAGGTGGCATGCTGCCTGAACTCCCAAAAGAGGGGAGAGATCCCCTTGCACGCCGGTGCAAGGGTCCTGCAGGGGGATGTTTGAGGAGGTCTAAAGGACCCCCTTTCTCCCCTTCAGAGGTCTGCTTTTAGGAGGTACACACTCAAAATGCACCATCCTTTTGTGAGCGCTTTCAGTGCCCCTGCTAAGGGCAGGTTTGCCTCTGGGCCCGAGTCCCTAATATGGTGCAGATGCAGAGGCAAAGTGATTCCTTCATTTCCATGGGGCCACACACCCATGCAAATGAGGGAAAACCCTCTCATGATAGCGCTGGTGATACATGTGTGCCAGTGCTACTAGTATAACAGAAGCATCTGTGGTACTTCTTTAAAACCACTGTACCCTAGTGGCACACAAAACCGGCGCACATGGCAGTTGCGCCCCCGAGACACAACGCATAATTCAGCCCCAGGGGTCTTAATTTAACCCCACTGATGACCAGACTACAGAAAGACTTGAGTGGCTCGCTGACCCTCCCAATGAATATCTTGGGCATGGTGTCTCTGTATAAGATTAGGCTGTTGTCTAGACTTTTTATATATGCTCCAAACTTTCCACCTAGAGATCCCCCAGAAATGGGTTGATAACCTGTAGGGAGGGGCGTGTTTATTCTTGTGGGCAGGTCCATTGCCAAATTGCATTTTACAAATGTATGCAGTATACCGGTTGGAGTGGGCACGGCAGGTAGGCGTTTATATTATTGGGCATCACATATCCTTGTCTTGAATGACTGATTCATTGCAAGACGTTGAACCCGGTGTTCAAAATCTAGCTGTCACTAAAGGGCAAAGACAACCTCTTGGGCCTAATAAATGGACACCCCATACTGCAGTCTCTCCCAGATGCAGCTAAAATGGTCATACCATTTTGGTGCAAAAAACACTACACTGGATTCATTGGCACAAGAGGCAGACCGAGGAAACACCCTTAAGATGCTGAACTTGGTTGAAAAATAGTACACAATTGTCAGGTTTCAGACCCTGGGATCTCAGTGGAATTTCCAAATTGGGTGCTACTTTGCACGATAAGCAAATTAAGTCATTTCTGACGGCACAGACAGAATTTGAGCTACACAAAACGTGATTCTATAAATATCTTCCACTGCACTATGCCCTGGCTTTTCACCAGATCAACTTGGTCGAACCCCGGGAGTACAATCCACTAGCGGACGAAGTAGTTCTTGGTCTGATGAATAACAAGGGAATCTCGCTTAATTATTGAGCACTCGTCATTAAAGCACAAGACTAGTTCATTGATCTCCAGGAGAAATGGGAGGAGCGGGTGTGTCCATTGGACGAAAGTGATCAGAGACACAAAAAGATGCTGCCTCGGGAACTTCCATCTCTCTCCAGACTAAGACTTATTCAGCTAAAATATTTTCACATAGCGTACTATGGCCCCTTAAAACGGTGGCAAGCTGGCATTATCTCCTCACCACTTTGCTTCCGATGTGCATAAACAGGAGGTTTTTGTGTAGTCTGGAACTGTGCCATGATTGTAAGATACTTGACAGCGACACTTTCCACTCATACTGTGGACGGATGCCTACACAATGCCATCCTGGGGACACTAGACTATCTCGGAGGAAACCAAGGAGAACAGGTTCTGGTGGACATCGTTGCACCATGGTTGCCAAAAGAGGTCACCAGGTACTGGAAGTCTGCAACTGCAGATATCTCACTGGTTAAGAGCTATGGACAAGTGCGTGAAATAGAATGAACCAGTCGGTAAGGCCAAGGGCTGTCCGCAAACCTATAAAGAGATATGGGGTGGTGGTGGGTTTAGTTTGCTATCCAGAATGAGTACAATGCAAATTGTCCGTGCTGTAGTATTTATATGGAATGCTCAGCTGGATAACACGCTGTTCTTCTGATAACCAAATGAATTATGGTTTAAAAAAATTCAACACTTGATTGTGGGTGACTCTTGGGTTTCTTGTGGACCTCTGTGTCTGTCTGTATGTGATGCGATATAATAGAACGATTAAACCACATGTAAAAATACACACTTAAAAACATAGTTAAATACTAGAGATACACTGTTATATACTTACATTAAACAGTGTGGACGACAAGAGAAGTAAGAGAGCAACTTATAGAAAAGGAAATTGCATATTCTCAGTTGAAAGACATAAAACAATGATAAACAGCCAGGCCAAGCACGGAAATGTGGGTGCGTGGGCGGAGCAGGAGACGAAGAAATGAATAAAGGTTGGAAAGGAAATTGTGCTGCAGTGCCAAGGCAGGAGGACGGTGCCAGGGCAGGAGTACGGTGCCAGGGCGGGAGCAGCTTTGTATTTAACTCTTGATTAATTCCAGCTCCCACCCTCTCTCGTTAAGCTTTTTGTATCTAAGGGGCTGATAATGTTTGTGAGCTGCGCCTACACAGCCCTGTGGCCAACGCATTGTATTACCTTAACCTAATCATATTTTTTTCATTCCACATCCACTGTGGACACCACTTCGACCTGTGGAACGGAGCCCAGGAAAGTGGTTGTAAAGAAGCAGAAGGAAAAGTCAGTGCTAGCAACGTGGTGGTGGCCAATGTGATGTCTCCTGGCATTTTCCATTAGTCTTTTGGGGCCTGCATGTAATCAGTCTGGTTTCATACTGTTTCTAGTGCTTTCTTTAGTTTATTGCCTAGCTCTGCCATTTTTTATTTTTTTTGCAACAAGTGATTTGCTGAGGATCACACAAAGTAGTCAAGTTAGGATTGGAGAGCAGATCTTATGGCTGCCACAGATCGCACGAGACGACTGCTCAACCACATTGCCTCTCATAGTACATCTTGTTTGGTTGGATATTTCATGGGATTGCTTTTTACACATAGATATGGCCTCACTTTAGGGGACATACAGTGAATTCTTCCATTACGCTAGTTAATGTGTGAAGTGTTTGATTCTTTGCCAAGCCCAGTACGGGTACAGTGTAGTTTTTCATTTTTACATATGACACTCTAATGTTTCTTTTGTATGAAATGCGTATTCTTGGGTTTACATGGTTTGGATAGGAGATCTAATAGGAAAGTAGGGGACTCGTTTGTATGGTAATATGGTAGCGTTGTGCAAATACCATTATTTACAATGTAAACCATATCATTTATGCACTTCTTCGGCTCGCCACTCCACCCTGAGAAGCCAGTACTCTTCCTTTAGGACAATGGTTCCCAACCTTTTGGTTTCTGTGAACCCCCACTTTAACATTAATGGAACCCAGGGACCCCCACGGAATCATCATGGGACTCCGGGGTCCCCCGCCTGAGTCATTACTGGAAGCTGGGGACCTAATTTGTCAATATTTGTTAATATTTGTTAATTTTCTAGGCTCTCGTGGACCCCCTGAGAAGGCTTTGCGAACCCCCATGGGTCCCCGGACCACAGGTTGGGAACCACTGCTTTAGGAGATCCAACTGTTCCCTTAGTAAACCCGTGAGTTATACACAACGGGTGAAATGTTCATTCTCCATTGAAAGCTTTGTCATCCTTATAGGGTGTACTCTTTCTACACTGGAAGTGCTGTCCTTTGTATACAGTGTTCTGTGTGTCTTCCACTGGAAGATCTATCGTCCTTCTGCTGTGTACTCTGCTTTCTACATTGGAAGCTTTGTCATCTGTATGTTGTGTACTATGCGTTTTTCATTAGAAGATCTATCGTCCGTATGCAGTGTATTATGCATTCTTCCCTGGAAAATCTATCGTCCATAAGCACTGTACTTTGCTTTCTCCTTTGGATGCTCTGTCATCCCTATGCAGTGTACTATGGGTTCCTCATTGAATGCTGTCATCCATATGCAGTGTATTCTGCTTTCTCCATTGGATGCTCTGTCATCCGTCTGGAGAACACTGTGTACCTCATTGCATGCTCTTTCATCTGTATGCAGTATACTCTGCCTCCTCCACTGGATTATGAGTCATCTGCATGCAGTGTACACTGTGATATGGATTTGAAGCTATTTCGTCACTATGCAGTGTGTGCCTTCTGCTTTCTTCACTGGAAGCTCTGCCACATATATACAGTATACTCTGCCTTCTACATCCATTGGAAACTCTGTCATCTATATGCAGTACTTTACTTTCTCCAGTGGAATCTGTCATCTGTATGCAGTGGATCTTGTTTCCATCAGTGGAGGCTCTGTCATCCATATTCATTGCATTGCTCTATTTTCAGTGGAAATTCTGTCATTTATATCCAGTGTACATTGCTTCCTTCGGTGGAAGCTCTGTAATTCATATGCAGTGTTCACTGCTTCTTTTAGTGGGAGTTCTGTCATACATATTCACTGCACTCTGCTTAAATTATTTAATATGCAATATTATTGAAAATATGTTAATTATAATGTAATAAGTAACTGCCCATTTGAAAGAAACAGATTTGTATAATCACCCAGTCCCGCTAATATTCCTTAATATAGTCCTTAATCCGTGGACATCCATCCATGAAGAGACTCGTGTTTTTGTCTTGTTTTAATGTACAGAAATGTTTGTATATGGCCAGCATATGACTCATTGCTGATTGACACTTCTGCTAAAGTAGATAAAGGGTGGGAAAACTACATAACCAAAAGTTCTGTTGATGGCAGCAATGCACTCCACATTACAGTGTTGATTCATGGGGTGTTAAGTCATAGATGCGTGCTTTGACTCTTCCTTATGTTATGTGTATTTGTATAGCTCACAACTCACTCGGCAGGCTACCCTGGTGCTGAATCAGGAGCTGTGTGGGCAGAGCCAGTGTGGGGGACTAGGTTTAAAACCAGGACTTCAGTTTCTTGCAGAATCAAGAACTGAGGAGGAGGTTCTGATATGGAGAAGCAGGTCATTCACGGCTTAAAACGTGAGGTTTGAGAATGTATGACCAGTAGATCTGGTTCTGCATATGCAGGGGGTTGTGTGTGAGTAGGAGTCAGGCTGAGCAGAGGTGCCTGGTAGGTTTGTGGACGTTTATGCGCTTGTTGAGGTACATGGGGACAATGGTGTGTAAGGCTTTGTATACATGCATGAGGAGGTTGAGGGGAGCTCGTTTGTGGTCTGGGAGCCAGTGACAGCCAGCGATCCAGGCATAAAGTTCGAGATGTACTCTGGTAGGTTACTGTTGTGTTGATTCCGCTAGTGTAGGAGTTCAGAAGACCAGGAAGCTTCTCAGGTCTTGCTCCAGTCCTGTCTTGAATATTTGATGATCATGTTTTCCTCAGTGGTGTGGAATGGGTGTGTTGAAGTTGATGAGGTTGTGGTCAGACCAGGTGATCGGTGTAGTATTGTCTACTGTGATGTTGCTGAAGCTGGTGAAGATGGGGTCCAATATGTGTCCAGTGGCATGTTCTGTTCCCTGGGTGAGTCTGAGGTTGGACAGGTCTTTTGAGGAGGTTGGTCGTGTTGTTATTGGTGGTGTCCTCAAGATGGTAGTTGAGGTTTCCAAGGAGAATTAAGGCCCTTGATTCAAGGATCAGGTGGTTGATGAAGTCCGTGATAGTGCTGCTGCTGTTAGCATGCAGTCTGGAAGGACATTAGATGAGGGTTCCACTCTGGGTGTAGTTCGTGGTGATGAGGAATTTGAAGGTGAAGTGCTTCATGATGCTAGTGGTGCTTTCTGAGGTGGTGGATCATTCGATGGATTCTTTGACAAACATAGAGATTCTGCCTTGCAGTCTGTGTGTCCTGGCCTCTTGTAATCAAGTTCTGGGAGAACTGCTATAGTTGTGATGGGGATCGACGAGATACTCAGACATGTTTCGGTTGGGGAGCACAGGCCCGGTGAGCAGTCATGTAGTAGATCCCAATTTCAGTGGCTTGTTTAGTGAGGGAGAGAGTGATAATCAGCAGAATGCAGGACAGGGAGGGTTTAGAGTAGTTGCGGTCAGTTGTGTATAGTCGTGTGTGTTTGGTGTATAACTGGCAGTGGGGAGTGAAGTGGGTGCAGGAGGGGGAGCATGTGACATAGCAGGAGGCTATGCCTCAGGGTAATTCCGGCAATGTCTGGGTTTGCTCTCACTCCTATAGCTAGAGGCTCCATGTGCAACACAAACAGGAAGGGGGAGAAGTGGGACCTCTGCATTGTCCCCTCCTGATATTGGATTGTGCAGTGGAGTCCCCTTTGACTCTAATGCTGGAGTACAGGCTCTGATAATTACTGAGGACCCACGTTTAAAATGTTGGCCCAGACCCAAAAGTGTACAGGGTCTCAAACAGAAATAACTAATGTACCCTAGCATACACTTTCTCAGCGTAAAACCTATATAAAAAGTGTCTCTTTGTTTGTACTATTGACAGTTAGTGTTGTCTGCATGATTGAAGTATGGGATAAACCCTACCTGTCCCAGGTCTGCCAGGATGTGCTAGTGCAATCTGTTAGCTAAGATGCCCGTAAACAGTTTCATATCTATATTGTAATTAAATTCACCTATATGGTGAGCATAGCATTTGGGTCCCTCTTTGGAAAGTACCATGATAGAGACCTCGGGCAAAGAGTCTGCTATTGTACCAGATTTTCAGCATTTTACAAGAAAGTAGAGATCGGTGCCAGTTGTAGCACGATATCTTGTAAAAGTAGGCTGTGAAGCTGTCTGACCATGTGACTTGTGGGATGTAAGCTTGGCGATAGCTGAGATCACCTTTTCAAACTCATTTAACGTCTCAAGTGATCTGAGCTTCATCATTTCAACCATTCTTGAATAGTCTTTGATGCTTTCTTTCAGTTTATCCTCCACAACATAAAGATTACTGTAAAATTCTTTAAATGCTTTGTGAAGACCATTGTCCTTTTCAGTCACCACCCCCAGATGTTCTAATGGAGACTACCATCTCCCTGGCTATCTTAACGCTGAGCTTGTAAGCTAAAAGCATTCCAGGCTTAAGCCTGGTTTTGTAGTGAGTTTGCTTCAGACAGAGTAGAGCATATTCCACCCTATATATGTCTAGGGCCTTATGCGGACTTCAGCGATCCCATCAGCTTATGCTGTGCCTTTAACTCCTTCACGTGGCCCTCTAGCTCCTCCTTTTCCTTTCTCTATTGTCTCTGGCCTCCAACGAAATGTTCCTGCTTTTAATGGTTACCTTTAGTGTGCCCCAAAGCATGCTAGCTCCCAACTCTTCTTTGTCATTTTCCTGAACAAAGAGGGTAAGTGCTTTCAAGACTTGGGCTCTGTTTGGCCTTGCTGTAGAAGAAAGGCTGTGCTAGCCTTTATTTCACCATAGTATTTTGCTGTCTAGGAATACTGACTGAGATGTGTATTTGGGTGTCATCCGAAATCAACAGGACTCCTATCTCTGTAGTTTGTTCCTTAATCATTAAAGAAGAAGATCCTAAAAACGAATCCAACCAAATGTAGATCCTGTGTGCAGCAGGGAAGAACGTAAAGACCTTTCTGTGCTTCTTTCTAAATTTGTTAGTACTTCTTCTTTGATAGACAGTACGCCTTCCTGAAATATCACCCGTCTGACCGACCCTCGGCCGATGTTGCCAGTAAATCACCCATAACTGTATTGAAAACCCTCATATTAGAATATCTCTACCAGAGGAGGTGTGTATGTGCATGATTGCACCTCAGACATTTCTCTTGACCTTTATTGGGCCACGTATACCGATGCTTAACAAAGTCTAAACACCCACTGCCTTTTATATCTGCCAATTATCTTGTGATGTTGGCTTTGACTTTGTTCACCAGAGAGATGGCTACTTCTACTTTTTTCTTAGGTTCAGAAGAAAAATATTGTCTAATGAACTATTTTGAATGGAGAAGATTCCAGTCTACTACAGCAGGCAGATATGGCTAACAGAATAATGTAAGAGTGAGAGTACTGCGAGGCGTTTTTGGGGTGGCATTCAGACCTCGTACTTTGAGCCTGTTGATCTTCACCCATTCAAGAGGGCTAGTGGGGTCTGCTTTAGTATTGACATTTGCCATTAACCTAGAGTTGTTAGCACTCATTCAGCTGGGTGCCCCCTCCTTGTTCGATTCTTGGAGCCAGCTGTGTGCTGCTGGGTATTTTGCCTCTCTGTGTAACTCATTGTGAACTAAAAAGTGAAGGTGAAAACTACTCTGGCTCTTACCCCTGTTGGTAAATAAGAAAACAGAGCATTCTCTTGCCCTACCTTATTGGGGACAGTCAATCATCTGAGTCAGCTCTTCCTGTTGTTCGCCCCCAACCCTCCTCCCCTTTTTGTCCCAAGCCACACCCACCTTCTGCCTCAGATGTCCCCTACACCCTCGCCTACTTGTGCTATGTCCTGGTTTGAGTGTGCATCTGCCTATTTACCCTTCTCAGTCCCTGGAGGTGTAGTGCTGCAACCTTATCACAATGCTTCTCCAGAATGAAAGGACAGCATTTTTTCATTCTAAATGACTTCTGGGGAGGACCTCGGAACCTCCGTCTGCAATGGGCCACCCCCATATGTTGTGTTTCATCGATCAGACACCTCAGTTTTCAAGGGTCTGTTTTGGCTCTTGTTTCACATCAGTGTCCTCCGTGAGAACCAAGACCCATCTGGCTTCCTGCAGGGACTTAAGCTGACAAAGAACTCCTTTTCCACTCAAAAATCAATATGAGTACTCCTTTGGGATCTCGTTCCTCTGCTTTTAAGAAAAACTATTAAAGAAGAAAACTCCTGCCTTTTCTGAAGGACTATTAAAAATAGGTCATGAAAGATCAGAATTTTGTGCCTCTTGAATAATGTTGGGTCTGATCATCATGTCAACTTCACGATGGCCTGCTTCTCACTGTAGTAATGCAGGCAAGTAAAGATGTCTGTTTGGGCTTTGCCAATTTTGATGTTTGAACCAACTTAGTGGGTTCCATTAAGGGTGATTTCTTCCCATTTGAGGCTCGGCAGGCCATACATTAATTGTCTTTAAAATAGGCCTCCATGGCACCTGCTTCCTGCGCTGATGACACACCCCTAATTCTTGCATTTTGTCTCTTGATCAGTCCTCAGTCGTCAAGGTGTGCCTAGTGATTGATGTTTTGGTCACTCAGAATTAGCATATCTTGAAGAATTAGGTCAACCTCTTCCTTCCTTGCATTCCTCAATTTTCCAGAGATACACTGTTGTTCAAATCCCTGTCCAGGAGAGGACCACTACTGGATACTTCCTGCACAGCTGGGTCAAGGCTTACTCAGGCAATCTCACCTCATGCTGTGAACAGAGCCCACATGTTTCAAGGACCAAGCTATCGGGCCACTGCCCCAATCACAAGGGCCTCTGAGATCCATAGGCCTCATGCTCAAGTTCAAGACCAGTGTCTGCTAACCCCGACAGCGTAGCAGGAGGCTGGTCCCTGCGTCGAGCCTGGATCTGTTCTGGTTGCCCAGGTTGCTCTTGCTACTGCTGGCTGGGCTCTGCATTAGTGGTTAGTGAAGTAGGGTGATGGGTGCTGTGGTCCCGGATATAAGTGTCAAGGCATCTTGGGGTCACTTGGGTCCGCTCTTCTCTATTCCCTGTCTGCCCCTCACTGGGCTCTCCTCCTAATCCTGGGGTTGGGCAGCTTTGCTCACGATGGCTCTGATTTCAGGCTGTAGGCTTCTCTTGGCAGTATCCCACTGTCTCACACTCGTGCTATTTGTGAGATGGTGGTCTGGGGCCTGCTCTTAGTGCCTGGAGGGATCTTCATTACCTTCACTAACTCTTCTTGTCCAGTCCTGCTTAGGCACAAAACCAGGGGAGGTTCCCAGACACCATTTTGAACTCATTTCTCATCCTAGGCTCCTCCACTCTGCAGCTGGGTTCTTGGAGGCCTCTCTTCCGCCTACCCCAAACATCATATCTTCTTCCTAGTGAGGGTGATCCAGCACCAGCAGCATCGCTCTGACCCACTGGAGCGATGACCCACTGGAGCGACACAGGAGAGGAACAGCGGCGCATGGGCCCAGGCGACGGAGTGCCCTCTGCATCTCCCTACGTCACCATCTTTACTCTGCACCCTCCAAAGTATTTCTTAAGCACCTTCTGCAATCGCTGACAAACGTCTGTTTTGCCAAATACCAAAGCTGCCTTGTACAGAGTTTACCTCATGTCTGTTACACCACCCTACGCTTCTTGTCACCTTATCTTACTCTTCTGGGTTCTTTTTCATCTTTGCTTTCTCCATGGGCCACTATTTTCCCATGTTTTGTGTCCCCCTTCTTTCTGCCTTTCTCTTTCTCTTGCTCTGGGTGGAAGACCGGTGATGAAAAATGAGTTCCGGTGCCCACCACCTGCAACCACTGGCCCAAATCAAGCACTGCTCAGTTCCATGTTTAGGTTGTCAACCAGGCTGAACTTACATTGCTACACCTAGGACCTTACAAAAGTAATATAGCTGACCAACCAGCTATTAAATGGTAATGTCTCCTCCCGCTATTCTCCTTAAAAATACCAACAACGTGGGTCCAATCAACACACATACCCTTTCTAACCTTCCTGTCTTTAAAATGAGCCGTACTTCGCAAGACCATCCTTTTAACTTACATTCAATGCTAGTGGGCCTACCACCCTCCAAACCGCAGGCTGTTGCCCTCCCTCCGCCAGGGCCCACATCAGACAACCGTTCTCCACTCAGTACCCTCTGGGTTGATAAACCGCACTACACAACCCCACTGATTGACTCAATCGTCGTCGTGCCTTAACACCTCTGATAACAGTAATATCGATGGTCCCGCTCGGCTCCCCATCTGCCGCTGTTTGCACAAGAATCCTGCCTCCGATATCGGCTGAGGAAAGGGCCCCGCGACGCCCATGTGGCCAGTGCTGAGTTGTGCCCGATGTGTGGTGACTCAGTATTGTACAGATACCTGGCGGGGGCGTGGCTGTCGCTGGGTGTTGGCAGAGGGGTGTTAGTCGCTGTCTTGGCGCTTCGAGTGCAGCAGCAGCTGCCGGGGCTGGATTGAGAGGTGTCGAAAGGCATAGACATGAAAGAGGTCCGTCGGCAGCGGAGGAGGACGCGCTGCGTGGTGGCTTTATACTGCGCCACATTACTGACAGATGGACAGCAATTCTGACACGCGAGGGAGCCGTGACGGAGAAACACCTGCCTCCTTTCGAAACTATTATTTATTTCTCTTTAACGTTTTTATACAGAACGACCCAGGCCCACAGAGGGGCGTCGGAGTGTTTGACATCATGTTAAACACATTTCCATGCGTATATTCTTCCACACAGCTCTGCTATAAATAACAGTGGTGCGAGATAAAATATACACACAAGAAGTATAAAGGCAACGTAGTATATTTAATAATGATAATAAAGCGAGTGCTGTTTGTAAAAGTCTAGGGTTTTTAAATGTAGGGCGAAGTTTAAATTAACTTTTTACGAGCATTCCCATTTTATAGACTGATGCATAGACGGAGAAGTATTTTATTTATTTGCAGGTACGAACAGAAAATCATACAAATATTTTTTAGCATCATAAATACATTAATAACAATCAGTTGTAAAATATAGATGTTTAGTTGGTATGTAATTATTTCACATTGATTTAGACGAGCAGTAAGATGATCCAGATCATCAGAAAATAAAATGGAATGTTAATGATCGTGAAGAATACATTCATCAATATTGTAGCAATCTATTTCTTGGAAGAACCATTGAAAAGATATTGGTGGAGAAGTTCAATTCCATTTCTATCTACACATATAGATAAAGGAGGATAAAGTGATTTGCCTAAGATCACCCATGTTAGTATTATGGAAGCGGCAGACAAAAAGCAGGGTCCAGATTTACTAACACCTTTGCCGGGTTTGCACAAAAAATTGATGCAAACAGATGCAAAATGTTAAATTGGGAATTAACTTTCCAGCACAAATCGTGTTTTTCACTGGAAAGTAGCCCTGAACTAATAGTTTGTGCTACTTTGCATCATAAATGCATCTGTTGGGTGGCATATGAGCATTTCGTGTCAGTTATGCACCAAAATGTATGCCTCCTCAAAACAGATGTAACCTTAGAGAACACTTTTCTTTTCCCCAAGCCTATGTGGAGTGCATATGTGCAGTGCTGTACACACACATTTAAATTGGGGAAGTTTTAAACAATGTCTTAGCATAGTAGGATACTAGAAGGCTACTTTTCCAGTACAAAACCAATGCTAGTCACCACGCAGTCACAACTTCGTGCAATGGGTCAAGGCTGTGTGCATGTCCAGACGCGGCCCGTCCTTTAGAGCGGACGGGCCACACCCCCCCACCTTTTGCCACTCATGAAGAGTGCCGGTCAGGCTAAAAATAAAGGTCAGCCTGACAGACACTCTTCATGTTCTGGTCAGGCAACCAGGAGCAGACATGCGCGATTTGTGCAGACTCCTGGCTGCCTGAGCTGAACTTTGCTGGGCTGAAGAGGTCACAGCTCCTGTGGGCGTGACATCCTCGGCTCAGCAAAGGTGCCTTGAGGCCCTCCCCCGGGTGATGAGGGAAGCGTCACCCATTGACTTCAAGCTGGGTGCGCTTCAGGTTTAAGCCCTGAAGCACCCAGGGCGATTGTCAATCAGTGACACCTCGTCACAGATTGGGGTGGGGTCAGCAGTCTCACTGACCCCATCCCACTCTGTGACTAAGTTGGGACAGCAGTCCCAACCCTCCTGGGACCTCCAATCCTGAAGGTAAGTGTGTGTGTGATCTTTTTAAATGAATGTTTGGTGTGGGCGTGCATGTTAGAATGTTCATGAGTGTTGTTAATGGCTGTGCTTGCATGTGTGTGTGTGTCCCGCCCCCCACCCTCCTAAAACGGCCGGCTGCCACATTGCATGTCACAAAGTAGCCTAAAGTATGCTAGTGCAAGGAGAGAGGAAAACTGCACCATAGCTTACTAGATAGGATGATGTTCTGCTCTCTCCTTTTCCCAATGCAGCACAGCAACTTCGGTTGCTGTGCTGCATTCCGTAAAAAGGAGTACTCTTGGCCCTAGGTGTCCAGATGACTCAGCTACCGATTGACTGTAATGACAAGACCGCATTCCACCAAGTCGGCGAAGTATCAGGACTAGGAAGCAGCTATGGACGAATATCCTGACAAACCAGGACGCTGTTTGTACTGTGACTTTTTAGAGATTTGAAATTAAATATGTACAAGAAATGTCCAGGCTGGACTCATTTCCAGACGGTTCCTTTACATTGTTTCTACCCCTAACTAGTTTAGTATACTTTACTTGTTTTTGCATTCTTGCTATGCAGAGTGGCCTTGGTTCAGCCCCTTGCTCATGATTGGAAAACTTTCTTGGCTTGTGATTGTATTTCCTCCCTACTCTTATCCCACCCAAGAAGTATTTCGGGTTTGTCCTTGTTTTTGAACGGTTGAGTGTATCCTTGTACTGTTGACTTTAGGTAGATATATATATATTTTTTTAAATCTCACTTGTGATTTAGCACTTTGAGTAAATGTATGTCGCACTCCTTTCTTTATTGATGGCTTCTTGAACTCTTCCCCTTGATGCCCTTTAACTCTCTTCTCACTCCCCTGTCAGTTTTTTCACCTTTCCTCTGACCGCGAGCACTGCTATGACTCAGTATTGCGTTCTCTCTCTTTCCATCCTTCCCTGGCTTTTCTCTTCCTACCTGGCCACCATCTACATATGATTTAAAAGTAATTGCAAACCCAATAGCGGTGACCTAACAGCAAGTGCAAAGTGAGACCATTTGGTTTTGCCAATGCTTGTTTCTTTTAGTTTCTGTAAACTTTACCATTTTGACTTTAACGTGACATGTTTTTCATTAACTCATTAACAAATGACTTGCATAGTGAGATCACGTTTTTGAAGTTTTTTTATGGACGTTGCAACAATTTATTTAAACATACGTTTCATAAAAATCTCAGATAAAAAGTTAGAACAAGAGTAAAGCTGTTATAAAACGAGAAAATGGGCCCATTGAAACTTAGGTCGAATTATATTGCAATAAGCATAGACCTAATGGCCATTTAGTAGTAAATAATAGGCATGACTATTATTCAATTCATCAATACTGGTATTATCAACCATTGAAGGATAAAGGACTGAGTCAGTCTTTTCTAGGCTTCAAACACATGCGCTGTAGGTTACATCAGTGATGTCTGATATTGGTGCTCAATCCACTCAGCTACTATACCCAAACACAAATGCAGGTCATTAGACCATCACCACTGTCCAAGGAGGACTTCCACCTTGAAGTACAATCCAGTTAAGGTGAACAGATTCAGCTGGGATGATAAATGAGTTTCCCCTTATTCTTTTGTTGTAGGCTACTCATTGACTTGTTTTTAGAGTGTTTATCCACCTTTCTTCTATGACCCTACACAGCAATAGTGCACAATGCACCTGTAAAGCATAATGCAAAAGGGAGTTAGGGAGGCATGAAAAAAGTCTACGGCACGAAGCAGAGGAGAGGTCTTCCAGGTAGCCCAAGCCACGATGTATAATCCATGCTTACTTTGCTCCCTATACCATTCTAGGACTGTACCCAGTACACAAAATGAGGGGCTTTGATTCAAAAGTGAGGTAAGGAAAGAGACTTACTAACATTGGCAATTCCAGTAACTCTGGCTTATACTTGAAAGTGCCTTGGCGCTTTAATTCATGTGGATACTCATCTATCTGTCTGTGCTCTCATTTACTTTCACTCATGGATTACTTCACCCACCCATTGACTGACTGTTGCATTCATCCACTCAACCATCTATAATACAACATTTGCAAAGTCACAAATGAAGAGGCACTTTTAGTTATCAGCCAGGCCTATTGGCTCTGCTACTACTTTGTGAAGAGTACCTGCATCTTGGCTGGTAGAAAATGAGCCGAGAGTCACAGGTGTACTAAAAAAGTGAGCCCCTTACTGATGGAGTCATTTGGAAATGCTCCACATGTACTGATTTAATAAAAGTAAGTAAACATAGAATCTTGTGTGACACTGCTGCTAGAAGCCCTCGGTGCTGTTGACATAGATGAAAAAGGATGGAGCACTACTGATTGCTGTCTTAACAGCCAAGAAGAATGAGTATGCCAGTGAACCCCAAACCATGCAGAATTTTAAGTATGCTCTGATTGACGATGTCAAATAACACCAAGGCCCAGCACAACTGTCATCCACCAGTCTGTGAAGATCTTTGAGGACCGACAGTACTCTGACACAGGTGCTAGGACTTGGCCAAAAGCCTACTTGGAGTCTATTAAGAAGCCCCTTATGCTTTGCAGAAGTTTGCAATTGAGTGAAAGCAAGTTTTTGCAGCAATTTAGCCGTATAGGGCAAGAGGTTAATGAGATGAAAGTTGCTTAGTTCCACTGTGCTAAGCAAAGATTTTTAGGTTGATCCTACCAGACAACACCAGCTGTCTGATTGCAAAAAAGCCAATTGGGGGCTTACCAAGAACTTACAGGGCTTACTATCTGTGTAATTGTAAGGAAATGCCTTCTTGGCATTGTTACCCTCTGACTTTTTGCCTTTGCTGATGCCAAGTTATGATTTGAAAGTGTGCTGGGATCCTGCTAACCAGGCCCCAGCACCAGTGTTCTTCCCTAAACTGTACCTTTGTCTCCACAATTGGCACAACCCTGGCACCCAGGTAAGTCCCTTGTAACTGGTACCCCTGGTACCAAGGGCCCTGATGCCAGGGAAGGTCTCTAAGGGCTGCAGCATGTCTTATGCCAACCCGGGGACCCCTCACTCAGCACATAAACACTTCTTGCCAGCTTGTGTGTGCTGGTGGGGAGAAAATAACTAAGTCGACATGGCACTCCCCTCAGAGTGCCATACCAACCTCACCCTGCCTATGGCATAGATAAGCCACCCCTCTAGCAAGCCTTACAGCCCTAAGGCAGGGTGCACTATACCACAGGTGAGGGCATAGGTGCACGAACACTATGCTCCTACAGTGTCTAAGCAAAACCTTAGACATTATAAGTGCATGGTAGCCATAAGAGTATATGGTCTGGGAGTCTGTCAAACACAAACTCCACAGCACCATCATGGCTACACTGAAAACTGGGAAGTTTGGTATCCAACTTCTCAGCACAATAAATGCACACTGATGCCAGTGTGCACTTTATTGTTAAAATACACCCAGAGGGCATCTTAGAGATGCCCCCTGAAAACATACCCGACTTCCAGTGTGGGCTGACTAGCTTTTGCCAGCCTGCCACACACCAGACATGTTGCTGGCCACATGGGGAGAGTGCCTTTGTCACTCTGTGGCCAGGAACAAAGCCTGTACTGAGTGGAGGTGCTTCTCACCTCCCCCTGCAGGAACTGTAACACTTGGCGGTGAGCCTCAAAGGCTCACCCCCTTTGTTACAGCGCCACAGGGCATCCCAGCTAGTGGAGATGTCCGCCCCTCCGGCTACTGCCCCCACTTTTGGCAGCAAGGCTGGAGGAGATAATGAGAAAAACAAGGAGGAGTCACTCCCCAGTCAGGACAGCCCCTAAGGTGCCCTGAGCTGAGGTGACTCTTACTTTTATAAATCCTCCATCTTGCAGATGGAGGATTCCCCCAATAGGATTAGGGATGTGCCCCCCTCCCCACAGGGAGGAGGCACAAAGAGGGTGTAGCCACCCTCAGGGCCAGTAGCCATTGGCTACTGCCCTCCCAGACCTAAACACACCCCTACATTGAGTATTTAGGGGCTTCCAGAACCGAGGAAGATAGATTCCTGCAACCTAAAGAAGAAGAAGGACTGATGACCTGAAGCCCTGCAGTGAAGACGGAGACGACAACTGATTTGGCCCCAGCCCCACCGGTGTGTCTCCCTACTTCGAAGAAAACTGCAACAGCGACGCATCCAACAGGGTCCAGCGACCTCTGAAGCCTCAGAGGACTACCCTGCATCTAAAGGACCAAGAAGCTCCTGAGAACAGCGGCCCTGTTCACAATCTGCAACTTTTTGAAACAAAGAAGCAACTTTTAAAGACCACACGTTTCCTGCCGGAAGCGTGAGACTTTCCACTCTGCACCCGACACCCCCGGCTCGACCTGCGGAAAACTAACACTACAGGGAGGACTCCCCGGCGACTGCGAGCCCGTGAGTAGCCAGAATTGACCCCCCTGAGCCCCTACAGCGACGCCTGCAGAGGGAATCCAGAGGCTCCCCCTGACTGTGACTGCCTGCTTCAAGGAACCCGACGCCTGGAAACCACACTGCACCCGCAGCCCCCAGGACCTGAAGGAACCGAACTCCAGTGCAGGAGCGAACCCCAGGTGACCCTCTGCCTAGCCTAGGTGGTGGCTACCCCAAGGAGCCCCCCGTGCCTGCCTGGACCGTTGAAGAGACCCCCAGGTCTCCCCATTGATTCCTATTGAAAACCCGACGCCTGTTTGCACCCTGCACCCAGCCGCCCCTGTGCCGCTGGGGGTGTACTTTCTGTGCCTGCTTGTGCCCCCCCACCGGTGCCCTACAAAACCCCCCTGGTCTGCCCTCCAAAGTCGCGGGTACTTACCTGCTGGCAGACTGGGACCGGGGCACCACTATTTCCATTGAACCCTATGTATTTTGGGCACCACTTTGACATCTGCACCTGACCGGCCCTGAGCTGCTGGTGTGGTAACTTTGGGGTTGCCTTGAACCCCCAACGGTGGGCTACCTTGGATCCAACTTTGAACCCTGTAAGTGTTTTACTTACCTGTGAACCTAACAAATACTTACCTCCCCCAGGAACTGTTGATTTTTGCACAGTGTCCACTTTTAAAATAGCTTATTGCCATTTTTGTCAAAACTGTACATGCTATTGTGATTATTCGAAGTTCCTAGAATACCTGAGTGAAATACCTTTCATTTAAAGTATTGTTTGTAAATCCTGAACCTGTGGTTCTTAAAATAAACTAAGAAAAAATATTTTTCTATATAAAAACCTATTGGTCTGGAATTGTTTTTGAGTGTGTGTTCCTCATTTATTGCCTGTGTGTGTACAACAAATGCTTAACACTGCCCTCTGATAAGCCTACTGTTCGATCACACTACCACAAAATAGAACATTAGAATTATCTCTTTTTGCCACTATCTTACCTCTAAGGGGAACCCTTGGACTCTGTGCACACTATTTCTTACTTTGAAATAGTATATACAGAGCCAACTTCCTACATTGGTGGATCAGCGGTGGGATACAAGACTTTGCATTTGCTGGACTACTCAGCCAATACCTGATCACACAACTAAATTCCAAAAATTGTCATTAGAAACTGATTTTTGAAATTTGGGCTATTTTTCTAAATTTTTAAAAGTCCTTCTAGGGCCTTGTGTTAGTCCCTGTTAGCATTTCTTTTAGAGTTTTAAAGTTTTTGTAAAAGTTTGGATTAAGTTCTAGAGATAGTTTTAGATTCTTAAAAAGTATCCCAACTTTTAGAGAAATAATGTCTACTGCAGAAGAGATGGTGGTGGAGCTCAACCTCACCCCTTACCTGCATCTTAGGATGTCAAAGTTAAGGACTCTCTGCAAAATCAAAAAGATAAAAACTGGATCAAACCCTACCAAAGTACGGCTCCAGGAGCTCTTGGCAGAGTTTGCTAGAGACAACCCCTCTGAAGATACCCTTACAGAGGGGAAAGCCAGTGATGAGGAGAAGAATTTCCCACCTCCAGTCCTAGTTAGGGAGACCAGGGTTCCTCCAACCCTGACTCCACAAGTGATAGTCAGAGGTGTTGCTTCTCCCACAGGGGAGTCCAACAGCTCTGGAAGCATTGAGGGCAGCCTCAATGAAGATAACATCGTGTTAACCAGGATGGCCAAAAGATTGGCTTTGGAGACACAGCTCCTAGCCATAGAAAGGGAAAGACAAGAGATGGGCTTAGCTCCCATCAATGGTGGCAGCAACTTAAATAGGGTCAGAGATACTCCTCACATGCTAAAAATCCCCAAAGCGATTGTAACAAAATATGAAGATGGTGATGACATCACCAAATGGTTCACAGCTTTTGAGAGTGCTTGTGCAACCAGAAAAGTAAACAAATCTCACTGGGGTGCTCGCTTTTGGGAAATGTTCACTGGAAAGTGTAGGGATAGACTCCTCACACTCTCTGGAAAAGATGCAGAATCCTATGACCTCATAAAGGCTACCCTGATTGAGGGCTTTGGATTCTCAACTGAGGAGTATGGGATTAGGTTCAGGGGGGCTCAAAAGCCCTCGAGCCAGACCTGGGTTGATTTTGTTGATTTCTCAGTCAAAACACTGGATGGTTGGATTAATGGCAGTGGTGTAAATGATTATGATGGTCTGTAAAATCTAATTGTTTCAATGATAAACTGCATCAGCATCTGATAGACCTAGGTCCAATTTCTCCCCAAGAATGGGGAAAGAAGGCAGACCATTGGGTCAAGACTAGGGTGACCAAGACTTCCACAGGGGGTGACCAAAAGAAAGGGGTCACAAAGACTCCCCAGGGGAAGAGTGTTGAGACATCCAAGGGTAAAAGTAAAGAGTCTTCTACAGGGCCCCAAAAACCTGCTCAGGAGGGAGGGTCCAAAGCCTCTTCACAATCCAATTTTGGGTACAAGGGTAAGAACTTTGATCCCAAAAAGGCTTGGTGTCGTAGCTGTAACCAGCAGGGACACCAAACTGGAGGCAAGGCATGTCCCAAGAAAGGTTCCACTTCCACTACTACTCCAGTTAGCACTGGAATAGCCAGTCTCCAGGTGGGATCAACAGTGTGCCCAGAGCAAATCAGGGTTCACACTGAAGCTACATTAGTTTCTGAGGGTGGGGTGGACTTAGCCACACTGGCTGCCTGGCCCTCTAATATGCAAAAATACAGGCAACAACTCTTAATTAATGTGACTAGTGTAGAAGCCCTGAGGGATACAGGTGACAGACAAACTGGTTTCCCCAGGACAGTCCTGACTGGACAAACTTATCCAGTCACCAACGCTGACAATCAGACTAAAGTACATCCCATGGCTATGGTAACTTTAGAATGGGGAGGGGTCACTGCACTGGCCTGAAGCAGGTGGTAGTCTCCTCTGCTATCCCAGTAGACTGTTTGCTTGGAAATGACCTGGAGTCCTCAGAATGGGCTGAGGTAGAACTCAAAACCCATACAGCCATGCTGGGTATCCCTGAACTGGTGTGTGTCAAGACAAGGGCACAGTATACGGCTAAAGGTGAAAAAGAGGTGTTGGAGCCTGGAATAATGGCCCAACCCTCCAAGAGAAAAGGGAAGAAGACTGGGGAACCAGCTTCAACACAGCAAAAGAAAAAGAACCTCTCTTCCCAGGTAGAAGTTCTGCCCTCTGAGGGAACTGAACCCATGGAGTTGGAACCTTATCAGGTTCAACTCTTAGGCCCGGGGGGACCCACAAGGGAACAGCTGTGTAAGGGGCAAGAAACCTGTCCCTCTCTTGAAGGCCTTAGGCAGCAAGCTGCTGAAGAGAACAAAGGAAAAATCAGTGGAACACACAGGGTTTATTGGGAAGATAGACTCCTTTACACTGAGGCAAGATATCCCAAACCTGGTGCCACTAGGAGAGTGGTAGTGCCTCAGGAGTTTAGAGAGTTCCTCCTGACCTTAGCCTATGATATTCCACTTGCTGGGCATTTGGGACAAACCAAGACTTGGGAGAGGTTAGTCAACCATTTCTATTGGCCCAACATGTCCCAGAAAGTAAAGGAGTTTTGTGCCTCCTGTGCCACCTGTCAAGCCAGTGGTAAGACAGGTGGCCATCCAAAGGCCCCCCTCATTCCACTTCCAGTGGTGGGGGTCCCCTTTGAAAGAGTGGGAGTGGACATAGTGGGTCCACTTAAATCTCCCACAGCCTCAGGGAATCAGTATATCCTAGTAGTAGTGGATCATGCTACTAGGTACCCTGAATCAATTCCCCTAAGGTCCACTACTGCCCCTTCAGTAGCCAAGGCCCTCATTGGTATCTTTACCGAAGTAGGATTTCCTAAGGAGGTGGTTTCTTACAGAGGTACCAACTTCATGTCAGCATACCTGAAACACATGTGGAATGAGTGTGGGGTGACTTACAAATTCACCACACCATACCATCCACAAACCAATGGTCTTGTGGAAAGATTCAACAAGATATTGAAGGGATGATCATGGGGCTCCCTGAAAAGCTCAAAAGGAGATGGGATGTCGTCTTGCCATTTCTGCTTTTCGCCTACGGAGAGGTGCCTCAGAAGGGAGTAGGGTTTTCTCCCTTTGAACTTCTGTTTGGCCATCCTGAAAGGGGACCACTTGCTCTTGTGAAAGAAGGCTGGGAGAGACCTCTTCATGAGCCTAAGCAAGATATAGTGGACTATGTACTAAGCCTACGTTCCAGGATTGCAGAGTACATGGAAAAGGCAAGTAAAAACCTTGAGGCCAGCCAACAACTCCAGAAGATGTGGTATGACCAAAAGGCTGCTATGGTTGAGCTTCAGCCAGGGCAGAAAGTCTGGGTTCTGGAGCCTGTGGCTCCCAGGGCACTTCAGGACAGATGGAGTGGCCCTTCCCCAGTGCTAGAGAGAAAGAGTCAGGTCACCTACCTGGTAGACCTAGGCACTAGCAGGACCCACAAAAAGGTGATCCATGTGAACCGCCTCAAACTATTTCATGACAGGGCAGATGTAAACATGTTAATGGTTACAGATGAGGACCAGGAAGCTGAGAGTGAACCTCTCCCTGATCTCCTCTCCACTGACCCTAAAGATGGCTCAGTAGATGGAGTGATCTATTCAGACACCCTCTCTGGCCAACAGCAAGCTGACTGTAGGAAAGTCCTACAACAGTTTGCTGAGCTCTTTTCCCTAACCCCTGGCCAGACACACCTGTGTACCCATGATGTGGACACAGGAGACAGCATGCCTGTCAAAAGCAAACTTATTAGACAGTCTGACCAAGTTAAGGAAAGCATCAAAGTGGAAGTCCACAAGATGCTGGAATTGGGAGTCATTGAGCACTCTGACAGCCCCTGGGCTAGCCCAGTGGTCTTAGTCCCCAAACCTCACACCAAAGATGGCAAGAGAGATATGAGGTTTTGTGTGGACTACAGAGGACTTAATTCTGTCACCAAGACAGATGCCCATCCCATTCCAAGGGCAGATGACTTAATTGATAAATTGGGTGCTGCCAAATACTTGAGTACCTTTGAATTGACAGCAGGGTACTGGCAAATAAAAATGGCACCAGGAGCAAAAGAGAAGACAGCATTCTCTACACCTGATGGGCACTATCAGTTTACTGTGATGCCCTTTGGCTTAAAGAATGCCACTGCCACCTTCCAAAGGTTGGTGAATCAAGTCCTTGCTGGCTTGGAGTCCTTTAGTGCAGCTTATCTTGATGAGATTGCTGTCTTTAGCTCCAGCTGGCAGGATCACCTGGTCCACCTGAAGAAGGTTTTGCAGGCCCTGCAAGCAGCAGGCCTCTCTATCAAGGCATCCAAATGTCAGATAGGGCAGGGTACTGTGGTTTACTTGGGACGCCTTGTAGGTGGAGGCCAAGTTCAGCCACTCCAACCCAAGATCCAGACTATTCTGGACTGGGTAGCTCCAAAAACCCAGACTCAAGTCAGGGCATTCCTTGGCTTGACAGGTTACTATAGGAGGTTTGTGAAGGGATATGGATCCACAGTGACACCCCTCACAGAACTTACCTCTAAGAAAATGCCCTAGAAGGTAAACTGGACTTTCGAATGCCAACAGGCCTTTGACACCCTGAAACAAGCTATGTGCACAGCACCAGTTCTCAAAGCTCCAGATTACTCCAAGCAGTTCATTGTGCAGACTGATGCCTCTGAACATGGGATAGGGGCAGTTCTGTCCCAAACAAATCATGATGGCCTTGACCAGCCTGTTGCTTTCATTAGCAGGAGGTTACTCCCCAGGGAGCAGCATTGGAGTGCCACTGAGAGGGAGGCCTTTGCTGTGGTTCGGTCCCTGAAGAAGATGAGACCATACCTCTTTGGTACTCACTTTGTAGTTCAAACTGACCACAGACCTCTCAGATGGCTAATGCAAATGAAAGATGAAAATCCAAAACTGTTGAGTTTGTACATCTCCCTACAGGGAATGGACTTTATAGTGGAACACAGACCTGGGACAGCCCATGCCAATGCAGATGGCCTTTCCAGGTTCTTCCACTTAGAAAATGAAGATACTCTTGGGAAAGGTTAGTCTCATCCTCTTTCGTTTGGGGGGGGGGGGAGGGGTGTAAGGAAATGCCTCCTTGGCATGGTTACCCCCTGACTTTTTGCCTTTGCTGATGCCAAGTTATGATTTGAAAGTGTTGGGGACCCTGCTAACCAGGCCCCAGCACCAGTGTTCTTTCCCTAAACTGTACCTTTGCCTCCACAATTGGCACAACCCTGGCACCCAGGTAAGTCCCTTGTAACTGGTAGCCCTGGTACCAAGGGGGCTGATGCCAGGGAAAGTCTCTAAGGGCTGCAGCATGTCTTAAGCCACCCTGGGTACCCCTCACTCAGCACATACACACTGCTTGCCAGCTTGTGTGTGCTGGTGGGGAGAAAATGACTAAGTCGACATGGCACTACCCTCAGAGTGCCATACCAACCTCACACTGCTTATGGCATAGATAAGTCACCCCTCTAGCAGGCCTTAAAGCCCTAAGGCAGGGTGCACTATACCACAGGTGAGGGCATAGGTGCATGAGCACTATGCCCCTACAGTGTCTAAGCAAAACCTTAGACATTGTAATTGCAGGGTAGCCATAAGAGTATATGGTCTGGGAGTCTGTCAAACACGAACGCCACAGCACCAAAATGGCTACACTGAAAACTGGGAAGTTTGGTATCAAACTTCTCAGCACAATAAATGCACACTGATGCCAGTGTGAACTTTATTGTACAAATACACCCAGAGGGCATCTTAGAGATGCCCCCTGAAAACATACACGACTTCCAGTGTGGGCTGACTAGTTTTTGCCAGCCTGCCACACACCAGACATGTTGCTGGCCACATGGGGAGAGTGCCTTTGTCACTGTGGCCAGGAACAAAGCCTGTACTGGGTGGAGGTGCTTCTCACCTCCCCTTGCAGGAACTGTAACACCTGGTGGTGAGCCTCAAAGGCTCACCCCCTTTGTTACAGTGCCACAGGGCATACCAGCTAGTGGAGATGCCCGCCCCTCCGGCCACTGCCCCCACTTTTGGCGGCAAGGTTGGAGGAGATAATGAGGAAAACAAGGAGTCACCACTCACCAGTCAGGACAGCCCCTAAAGTGTCCTGAGCTGAGGTGACTCTTACTTTTAGAAATCCTCCATCTTGCAGATGGAGGATTCCCCCAATAGGATTAGGGATGTGCCCCCCTCTCCACAGGGAGGAGGCACAAAGAGGGTGTAGCCACCCTCAGGGCCAGTAGCCATTGGCTACTGCCCTCCAGACCTAAACACTCCCCTAAATTGAGTATTTAGGGGCTTCCAGAACCAAGGAAGATAGATTCCTGCAACCTAAAGAAGAAGGAGGACTGCTGACCTGAAGCCCTGCAGTGAAGACGGAGGCGACAACTGATTTGGCCCCAGCCCCACCGGCCTGTCTCCCTACTTCGAAGAAAACCGCACCAGCGACGCATCCAACAGGGTCCAGCAACCTCTGAAGCCTCAGAGGACTACCCTGCATCTAAAGAACCAAGAAGCTCCCGAGAACAGCGGCCCTGTTCACGAAACTGCAACTTTTTGAAACAAAGAAGCAACTTTTAAAGACCACACGTTTCCCGCCGGAAGCGTGAGACTTTCCACTCTGCACGTGACTCCCCCGGCTCGACCTGCGGAAAACTAACACTACAGGGAGGACTCCCCGGCGACTGCGAGCCTGTGAGTAGCCAGAGTTGACCCCCCTGAGCCCCCACAGCGATGCCTGCAGAGGGAATCCAGAGGCTCCCCCTGACCGCAACTGCCTGCTTCAAGGAACCCGACACCTGGAAACCACGCTGCACCCGCAGCCCCAGGACCTGAAGGAACTGAACTCCAGTGCAGGAGCGACCCCCAGGTGACCCTCTGCCTAGCCCAGGTGGTGGCTACCCCGAGGAGCCCCCCCTGTGCCTGCCTGCATCGTTGAAGAGACCCCCGGGTCTCCCCATTGATTCCTATTGAAAACCCGACGCCTGTTTGCACTCTGCACCCGGCCGCCCCTGTGCCGCTGAGGGTGTACTTTCTGTGCCTGCTTGTGTCCCCCAGGTGCCCTACAAAACCCCCCTGGTCTGCCCTCCGAAGTCGCGGGGATTTACCTGCTGGCAGACTGGAACCGGGGCACCCCTATTTCCATTGAACCCTATGTGTTTTGGGCACCACTTTGACCTCTGCACCTGACCGGCCCTGAGCTGCTGGTGTGGTAACTTTGGGGTTGCCTTGAACCCCCAACGGTGGGCTACCTTGGACCCAAGTTTGAACCCTGTAAGTGTTTTACTTACCTGTGAACTTAACATTTACTTACCTCCCCCAGGAACTGTTGATTTTTGCAGTGTCCACATTTAAAATAGCTTATTGCCATTTTTGTCAAAACTGTACATGCTATTGTGATTATTCAAAGTTCCTAGCATACCTGAGGGAAATGCCTTTCATTTAAAGTATTGTTTGTAAATCTTGAACCTGTGGTTCTTAAAATAAACTAAGAAAAGATATTTTTCTATATAAAAACCTATTGGCCTGGAATTGTCTTTGAGTGTGTGTTCCTCATTTATTGCCTGTGTGTGTACAACAAATGCTTAACACTACCCTCTGATAAGCCTACTGCTCGACCACACTACCACAAAATAGAGCATTACAATTATCTCTTTTTGCCACTATCTTACCTCTAAGGGGAACCCTTGGACTCTGTGCACACTATTTCTTACATTGAAATAGTATATACAGAGCCAACTTCTACAATAATGCTTAACGATAGTTGGCCTTAATGTCACTATCATTGGCTTGCTTCTCATTTGATGGCTTTTCTGGTCCCTGCTCGTCCATCTTGTGTTTGTCCCTCTCCTGGAGCATAGCGTCTTGATCATTTCTATTTTGTGGCTGGCTTCTATCCTTTCTCTGCTCACTTTTAGGGAACTACTTTTTGTTTTGCTCAAGACCTTCATGAGAGTGCATGTGTTTCATCTCTCTCCACCTGTGTTTAATCTGCTTCTAAATATTCACCCCCTGTGCTCCATGTATTTGCCTCCATCATGTTAAAACCCTTTTCTGATGTCCTTCTCCCCCATCAAATTCACTTCCTCCCCTGCACTGTTGCTTTCTAGCTCATGTGCTTCTCCCAGTCCCTTGTGTCACTCTCCCTTGGGTGCTGCTTTTCCTCTCAAACACACTCTGCCCTTCATCCTCCTCCCACTTCTCCATTGCCCATCACGTTCACCGTTTAAAAAAAAAAACTTCTTATGAGGACCAGCAGAAGGTGCCCTTGTGTAATGACACATGCGTGTTTTTGAGAAATGGGTGTCATGGCATTGTGTCTTTTTTTTTGCTTGTGTGGTTCTCTTTTTACACGTTTGGCCGTGCTGCAGAGCTTCTTGCTGATGCTGTACATCATTGCCAAAAGGCATTGGAAAAACCAATGCCAATAAGTCCCAAAGGTGAGACCTTTTGGTTTTGCAAATGGTTGTTTTCAATAATGGTTTAATCACTGCCGATTTTCCTGCCCCCAAACAATACTTTGCTTAAAGATTAGGAGTATTCATTTTTTTATTTTCTTTTAGGAAATGACAGAGTTGTTTCATACATCTCATTTGACATAAGTCCTTTGGATAGCCAGATGCATACATTAGCGACAGCAGCTGTCAACTGTGGTTCCATAATCAGATCAAACATCATATGGGGTTATCGAGACTTTTATAGGGGCAATTTTTGTTACAGTTTTTAAGCAACAAGAGTTTTTTGTTGGAAATAGTTTCCTGAATGTTAACTAAGCTTTCCTCCAAAATCATGAGGCCCATTGTGCTGATGGTATACTGTACTGACCAAGGTGCTTACAGTTCAAAGATGAACCAGTTCTTTAAATATATATGTTCTGAAAAACTTGATATCTTAATGCCCCTTATTTTGTTTTTACTGGCACCCATTTGTTTAATTTAAAGATCTCTTAGCTCAGTGGAGTCCCCCTTTTTTTTTTTTTTGTGGTCTGGCTTGACTGTGCCACTGTTGCCAGACAATTACGTGAGAGGGGCTGTGGCTCCGCCCAGATGATGGGAGTCAGAAGTACATGTTTTGATTGGCAGACATTGTGTGCTTCCACCAAACAAGCATTTGCAATGCAGATGTTCTCAGGTTTGCTCGACTTAGAGCTATTAGCGTTGTAAATTCCTAACTGGACTTTTCTTGTCACATAACTTAAAAATGAAAAGTAAAACAGTTGACATAAGCAAGCCAATTCAAAGTGCTATGGTCGTCATGAGCATCAGCGCAAGAGTTATTGGTTCGCTGCATGAATGCCTAGAAAGGATTGCGGCTGGGATGAAAGGCAAACCGAAACCGGAGGAGGCACCATCACACACTGTAACAGGAGGAAGCGTGATGTAGTGTGATGGCCACCAAAAATATTCACTTAGTGAAATCGCCTGGGAGGGAACTCAGCACACAAAGGAGGGACATTTCACAAAACGCACCAATAAAAATGAAGCATCTAAAACAAGCACACTAAAGAATGAATGTCAAGAGTGGGCATAGTTAAAATCCCACAGAGAGATTACAACAGGCCAGAGCGCATGCATGCTTAACCCTAAAACGGGCTTGCCCTCCCCACAGTTGTGATTGTATGTTTATTTATCCAGCTGCCTGGGGTTGATATTTCAAGGGAAAACATATGCTATTAAATTTTCTTCGATAACAAGATAATGTATGGTGTTTTTCTGTAGCATTAGCACAGAAGGGAGAAGGCATTCGTTAACCTAGATGGATTTTTTAGGTCTAGCTTGACAGTGCAACTGTCACCTGACCTTTAAACCTTCACCAAGATTATTCTACAGTTTTTTGCTGCCTCACAAATACATATCCATTCCCATACTATCTACCTGTAATTCTTCACATTACCGTAAAAGATCATTTAAAAGTCAGACCTATTGGCATGGCTAATGCTTGTTTTAAAATAGGGTGAGGCTTATTTTCATCCTTTTTTAGCTCAGGTGTGAACCAACTGATTCGGTTTAAGTTTCTAGATTTACAGTTTTTCTTATTTTCTACGGGTTATAATTAATTTAAACTGCCATTCGAGCCTTTGTTAAACTGAAGGAGTAAAAGGGTAGAATTGTCCATGGCAGAGGTTGGCCCAACGTTAATCATGCCCTTCATTGCAACTGGATCTACTGTACTGAGGTTAACATTTTTCCAGTTTTGCTTCTTTTTTAAAACAGACCCCCTGACTCGTTTTAGTGACCAGTACCCAGATGATCATCTTTGAATAGTTTTGTAATAAGGTTTTACTAATGCCATTAAAAAAACAAGCACAGTTAAACCCAAGTATTCGGCATCCAACGCCTGACCCATTGACTTTGCCAGTGCTTGTTCTGTTTACCTCAATTCCAAATTGAAATACAGTGATCCCACTTAAGAAAGGAATGACTGCTTGTTGCACCTTGTCCCTTTGTTGCAGTTACACTAGGAAAATGAGGCTCGCAAAATTGCATTCCCTATGTCAAAACACTAAATTTAAAAACATCACCATCAAAAAATACAGTAACACAAACAACAAACTTACACACTAGCAACCGAAAGATCTATATATTTAAATGCATTGCTTTTAATTATCAATAATTGTGAATTAATTTAACCTTGGCCACGGCATGGACCAACAGTATCGCCAACCCCAGCCCTTTCACTGACCCTAATATTGACTAACCATGATGTTATTTATGTTAACACTGAATGTGTCCTCAAATTAAAAAAAGTCAGACTCTTTCAACCTCTACAGTATCAAATTGTTTTGTTTATGAAACAGTTGCTTTTACTATATAGTGTTTTTCAAACATTTTAAAGTATCCAATAGGGCTTCATTGGTTATGGACCATACAATTCAAGAGCTCTTCCTTGCTTTACAGGTGGCCTAGTTGATCCTGGGACAATCAGTTTGCCTCTCTCTTCCTTCTTTCTCTTATGCTAAAGAAATAGCAGTACTTAAAAATGGGTGAACTCAAATTCTCAACGCTATATTTAAAAACAACTTTATACTTAATGGAATCAATAATCTGCTGAGTGCCTCAGAGGGGTAAGCACCCTGTTTGAAGGTCACTGGAAAATTGTGGAACATGGGAGACTTACCATGGCTTGCATAAAACCAAACCATGGTATTGTGAAATGTAGAGATCATTTGGCGCAAACTGATAGAAGTAACAAGATTGCAACTGAGCACCCACAGGTGAACTTTGGTGTGAAGAGAGGACAGGAAACTTGGCAGATTAATTTAGTATGTCAATTTCTAGAATTTAAGAATCTTTAATGTTCAGAAATACTGCAATGGAGACCAACATCTTATATAAAATCAGCACATTAAAATCTGAATCACTTTAGCCGAAAATGGGTAAAAATACACTTTCTAAAGTTAATAAATCAATTGAGTAATGAAGATGGTTGTCAGTGATTTCTGAAATTTCTTTATTGGCGAAAACGAACCGAATACTGTGAATGGTCCCATAAAGTGTATTTTGTGTGAACAGTTTGTACAGTCGAATGAGAAAGGGAAATTGAAGCGAAGTTTTTTTGAATCCTAAATAGGCCTTGTTCAGTGCTCGGCCTCACAGTGGAATTTTAGTTGTTGAACAAATGTGGGCTTCCCTCTAAACAGAAATACTGCCAAGAAAGAAAAATATATAGCATGCATGGTTTGTTTGTAGCAATTTCCACCTCCTCATTAAAAGAACCGCTTGGTTTTGTTTTCGTATTCCAGTGTTAAGATTTCCTTGGGAGTTTCTTTAATCTTTGTAAGAGATCATTTTCAATCTCCTTGTTGAAATTTTATATTTCTTAACTCTAGTCCTCTCAAAGCCCCATCAACCACAACGATTGAGCACTCAACAGATGTTATTTATAGCGTATCACTGTTATATTAGTGAGACGTTTTGAGGGAACTTCACAATATTGTTAATACATGTTGAACATTACAATGTTTAGATCTGCACTGAAGACTATGAAGTGTCACAGGGCTGGTATAGCCCCCTGCCTCAACATCCCAGTGCTTGACTTTCTGTTCACACTGCATTATAGCACCTGTATATATCGAGTCACACTCCCTCGTTAAAGGCAAAAGGACTTTTAACACATATTTGGACTTTGGCAGCCACTCGGCTATGAATGAATAAATGAAATCATTTTTTTGTAAAGGGCGCCAATACCAAAATGAAACAGGCGCCCTGATGCTAGGTGTTATAATGCTATTATATAGCTATTGCATGTGGCGTAATATCTTTACTGTAGAGGTTTAATCTTGCACTGTTTCTGCGTCAGTTTCATCTTGTCTCAGTATCTTTATCAGTATTGTTCTGCCCAATTGTTGTGTCTCTGTCCCACGGACGAAGTCCCGCTGTACTAGTCTCTCCGACTCCTTACTGCAGCATTCATATACCAGTTACTTTCTTACTTACCCAGTGTCTCTTGCTGACTTAATGTTCGCGTCTCATCTTTCCTGGGTCTCTGCCTCTCTGCATCAGTGTCACTGCTTCTCTATCCCATTGTCCTCATAACTCCATTCCAATGGCAATACTTCTCTTTCATAGTCTCCATGCATTCTTCACTAGTGTTCGTGTTGTGCTGGCCCAGTGTTTGTGCCAACGTCTCTGTGCTTCGGTGGCTCCAGAGTGCCAGAATCCAAGATGGCCACACTTCTGTGAAGCTCCTTGTCTTGGGGGCCTAACAGTCTTCATACTCTGTCTCCAACAGGATTCCCAAATGCTCTGACCTGACGATCTATGTCGACGTACTACACAGGTCCCCTACAACATCTGTTTCACCCAGTTATTTTACTGTTCGTGGAGTCTACAGCAGCCAGTGGGCCAGAGCCAAGCTCCATGGCCTGTGAATCCTAACTCTCCGGAGGGCAGAGGCCCTGGATTGCTGACACCTTTGGTGGAGTGCTCATTTCTAGGCACCCCTGGAGGCTGCACACCAACTGTGGCACAAAGCAGCCCAAACATTCTGCAATGCTGATTGCAGTGCTGATGGGACAGAGCTAAGGCAGCTCCACATAATGGGTCTCTGTCCTTCCCTTTCCCTTTGCCTTACTTGTCTGTGGTGGGTCTGGTACAGTGTCTAGCAAGGCTGAAAATGCCTTGGAGTGCCCTGCCTCTCCACCCTCTTCCCCATCCCCCTGGTCCCATCCCACCTGTGGTCATAGGGAACCATCTGTCCGTGCTCCTCCCTGATGTCTCCTCAAAGCTGGGGGTAGCTGCTTGTGGGCTGGTCTGGCTGAGTGCAGTGTCCCCATGCCTTTCTTGGGGCCATTGGCAGCCGGGGTATGTGAAATCCATATGGTTCCGGTCGTTTTGCTGAACCAATGCCCGTGGTAGGCCCATGGCAGCGTGCCCAGATTTGACTGTGCTACTCCCATCCTGCTAGGCACTTGTGGGCAGTATCATAAGCGCTGATCTGTTTGAGCCTCTGGAGTGCTAGATTGTTGTGGTCTAGTCCGAACGACTAGAACTTCCCTTTGTGGTGAGCTGACCCGGGGCCTACATCATTGTAGACTCTACCTACCTGACCACAGCTCTAGCCCTGATGATTGCTCCCCATCATGGATGTGACACCCTCAACACTAAACTGGCAGGGTGCTGTTGGGCTTGGTGGGACTAGGTGAGAGTGTCCTTTCTCATTTGATATATGGATCCACCGGCATACTCCTCAATCTGTCCCCTAGTGTGTATACCCTGTGAGCCCACATATTTTCTTGTGATGCCCCAGATGCTTTGATGAAGATGGATATGCTGGGAACGCCCTGGCATTAATGCATTATTTTACTCCCTCTGGCTGTGTGATACGGTTCCTACAAATTGAGTAGAACCGTGTGTATGACAACAAGAACTTCACAACATAGTTGGACCTGATTTAGAACTTGATAGATAGAATACTCTGTCACAAATGTGGCAGATATCCTGTCCAACGTATTACGATCCCTGGAGGAAGCTGGCTCTGTATATACTATGTCAAAATGAGACATAGTGTGCAGAGTCCAGGGGTTCCCCAGAGGCTTAACAGAGGTTAAAGTAGATAATTCTAATGCTTTTGTTTGTGGTAGTGTGTCGGGCAGTTAGGCTTATCAGAGAGTAGTGCAAAGCACTTGTACACTCATACAATAAAGAAAGCACACACTCAATGACAAACTCCAGGCCAATGGTTTTCATATAGCAAAAATATATTTTGTTACTTTATTCCTAGAACCACAAGATTCTTATTGCAGGTAGGTACATTTGCAAGTAAGTAGCAAGCATATGTATCAAAACCACTTTGTTTAACTTTGGCAAGGTAAACGATTTTCAAATAAATAGCAATAATCTGTTTTAAAAGTGGACACTGTCATTTTCAAACACAGTTCTGGGGGGAAGCTAAGTTAGTACAGTTTTGTTGTAAGTACAAAACTTAGAGATCCAGTCTCCAGGGGATAGAATGTCCACAGGTTGGGGTTCAAGTTAACCCCAAACGGTCACCACCAGCAACACAGGGCCGGCTGAGTGCAGAGGTCAAAGTTTCTGCAAGATTTAAAATGTGTTCCTTTGGAGACTACGGGCACTCTGAATTGAATCTGCCAGCAGGTATCTACCCGCAACTTCGGAGAGCACCAGAGGGGTGGCCACAGGTCAGTACCAAACGCACACCCTCAGTGGCAAGGTGCAGTATGTAGATTCAGCGTTGGGCTCCTCAGCGTCGGGCAGACCTCTTGGGGCTTTTAAGTGGTCACTGGTCCTGCAGTATGCTTTGCTGTTTTGTAGCAGGGGCTTCAGGAGCTGGAGCCAGGCCGGTAATACTGGAGCCAAATCAGTTGGTATCTGCAGTCTTCTCTGCTGGGGTTAGCTTAGCAGTCCTCCTTCTTTCTTCTTCTTGTTTTATTTTCTTGAGGTTGCCAGGAATCTGGCGAGCTAGGTTCAGAGGTGCCCCTAAATACTAGATTTAGGGGTGTTACAGGGGTCAGAGGGCAGTAGTCAATGGCTACTGTCCCTTAGGGTGGCTACTCCCTTCCTGTACCCACTCTCTTTGGAGTGGGGGGCACAATCCTAACCCTATTGGTCCCTGTCCTCCAAACCAAGATGGAGGATTCTGCAGGGAGGGGGTCCTTTCAGCTGTGGACACCTTAGGGGTGGTCCCAGCTGAAGTGGTCACTCCTTGTTCTTCCTAATTTTTCCACAAACTTGCTGCCAAAAGTGGGGCTTTGTTCAGTGGGCGGGCATCTCCACTAGCTGGAGTGTCCTGGGGCACTGTCACAGGAGGTCTGAGCATTTGAGGCTCACTCCCAGGTGTTACAGTTCCTGAAGGGGATAGGTGTGAAGCACCTCCACCTAGTGCAGGCTTTGTTTCTGGCCTCAGAGAGCACAAAGGCTCTCACCCTATGAGGTCAGAAACTTGTATGGAAGTGGCAGGAGGGCACAGGCCAGTCATTCCTGCACTAGAAGTTTGACTAAAATACTGGGGGCATCTCTAAGATGCCCTCTGGGTGCATTTTTCAATAAATCCCAAGCTGGCATCAGTGTGGGTTTAATGTGCTGAGAAGTTTGTGCCAAACTTCCCAGACTTCAGTGAAGCCATCACTGAGCTGTGGCGTTCATAATGACAAACTTGCAATCCATGTATTTTATATGGCCACCCTGCACTTACAATGTCTAAGAATGGACTTAGACACTGTAGGGGCATATTGTTCATGCAGCTATGCCCTCACATGTGATATAGTGCACCCTACCTTAGGGCTGTAAGGCCTGCTAGAGGGGTGACTTAACTATGCCACAGGCAGTGGTTGGTGGGCATGGCATCCTGAGAGGAATGCCATGTCGACTTTACCTTTTTCTCCACACCAGCACACACAAGCTGCAATGGCAGTGTGCATGTGCTTGGTGAGGGGTCCCTTAGGGTGTCATAATACCCTCCCTGGTCAGAGCCCCTGGTACCACTGGTACCTTTTAGAAGGGACTTAGCTCGATGCCGGGGGTGTGCCAATTGTGGGAACAATGGTACAATTTTAGGTAAAGAACACTGGTGCTGGGGTCTGGGTAGCAGGATCCCAGCACCCCCTCAGTCAAGTCAGCATCAATAGCAGGCAGAAAGTGTGTGTGTGTGTGGGGGGGGGTAACCATGCCAAAAGTGGCATTTTCCTCCACACCCTCTCCCAAACAAAGGAGGAGGAGACTAACCTGTCCCTAGAGAGTCTTCATTGTCTAAGTGGAAGAACCTGGAAAGTCCATCTGCATTGGCAGTCCTAGGCCTGTGTTCCACTGAAATGTCCATTCCCTGTAGGGAGATGGACCACCTCAAAATTTAGGGATCTCACCTTTCATTTGCATCAGCCATTGGGAGGTCTGTGGTCAGTTTGAACAATAAAGTAAGTACCAAACAAGTATTGTCTCAGGTTTTTCAGTGACCAAACCACAGCAAAGGCCTCCTTCGCAATGACACGTCAACACTGCTCTCTGTAGAGTAACCTCCTGCTAATAAAAGCAACAGGCTGGTCATGGCCACGATCATTGGTTTGGGACAGGACTGCTCCTAATCCATGTTCAGAGGCATCTGTCTGCACAATGGACTGCTTAGAATAATCGGGAGCTTTGAGTACTGGTGCTGTGCACATTGCGCTTTTGACAGTCAAGAGTCCAATTTACCTTTTTGGGTATCTTCTTTGTGGTCAGCTCTGTGAGGGGGGGGGACACAATTGATCCATACCTCTTCACAAAAGTCCTATAGCAATCAGTCAAGCCAAGGAATGCCCTGACCTGAGTCTGGGGTTTTGGAGCTTCCCATTCCAGAATTGTCTGGCTCTTGGGCTGTAAGGGTTTCACTTGGCCTCTACTTAGAAGGTGACTCAAGTATACAACAGTGCCCTGCCCTATCTGGCATTTGGATGCCTTAATAGTGAGGCGTGCTGATTGCAAGGCCAGCAAAACCTTCCCCAGATGGACCAGGTCACAGGATCTAAAGACAGCAATATCATCTAGACATGATGCACTAAAGGACTCAAAGCCAGCAAGGACTTGATTCACCAACCTCTGGAAGGTGGCAGGGGCATTCTTTAAGACAAAATGCATAACAGTAAACTGATAATGCCCATCAGGTGTGGAGAATGCTGTCTTTTCTTTTGCACTAGTTGACATTTTGATGTGCCAGTAACCTGCAGTTAAGTTAAAGGTACTAAGAAATTTAGCTGCACCTAATTTGTCTATTAGTTAATCTGCTCTTGGTGTAGGTTGTGCATCTGTCTTGGTGACAGAGTTGAGACCTCTGTTGTCCACACAAAACCTCATCTCTGTCTTCTTATCCTTGGAATGAGGTTTTGGGGGACCAAGACCACTGGGGTAGCCCAGGGACTGCCAGGGTTCAGTAACCCCTAAATCCAGCATCTTGTTGACTTCCACTTTGATGTTCTCTTTGACTTGGTCAGACTCTCTAGAGATTTTGGTTTTGACAGGTAAACAGTCTCTTGTGTCCACATCGTGGGGACACAGGTGGGTCTGTCCAGGGGTCCTAGAGAAGAGCCCAGCAAACAGCTGTAGGACATGTCTGCAGTCAGCTTGCTGTTGGGCAGCAAGGGTGTCTGCATAGACAGCTCCATCAACTTACCCATCTTTAGGGTCATATGAGAGGAGGTCAGGGAGAGGTTCACTCTCTGCTTCCTGCTCCTTATTAGTAACCATCAGCATGGTTATATCTGCCTTGTCACAGTAGAGTTTTAGGCGGTTTACATGGATCGCCCTCTTGGGTGTCCTACTGGTGCTCAGGTCTACCAAGTAGGTGACCTCACTCTTTGTTTCTAGGATAGGGCAAGGGCCACATCATCTGTTATGGAGTTCCCTGGGAGCCACAGGAACCTGAGCCCATACCTTCTGCCCTGGTTTGAATTCTACCAGTGCAGCCTTTTGGTCATGCCACAACATCTGGAGCTGATGGCTGGCCTCAAGGTTTTTGGATGCCTTTTGTCATGTACTTAGACATCCTTGAGTGGAGGCCAACCATATAGTCCACCACAACTTGTTTAGGATCACAGAGAGGTCACTCCCAGCCTTCTTTTACAAGTGCAAGTGGTCCCCTAACAGGGTGGCCAAACAAAAATTTAAAGAGGGAAATCTCTACACCCTTCTGAGGCACCTCTCTCTAGGTGTAAAGCAAGCATGGCAGAAAGACATCCCATCTCCTTTTGAGTTTTTCAGGGATCCCCATGATCATTCCCTTCAATGTCCATTGGTTTGTGGATGGTATAGTGCGGTGAACATATAAGTCACCCCACACTCATTCCACATGTCCTTAAAGTAAGCTGACTTGAAGATTGTACCTCTCTAAGAAACCAGCTCCTTAGGAATCCCTACCATGATAAAATACCATTCAAGGCCATGGCTACTGCAGGAGCTGTAGTAGACCTAAGGTGAATTGCTTCAGGATATCCGGTAGCATTATCCACTACTACCAGTATGTACTGATTTCCTGAGGCTGTGGGTGGTTCAAGTGGACCCACAATATCCACACCAACCATTTCAAAGGGACACCCCACCAGAGGAAGTGGAATGAGGGGGGCCTTTGGGTGGCCACCTGCTTTACCACTGGCTTGGCAGGTGACACAGGAGTTACAAAATTCCTTCACCTTCTGAGATATATTGAGCCAGTAGAAATGGCTTGCACACCTTTTCCAACTTTTTGTGTGTCCCAGATGCCCAGTTGGATGCCATGGGCCAAAGTGAGGATGAATTCCCTAAATTGCTGAGGCACTAATACTCTCCTGGTTGCACCAGGTTTGCGGTCTCTGGCCTCAGTGTATAAGAGTCTATCTTCGCAATAGAACCTGTGGGAGCCCCTGACATCTCCCTTTTCCTGTGCAGCTGCTTGCTGCCTTAGGCCTTCAAGAGTGTGACAGGTCCTCTGCAATGGCGCAGCTGTTCCCTTGAGGGTCCCCCTGGGTCCAAGAGCTCTACCTGATAAGGATCCATCTCCATGGACTCAGTTCCCTCACAGGATAAGACTTCTTCCTGAGAAGAGGAGTCTGGTTTCTTTTGCTGCTCAGAGGCTGCCCCGAGTCTTCTTCCCCTTTCTCTTGGAAGGTTGGGCCATTATTCCAGGTTTTTTACCCTGTGGTGGACTTTGTGCTCCAGTTTATATATAATACACAGACACACACACACAGACGCACCTACCCCACCCTCCTCTTCTCTATGGGTGTTGAGTTCTACTTCAGCCCAAACAGGACTCCAGATTATTCCCTAGCTAGCATTCCACTGGGATTGCAGAAGAGACCACTACCTGTTTCAGGCCCGTAACGCATGTGCTTGGTGAGGTGTCCCTTAGGGTGGCATAATACATCCTGCAGCCCTTAGGGACACTCCCTGGACACAGAGCCATTGGTACCTTTTACAAGGGACTTAGCTGTGTGCCAGGGGTGTGCCAAGTGTGGGAACAATGGTACAGTTTTAGAGAAAAAACACTAGTGTTAGGGCCAGGTTAGCAGGATCCCAGCACACTTGCAGTCAAGTCAGCATCAATAGCAGGCAAAAAGTGTGGGGGCAGGGGAATAACCATGCCAAAAGAGTCACTTTCCTATAATTCCCATAGGATATAATAGGATCGTAATACGACGGACAACAAGAACTTCACAATATAGAGACAAAGGGCCTGATATAGAACTTGGTGGATAGAATACTCCGTTACAAACATGATGGATATCCCGTCCACTGTGTTACAATCCCCATTGGATGGAATGGGTTCGTAACATGGCGAACTAGATATCCGTCACATTTGTGATGGAGTATTCAATCTGTGAAGTTCTGAATCAGACTCTTAGTCTGCATATATCATCAGTAAATGCTGGTTTGTTTCAACTAGCTCACAGTACAGCATCCAAGCCACTAAGCTGACATGGACAATAGGTGTTGTTGGTAACCTTGAACATGACACCCTGATTCTCAAGGAATCCGTAGAAACAGATCTAACCTTTTCATTTGGTCACTCTCGCATGCCCAAAGTAAACACACGAAAGATACAAAAATGCATTTTGAAAACATTTACTGAATGTTTGTATTCTGGCAAATAAAGCATGAGCAGCGATTGTTAGAAAAATGAGATATGTCACCGTAATCAACCTTATTAGATTTGTGAACAATATAAACTATCCAACCATGTTAATTGTTACTAGTGTTACCCTACTCCTATCTGTATCTAATACTATAATAAACAGAGCATAGCGGGAGTACCCTCTGCCAGATCAGTTTTGATAGTCTAACCCTGCACATTAGCCTTAGATATCAGGAAGCAGGTCTAGATGTACAGGTGTCTTCCTTTTCAGGATGGCCATCAGAGTCAGCAGGGCCGGACCTCAGTCACAGCGGTTCCATGGTCATGTGGCATGAAGTGCTTCTCTCAGCGAGTGTTGCATGGATGCTGTTTATATAATAAAACACTTTCCTTATCGCACTGTTCCAAAGGTGCAGAGCAGCTTCTTTGGTTTGTCTAGCATAAACGGGCTATCTACTAACGAGCAAGACAGAGAAAATAAGGGCATTGCATACTGTTTGTTCATCCCTGAACTGAATGTGCAGACTTCAGGGCGATAGTGCCTACCAAGAATATATGTGTGTGCAGCACATTCTTGTGTTAGTGAAAATTCATGTGAACATTCACTATTAGAAAAAGATGTCAAGCTTAAAATGTGAAACTAAAACGGAGACCTACCATAGGCCTTGCAACAGCTAGTCTATTATCAGTTAGTGTGAATATGTTAGGATTCTGCTTCCCGACCAGACTTAACTATATGGCACACAGCTAAGGTGCTGGTGCACAGACTAGGACTATCTCTTACAGAGGTATGACACGAGGTGAGGCTAGGCGGTAGGCTGTTTCTATCCTTGTAAAGTGGGCACTGGCGCAGCATCTAGTTGGAGTCTATTTTTCAGGCTCATGCATCCAGTTATACCACTACTCTTTGAGTACAGGAGGTGCACTGCTGCTGACCTCACAGGCACAATATGGGAAAACATGACTTGTGTCAATCCAAAATTGCTTTTGATGCAGCACCCCCTCCCCAAAACAGACATCTCACTCAGAAGGCGAGGCTCCACAAAAGGAGATGGATCCCACATCAGACGTGGATGTCAAGGCACTACTTATAACTGTGCAAAAGAGTGTGCTCCCTTTTGACACCCCATTGGACTTTATCCAGAGCCTGTTCCACATGATTTACCCTATCTGTTAAACAGGAAGAACACCTGACAATGGCTGAAGCATGAATCTCCGCCATAGAGGGATGACTCTTCCCACACAGCAGAGAAACTACTCAACATGGGGAAAGTCCTCAAAGTGAGCAAGGCAATGAACAAGGACTTGGAGTCTTGCTCTCGCCACAACAATCTACGTTTCATTGGCATTCTGGAATCAACCAATACAGGCGACCTTGTGATCTGTATTGTTATTGTGTTGTGTGGGGCTGATCAGTTTTTGCACAGTTGCAGTTGATTTAGTGCATTGGTCTTTGGGACCTCAACCGCCTCATGGAGTGGCTCCATGACCCTTTATAGCTCACCTATTGAACTTTAGGGATCAAGATGTTACCCTGCACTTGGCACAAGAGCAAAAATATCTGTCCCATGAGGAAATGTAGCTATCAATCTACCCAGACTTCCCAATGACAGTTCAAGAGACCCAATGCAAATAAATGCTATTGAAATCCAAACTACACCATGCAGTTTTAAAGTACGCCAAGCTATACCCAGTTCGCCTAAAGATTATTCATCTCGACAAGCCATATATCTTCATGCCCCAACAGAGCGCTGCTTCCTTCATTAAAAAAAATAGTAAAGACAGACAAAACCTTCACTCCAGTATCACTTTACTCAGCTTACTCACATCTCAGCGATAACAACTAACTGTGAATTTTCTTGTACAATCCTTTGTGACCAGATCAGTCATGCCCACTGTTGGTGCTGTGGAACTACATACGGTTAATGCACACTCAGTTCCTTGATACTTGTTGTCTAACCCTCAGAACGTCATTAAATTAATCCTTGGTAACCACTCATCACGCTCAGACACTGGTACAGTGATTTAGTCTTGACCAGTGCATCGCGGGCTGACCCTGTGTAGTTCCACCTTTACTGTTCCAGTTTGATGACACAGTTGTCAGTCTTTACTGTTTTCCTAGCTCAACTTCCCCATTAGCTTCAATTCTATTTGTCGGAGGGTGGCTGGCCATCATACCAGACCCTGCCTTTTTACACTAGGCCCCTGTAACATCCTTGGCTAAGATCCTGTGGACTCATAAGTATACTGGATCTTTTGATTGCCATGTAAGTGCCCCAGAAGGCAATTCCAAATTGGAGGTGTTGCTCATCTGGTACTCATGGATCCCCCTAGGGGAGTGCCCTGTTTTCTCTTGTTTCACTTGCCATACTAATGATGAGGTTTGTTATGTCTGGTTTTGATTGGGTGGGTGGGCAATGGGTGGTTTCTTTTATTGGCATGTTGGGGTGAAAAATGTGAGAGGATTGCTATTTTACTGTTAAGATAGGTCATGTAACATCCTAATGCACATTTCTTGTAATTGCGATACCACTTGATGGTGTCCAATTGAAACTGCTACTTCTGCAAATCATATACACTGATACACATATACGCAAATCCTATAGTAATCCATTATGGCCATGCTAAATTGTTTCACCTGGAACTTTAGAAGGCCAAACAACCCCCCTAAGGTGCATTATATCCTAGTGTACTTGACATGTCACTACATAGCTGTAGCCAACTTCAAGAGACGCACCTCATTAAACACCAATTTCGCAACTAAATGGAGCAGCCTCTGAGCGCTTGCTATGTATTCCTCTTATGTATGAGGCACTGCCATTCTTATATGTTGCCAGTACCCTTTTGCTTGCTCCAAGAGAGTACTCCACAGACCAAGACACCATCCATGGTCAGTGTATCACAGTTATGAATATCTACAGCCCTAATGTGGACGACTCACACTACATTCAGCATGGACGGTACACCTGCTTAATGCGATCACCTCAATCCATTCTGTGGGTTAGGGACTTCAACATGTTTTTAGATCCCATTTTGAAGACATCATGCCCTTTCATTCACTCCCATCCTACAGTCACTGCTGCACTGTGCTCTATTATATCTGAGAACAGCTTAGTAGCCATATGGCAATGTAGGAATCCCACTCTCCTGCTTGATACCTACCTGTTCTTGGCAACATGCCCATGGTCCAGTTTGGATTTCTGACTGGGAGCCTCAGATATATGTGCAAGGACGATGAAGATTAACCACCTGCCATGCTCCTTCTATGATCACGCTTTTCTACTCCTCACTCTGACAGTGCCAGCTTCACAGCACCTGTGCCTTTCCCTGATGCTTGTCCCCACTGGACCTTTACAACACAGTATTCCAAAATGAAGTCAAGGCAGAGATAATTAACTATTTTACACTTAATGAACACTCAACAGACAGTGCATGCCTTGTTTGGGAAGCATTTAAGGCAATTATATGGGAAGTATGCATCTCCAAGCCTGAATAGATTGAAGGATATTTGCTTATTAGTGACTGATATGCACGCCCCCTATAACAAAGTGACCCAAGTGGCATTAAAGCCAAGGTTGCAGAATTTACTGAGTTGGCAGACGGGGGTTTTACTCCAAACAAATTAGATAGGTACCCCAGTGCTTGCAATTTGTAAATAAAAACGTGCAGGTGTTCAAAGCCCTTCTCTTAAACATGTGTCTGCTGCAATTAAATGTGCGAGCACAGAATAGTGGGGCAGCATAATCCTGAAGCCAAATGGGGCCTCTTCAGTCTATTTAAAGCCACTCCCTTCCCCTTCAGCTCACTCTTGCAGCTTTCTGCTTTCTCCCATTGTGACGCTTTTTTGTCTTTCTCTTCCTCTGTCTTTTCCATATGTGTCTTTTGCTCGGAGTAAATGCCTGAGGCAGAAAAATAAGCGCCAGCCCTAAAATATAAGTACCAGTGCCCGCACCATAAACCACAAGCACAAACTAAGGACTGAGGTACCCCCTACGATCCCAAAGGGACAAGGTTAGAGTATATACATAAACAAGAAAATTTCCCTTTGGGAATTATTACAAACCAATAAAATTAAGATATATTGCTGGTACACAGTTGTTGTAAGAAATGACTAACAACTCATTTTTAGCTGTATTAACCCCTGTTTAAAATTGAATACCCTAGTTAGAATCCATTGAGAGATTAGAGAGGAGGGACGCCATCTAACAGACCCAGGATACAGCGAGGCTCCCATGAGATCGACTACGTGTTATATATCCAAATTGAAAAACAGAGGTGCGATAGTAAAAAAAAGCGAGACTGGACCCACTATATGGAAGGGGGACCCAACAGAGGCGGGGTAAAGTGAAGCTCCCACGAGATTGACTACACGTTATATACCAAATGAAATACGGAGGCACGATAGACGATAAAGTGAGACTGAATCCATCATACAGAAGGGGGACTCAACAGTTAGTTTCGTAAAAGAAAGAATATGTATTATAATGAACTTGTCCTGAAGAAGGTGGGGTGAACCAACTGAAACCACCAAAACGCTGCGTCTACAGTTTTTTAGAGTGCATATGAGACAGTTTGTTTCTTGGAGTGCATGTGTGAGGTAGCAAATTAGATTGTTTATGAGGAAGGTAGCTTTTAAGTGTTGATTTGTATGGTTTTAATGTAATTAGATGACAGTTTATTATAGAATTTGAATGTAATATATACTGCAGAGGCATAATGTATATTTATTGAAAGTAAATAAAAAAAACAATGATTACATGGTGTGGTCTAACTAAGGTACTCAATTTTAAATAGGGGCTGATACAGCTAAAAATGAGTTTTTACTCATTTGTTACAACAATTGTTTACCAGCAATATATCTTAATTTTATCGATTTGTAATAATTCCCAAAGGGACATTTTCTTGTTTGTGTTATATACTCTAAGACAGGGATATTAAGCACTTGGGTCACTATGCAGGGGCAGAGTTTATGGAGAAGGTGAGAGACCAGGCAGAGCACTGACAGCTTTACTGAAACCATCAGGAGTTTCCCATGACATTATGCAACTACTAAATGATACTGGGGATATGCTTTATGCTGCTGAGCAGATATTAGCAGACTTCAGAGCTTTCTACGCTGACCTCTATTCTTCACTATAGTCCGCATTGTCTGAAATGCTTAAGGAGTTTCTAGACAGACTTGGCTAGACTGGCCCAAGCACCAGCTCCTTGATGACCTCCTGACCCTCGAAGACATCTGTTTTGCAATCTCTGAACTACCCATCTGTAAGGCATCAGGGGGTGATGGGATTCCCAGTGAATTTTACAGGACATTCAGGGATCTATTAACTTCTCAGCTGTTACAAATCTTTGAAGAGACACGCAAAGCTGACTCGCTCCTCTAAACTTTCAAGGAAACGGTGCTTATCACACCTCTAAAGCCAGGCTAGTCCCCAAAGTTATGCAAATTCTATAGGCCCCTGTCTCTTTTAAACATGAATGACAAAATCTTAGCCAAAGTACTGCCTTATACGTTGCTGCTTCTTTTGCCTACTATGGTGGATCTTGATCAAGTAGGCTTTGTTCCCAGCAGATCCACTTCCCAAAACCTGAGATGCATCTTCGCTCTTATGCATCAACTAAATCCAGCGCTGCAAGTGGTGGTGTTCCCGTTGGACACTACTAAAATATTTGATTCCCTAGAGTGCCTCTTTTTGTTTGCATTCTGGCAAGAATGGGAATTCCATCCTCCTTCTTGTGCTGGGTCAAAATGCTTTAGGATGAGCCCCACACAATGATCAGATTAAATGGACTAATATCAGCACCAATCCAAATGGTACTCTCGTCAAGGATGCCCAATTTCACCTTTATTGTTTTTGCTGACACTAGAGCCTCTAGTCTGTGTATCTGGCAGTGTCCTGCTCATAGAGGCCTCAACTACTACCAGGATTTTGGTCATATATTTATAAGTTGATATCACACTCCTTCTCCGTGAGCCAGACCAAAAGCTGGTGCTGGTTATTCGAGAATTTACTGTAGCCAGTATATCTATCAATTGTAAACAAATCAACCATTTTCCTTTTAACTTCTGATATGCAACCTTGTCCATTGGTATTTCCACTCCTCTTGTGCACATCTTCGGGGAATTATTTGGGCATGTGCATCAGTCGGGGCAAGGACACAGTCAGGACTGACAAGCGTGTGACAGTGGTATCCAAAATAGAAGGGCAAATAAGACACTGGCGTACATTGCCATTGTTGTGTAGCCATTTTAGCTATAGTTTTATACATGTTATTTTAGCAAACTAGGCCTGCCGCTGTGCACTTTAACCTAGATATGTTTTATTTTAGCTTCATTATATTATTTTAACAGTAGCCACCTTTGCGGTCTTGTTTTATTTTCTCTATTTAGCTGTTCTTCGCCTAGGTTAGCACTGCCTTATTAAACAAGATATTTCTTTCACTCTGTGCTTTTCTCAAGGCTCCAGTAAGATAGGTTGCCGGCAAAAGTGGTACGCTTTGTCTTCAATTTTCACAGAAACATACACACTCTTAGGTGGGGATCTTTTCTTGGAACATCAGCTGTTTTATTATAAAAACACTACTATGACCCATGTACGTTAGAGGGAGATTCCAGCCAGATGACCACGACTGTATGCTGATTGCTTCGCTGCAGCTGCCTATGTAGAGAACAGGTCTCTTGCTCAGGTATGAGGGATGATGTCTTCCCAGGGGGAACCTGAAGGGCAGAATTAGAGCTTAACATGCTGTGCTCTAACATAGCTTAGGTAGGGACTATCCTTAAAAACCTTAGTGACAACATGGTAGTGTTATTCTTGTGTTTTAAACTCCTTGTCACAATTTTAATCCTATTGTGCTTCATCGTCATAGTTATTGCAATACATGCTTTATTATCTAGATGTAGTTACTTCACTAAAACCTGATTGAACTATACACTGCCTCTGATTGTCCTTGCATAGGTGAGACTAATGTAACTAAGAGGATGAGATCTGAGTGACCACGATTCCCCTGATGAGTCATTTATGTCATGGGCCCAGTTGCCCCATTCATCCCTGCTCTTGGGTGGAGATGAGGCACTGCTAGTTAGCCGGAACAAAACACAGATTAGTCTGACAGGTGTCACATGGTGCGGGATCAGACTCAGTCCCCCGCAGTACAGGTGATTCTGCTGCCCGAATCCAGTAGTCTCATTAGTATAATGAGAACCTACACAACACCATCATCTCTGTCCAGCTGGTATATAATTATAAAAATTATCATACTGTCTCAGCTGCTCTATTTGTTCAGTAATATTCCTATCCAACTTCTTCAGCACTTAAAGCAATTATGATCCCTTATGATCGATTTGGCATGGGCAGACGCACATCACAGGATCAAGTGGAACGTGCTAACACTGCCATATGACCAGGATGGCCATTTTGAATTGTCTTGTTTCCGCCTGAGCACAATTTTCATTCTACTGGTTGCAATCACATTGCCATAGAATGTGATCCACTGCCTCCAATGCCCCTTTCAGTTGCCCTATGGAGGAAGTAATATCCGGCATCATCGTGAGTACTCAACTGGCATGAGATGGGCTCTGTAAAAGAGCATCATGCCCCATGCTGTACGCACCCTAACCCAAAGATAGGGTGATCCGTGACACTCATGCGACAGGGCTTACTAATAGTGGATGACCTGTTTTCAGGTGGGTTGTTTATCATGTCCAGGACATTGAAAGTCGATTCCCCACCAAGCCTATGGACCGCCTTATTTATTACAAATTGGGAGTGCCCTGTAGGGCAGCTTTTCCCTCCTTTCCACAAGAGCTAATACCATGCAAAACAATATCCCTTCATTTTTGCCCTCGCATCCAACAAGCAACTTATCACTACGCTCTACCGTTCAATGCAGACCGAGGCTCTTCTGATAATGCCAGGTGCAAGACAAAAATGGAAGCAAGATCTACAAACTACTTTAACAAAGGGCCTGATTACGATCTTGGTGGATGGAATACTCCGTCAAAAATGTGACAGATATTCCATCCACCGTTTTACGAGTTCCATAGTATATATTTGATTTGTAATATGGCGGACGGGATATCAATCACATTTGTGACACCGTGACCGCATCCACCAAGATCATAATCAGGTCCAAAGTCTGACTTTATTGTAGTGCACAAACTGGGCAATCTTGCCCAATAAACGGTTACACCTCATTCAGTTTAAATTTTAACTCCAGTCTTATATCAACCCGTGTTATCAGGAATATTAAATGCATGATGTGCATTTGTGAATTATGTAGACTTACGGAAAAGGATTATTGAGTGCCTTCATATGACTGTTGTATCTATTATTTAATATATACATTTACCTTTGTATAGGTGGAGATTACTTATGGGGTGCACCATCAGTTGTGGGAAGGGGAGTGTTCTAATCTTTTGTTCTCTTTTATTTATTATGTATTATTGTTCAAAGGCCCATTAATAAAAAAATAAAATTGGTATCTGTGCCTCATTGTCCTCATTTTTGTGCCTAAGTGTACCAGTATAAATGCATCTCTGCCCCAGTGTCCATGCATCATCATTCCTAGCTATCTCAGTGTCAGCTATTTCCTGTCCTGCTGCCTCATTGTCCCAGTGCAAATGCCTCTGTGTTTCAGAGACTGTCTGGTCACACTGGGGAGAAAGTAGTTTGGGTTGATTTGCATACTGTGCTGAGCTGCCAAGGAGGAAGGGTCTAAATTAGATGCTTAGGGTAATCTTGCATTTTGAAGGGCTAAATTGACATTAGGGACCATCTGAGGAACAACAAAATGATGGAAGGGAAAGAAAAAAACATTTCATGTTCAGCAGGGGCTACTCCACCTGGACTCTCTTCACTCCATTGCCCCTAATTCTGAAAAGTTTATAAGTTTTCTGTTGACTGAATGAAGAACTGGGCTTAAGCTTTAGAAAGCTTAGCAGAGCAACAAATAGATGACTCACTTCTCTCTGCCCAAGTGGCAATATCTAAGCTCTTTAATATCAACATGTTCACTTTTTAGAAAGAGGCTTGGTGGCAGCAAATGTCATTCTGATGGAAATATTTAACTGCAGATTCCTCACCTCTTTAAATATCTGAGGCACCAGACTGGATGGAGAAAAATCTGCCATATGTCCTGAGCTCCGGAAGGTAGCTCAGTCGACCTCCATTTTAACTCCACACCACCCACAGATGTGTTGACATAGAGCGGCATCTAGGTGACACTGTGCGTGGTGTCAGTTTAGTTTATTACTTCCCCCTTTTACTTAAATCCAGAGCCCTGCTCCCAATTTCAGCTCTTGCTTTTTTACTCCAACACATTTTCTATAGTTTGTTAGGGATGCCTCCCTCGTATTCCACATCCTTTACACCATACCATGAGTGCCAGAAGCAATACACAGTCACAGAGCAGCATATTTGTTTCTGGAGCCAAAGCACCAAGCATGACAGATGTTCCCTAATAGATCCCAAAGCCATCAGGGAGTGCGAGATTCCAATACTGTTAGCCATCATCGAGTAAGTCTAAGACAAGATTGATAGACAAGTTGGCCTGTAATCACAAAATATCTAAATAAGGTTCGACCCCTCCCTGCAGATCCCATTCCTGGGAGGCAGTGATTTAGTCACCATTCCAAGGCAAACTAAGTCTGTATCCTCTGACTGAATTCTGGTCCTGAACCTGATGCACCCTGAGATTCTTGAATCATTGTTGACTTTGCAGCAAATTGAAACCTTAAAAGAGGCCACACTACAGTTGCTCAAGAGGGTTCCGATTCTCTCTATCCCCTGGCTGGCCCTTCTGTGGTGCTGTCTAACCTGGAGCGGCCACGGCACGCTGAAGTGGCGGGGTGGCACGTGTGGGGTGGGGATTACTTAAATTTAAAAAAACACTTAACTGATTCCCCACCGCCGCCACCACCGCGCTGCTCCTCTGCCTCCACTGCACCTGCAGGCACAGGCTCCCAGCCATGCTGCTGGCAGCATGACAGCAGCATTAAGATTGGCCAGAGCACAACACCAGGGCGCTCCCAGTCAGAGTGGGAGTTTCTGCCTGCTGTCTCTAACTCTGCAACACAGTGCGGGGTAGGAGAGAGCACAGTGTGCATGTGTGTTAGGCTGGCCCAAGACAGTCGGCCAAACATACATGCGCACTGAGGGGGGTGCTGTGCACTCCCCCTCTGTGCTCGTCATAGCATGTGGCCCGCCCCTTTTACAATAAAAAAAATAATAAATGTAGTTTATTATCATTTTATTGTAAAAGTTTTGCAGCTGCTGCCGGGGGAGGGAGTTGGGGGGAGTAATGCTCCTCCGCCATAGCGCCTGTGTCTAACCCTATTCATTCACACTCTGATCTGTTGCTGGGCCGGGCCATGCCTTGACACGTGCCACAACACCCCCACCCCCTTGTTGTCTGCTGCTCAGCTCTGGTTCCGGAATCCACACTGGATATAGGGTTGGCTCTGGAGCGAACTTCAGCTTGATCTGCCTCTTTCTGCACTATGAGATAATGAAAGTGCAGCCTGTGGTTTGGGATTACTTATCTGCTGCCCCCTGACTCAACACCAATATTTTTAGAGGTTGGTGGCATTGTTTTACTCCAACTTTGATGCTATTCAGGGGTTTGACACAGTTACTCCTGTAACCTTCGGTGATGCACTTTCTGCTGAATACTCTATCGGCAGATTCCTCACCACCCACCAGCTTTTCCATTCTATGTAGTGTCCTTCCAGTGCTTCATAAGGTCCTAAGTTACTTGTTGCAGACTGTTTATTTCTTGATTTGTTAGCCACTTTGTGTCTGAGACTGCTGAATATGTGGAAGAAAAAAATGACAGGGCATATGAGTGGCACCTATATGTGGCTCAGTGTTGTCACATCTGGAGGTTTTGTGGAGTTGATGCAGAGACTGACTGTAGGAAGTTGGCTCTGTATGTACTATTTCAAAGTAAGAAATAGTGTGCACACAGTCTAAGGGTTCCCCTTAGAGGTAAGATGGTGGCAAAATTAGATAATTCTAATGCTCTATTTTGTGGTAGTGTGGTCGAGCAGTAGGCTTATCAGAGGGTAGTGTTAAGCAATTGTTGTACACACACAGGCAATAAATGAGGAACACACACTCAGGCTTACTCCAGGCCAATAGGTTTTTATATTGAAAAATATATTTTCTTAGTTTATTTTAAGAACCACAGGTTCAACATTTTCAGTAAACACTTTAAATGCAATGTACTTCACTTAGATACTTTAAGAACTTTGAATAAAAGCAATATCATATACAGTCTTTGTAAAAATGGCAATAAGCTATTTTCAAAGTGGATACAGTGCAAAAATCAACAGTTCCTGGGGGAGGTAAGTAAAGGTTAGATTAGGAGGTAAGTAAAACACTTACAAGTCTCAGTTCTGGGGCATAGGCAGCCCACCGTTAGGGGTTCAAGGCAACCCCAAAGTTACCACACCAGCAGCTCAGGGCCGGTCAGGTGCAGAGGTCAAAGAGGTGCCCAAAACGCATAGGCGCCTATGGAGAACAGGGGTGCTCTGGTTCCAGTCTGCCAGCAGGTAAGTACCTGCGTCCTCGAGGGCAGACCAGGGGGGTTTTGTAGAGCACTGGGGGACACACAAGTAGGCACACAAAACACACCCTCAGCAGCACAGGGGCGGCCAGGTGCAGTGTGCAAAGCAGGCGTGTTGTTTCAGGTAGGAATCAATGGAAGGACCCGGGGGTCACTCTAGTGGTGCAGGCAGGCACAGGGGGGGGCTTCTCGAGAGAGCCACCACCTGGGCTAGACAGAGGGTTGCCTGGGGTTCACTCCTGCACTGAGGTCCGGTTCCTTCAGGTCCTGGGGGCTGTGAGTGCAGTGCTGGTTCTAGGCGTTGGGTCCCTTGTTACAGGCAGTCGCGGTCAGGGGGAGCCTCCGGATTCTCTCTGCAGGCGTCGCTGTGGGGGTTCAGGGTGGTCGTCTCTGGCTATTCATGGGCTTGCAGTCGCCGGGCAGTCCTCCCTGTGGTGTTTGTTCTCTAGATCTCGAGCCGGGGGCGTCAGATGCGGAGTGTGAAGTCTCACGCTCCGGCGGGAAACGTGCAGTCTTTCAAAGTTGCTTTGTTGTTGCAAAGAAGTAGCTGGTTCGCTAGGGCCGCTGCTCACAGGAGTTTCTTGGTCCTTTAGTCCAGGGCAGTCCTCTGAGGCTTCAGAGGTCACTGGGCCCTGTTGGAATGCATTGCTGGTTGCAGGTTTTCGAAGTTGGAGACAGGCCTGTAGGGCTGGGGCCAAAGCAGTTGTCGTCTTCCTCCTTCTCTGCAGGCTTGTAGGTCAGCAGTCCTTCTTGTTTCTTCAGGTTGCATGAATATAGTTTCCTAGGTTCTGAGGTGCCCCTAAATACTGAACTTAGGGATGTGTTTAGGTCTGGGAGGGCAGTAGCCAATGGCTACTGTCCTTGAGGGTGGCTACACCCTCTTTGTGCCTCCTCCCTGTAGGGAGAGGGGCACATCCCTAATCCTATTGGGGGAATCCTCCAAACTCAAAATGGAAGATTTCTCAAGGCAGGGGTCACCTCAGCTCAGGACACCTTAGGGGCTGTCCTGACTGGTGGGGGACACCTCCTTGTTATTCTCATTATCTCCTCTAGCCTTGCTGCCAAAAGTGGGGGCAGTGGCCGGAGGGACGGACATCTCCACTAGCTGGGAACCCCTGGGGCGCTGTAACAAAAGGGGTGAGCCTTTGAGGCTCACCGCCAGGTGTTACAGTTCCTGCCGAGGGATGTGAGAAGCACCTCCAAACCAGTACAGGCTTTGTTTCTGGCCACAGAGTGACAAAGGCACTCTCCCCATGTGGCCAGCAACATGTCTGGTGTGTGGCAGGCTAGCAGAAACCGGTCATCCTACACTAGAAGTCGGATTGGTATTTAGGGGGCATCTCTAAGATGCCCTCTGGGTGTATGTTACAATAAATTGCACAGTGTACATTTATTGTGCTGAGAAGTTTGATACCAAACTTCCCAGATTTCAGTGTAGCCACTATGGAACTGTGGAGTTCGTGTTTGACAAACTCCCAGACCATATACTCTTACGGCTACCCTACACTAAGGTTTTGCTTAGACACTGTAGGGGCATAGTGCTCATGTACATATGCCCTCACCCGTGGTATAGTGCACCCTGCCTTAGGGCTGTAAGGCCTGCTAGAGGGGTGACTTACCTATGCCACAGGCAGTGTGAGGTTGGCATGGCACTCTGAGGTGTGTGCCTTGCCGACTTAGTCTTTTTCTCCCCACCAGCACACACAAGCTGTGAGGCAGTGTGCATGTGCTGAGCGAGGGGTACCCAGGGTGGCATACAACATTCTGCAGCCTTTAGAGACCTTCCCTGCCATCAGGGCCCTTGGTACCAGGAGTACCAGTTACAAGGGACTTACCTGAGTGCCAGGGTTGTGCCAATTGTGGAGACAAAGGTACAGTTTAGGGAAAGAACACTGGTGCTGAGGCCTGGTTAGCAGGGTCCCAGCACACTTTCAATCAAAACTTAGCATCAGCAAAGGCAAAAAGTTAGTGGGTAACCATGCCAAGGAGGCATTTCCTTACACTGACAGTGCTACCTCTTGTCATATAGGTGATATTGCAAACGTTTAACGGGCTATCAGAGTGCCTGGGAAGAGTAAAGTGGTGAGAAATCTGTGTAGTATCCAAAACAAAATGGTGTTACCAAAGGTAAGTAATGTGTTAATCTAAGGTGCTGACAGCACCCAAACATGACACCTTTTCCACTAGGACTTTCAATTGATTGAATTGTAACTGACTCCCTCCCAGTCCATTATATTTCATGTTTTAATATATTTTATACTTCTATACATATCTGTTCCATTTGAAGAGTGTAAAGTCATTGACCTCTGAACATGACAAACCTAATTCACTGCTTGTTCAACAGCATTGGCATGTGTACTGTCCTGCACTCTCCTTCATGCTGGCACACAATCAGGCTGCCGAGTGCCACGCACACACCTTTATACCATAGTGCAAATGTGTCTGTGTGAATCTAGCATAGGTTTTGCACTGGAAAAGTACCCTTCCAGTACAAAATACTATTCGTAGACAAACTTAAAAACTTTTCCCACTTTGGATGTGTGCTTTATAGTGCAGCACACAAGCAAAGAGAGAAAAGTTTGTAGAAATAAAAGCAGTTCTCCTTTTTTAACACCCATTTCAAAATGGTGATGTTCTTGGTGCAAAACCCTGTCTACAATTGTTAATAGTTGGGTTGTGCATCGAAAACAATGGGTAGTTGCAGGGGGACATCCATGTACCACCTAAGGAATGCTCCCTTGACACAGAGTAACACAAAGACCTGTGTTGCGTTACTTTGAGGCATTTTTACAGGGCAAAACAAGTTTTGCGCTGAAAAGTAAATGAAAACAATTAATGTGCTAGATTGCGTTACGTTTTGTGGCGCAAACACAGCGCAAATGGTTTGTAAATCTGGGCCTACTTGTGAATAAGGAATGCACTACATTTAGAAAAGACCGTTACCACAAGCGAGCCCAGAAAGAAATATTTGCACAAATGATGCATTTTATTTTGTACGTTTGTCTGTGAGGATCTTTGGCTTTTTGGGCGCCTGGCACCAGTCTTGAGAATTGACCGACAATGTTAAACATGAGGGTTTAACTTTTTGTTTCAGACCTGTCCCCAGATAGTACACTTATTAATTTGGACAAGAGAATAAATTCACATGTGTCGGAAGCTTCCAAATGATGTCCCTGGAGAGGGGAAATCTCTTCCAGACGAGCAGTATATGTATATACATATTGGCTCCGAGAAGGGATGTTTGTTCATTGCGCAGTAGCCGCGAGCCTTTTCCCAGGCCTGAGACTCACCAGACCTGGTCATTGACCCGCCAGGGCCTGCCCTCAGTTCACCCGTATCTCCTCACTTCCGCCTTCCACTCCCCCAGGGCAGCTTCTCCACGCAGCGACGGAAGGCTCCAGACCCTGATCACATTATTCTTAGGCCTGTTGAAAGTGGTTGAGTAAGCAAATAAATCTGCTTGAAAACTCAACTTTTTTGGAACCACAGGCTGCTTTTTGGGGAATATCCCAATTTTGGTCAAACCCGACTTCCAGATTTGTTTTTCCAAACGTAAAAACCTGCGTATTAATGCATGGATAAAGCTCCCTGGCAATGCAGCTCTGTGCAAAAAAAAGTGTTATTGAATCCATGTAGATGCCTCACTAGTGTGTAAAACGATCCTCAATGTGACAGGCTCACAAACATGGCTTAATCACAGTCAACACTTTAGTAACTACCCTGAGAAGCAAATAAGTGCACAGGAACTCTTAACTACCCCCACCCCCAACTACAACAATCCTGGATCTAGGAGCTCCCCTCAATCTAGTCTTCATCACTTCCGGCCGTTGCTGTTGCGTCACTAAGGGTGGCAACCGACAAGTCCACATCCCATTTTTTCGGACCAACCTGTCCTCTGTTGACTTTGAACACAAGTCCTCATCACACAACCTGGACCAAACAGTACACCTCTCTTTACATGAGACTACCAGTCCTCCTTTGCAGTTGTGAAGGAGGTCTGGTAGTCGTGTAAAGAGACAATGTAAAATTCAGCACCCTGGATGTAAAAGTGCATCTTTCACCATATTAGACCTACTATTTGTTCGGAGTTTGCTACCTCAGCTGCTTACAGAGCTCCAACTTTTCTTTCCACACATGGATGAAACTTAACCTTCCTTTATATAGTGCCCCCTCTCCTTGATGCGACCTACCAGTTCCAATGGCATCCTCTCTACTACTTCATACTATCTTCTCTTCACTGCAAACCCAACCGTATGCGAAACAACCTAACAATCAACTTATTGACCCATTATTAGTGACTCCCACTTCACCCAGGAAAAAAATCCTCCTTTGAGGAGTTTTCCTGACCTCAGCAGATGCTGTTCCTATGTTACTGGGCTTTCTTCTCTTCTGTGCTTAGAAACATCACCCTACTATCATACTTGAAATGTTAAGACAACTATTGGAAATCACCTCTCAACTACTCCTTAATGCTTCTGTGGATGGGCCCCCTCAGTGCCTCACCCCTCTCCTGCCATCACTTCTACATGAGGCAGCAACCAAAACCACAATCATTACTATTAGTACTGTTCTACTCTGTAGCTAAGGAACCGCATTGTGCCTCCATTGCTCTTATTTGTTTGGTCTTGTACCAGCTGAATAAGGCCACCCCAAATCTACTGCACTGGGGAGTTTTTGACCCACCAGCCAGCTCTTTCAATTTAATATTAACATGTGTACTACCTGCAAAGCCTTTTGACGACCACTTCTCTTATTCTGCTACTTTCTACCCTAAAAATACTTTACCATGACTCAAGTCCAAAGCTCCTTTCTGACCCCTCCTGATACGACCCCAAGCATCTTCTCAAGTTAAATCTCCTAATGCTTTACCAAAGGCGGTATGTCTTTAACCTTTATGAAAAAAACTTGTAATTGCTTGCCAAACTATGTTACCTAGGAATTGCAATTGGTTACCTCTGACCTCATACCTCCTAAGGAAGGACTAAGTAGCCCACTTCCCCTTTTTAAGGATTAATCCTTCCTGCAAATAAATGCACATCCTGGCCTGGAGCCTGCAAACATCTTAGATGGCAAGACTTTTCCTAACATTCAGTAACACACACAATGTATGATTAGCCCCAAAATTCTATCCAGATGGCATGACCAAACCTGCTCTAAACTTCCTCCTGAATTAGAGGATTCATAACTAAACATGTTTCCCCCCTAGGCCAGGCAAAATGTTCCAGCAATTCCAGCTATGTTCTACCTACTTACCCATCAATTTGGGGATGTCCAAACCTCTCATCGCCCTCTTGAAAACTAACTCCTATTTCCAACATGATCCTACACTCCTCCCTGACACCACCTCAGTCTTCTCTAATGTGTTGTTTAGGCCACTTTGCAGACACAACTGCATCCAGCCTTTTTCAACTTCTGGCAAAATCAGTTTAATAATACTAGTCCGTTCATTTTCTGCAAGCACCCAAAACATTTTTTTTGTTCCAGCTATGATCAGCAGTACAATGGGAATGCTGTTAATCGTCTTAGATAGTGTCACATTCCATAGCTCCATTAATGTGTCATACCCATGAGACGTCAACCCATGTAATTCTACGTCCTGGAGCCATCGAAGACTGGCAGCAAAGCACTTCATTCTTTTGCCCCCTACCTTGCCTGCATTATTTTTCTCTGTACCTATGCAGCACCCCATACCCTCAATCTAGTTTTCTTCCCACTCACACTCTTGCCTTTCCTGCCCAAACACAGTCCCCCACTTCCTGTCTCCCCATTGCACTCCTTTCTCTTTCTGATATTAGATAGCATTGACCATCATTGATTCTTTGAGCCTGCCTACTGATGCCCCACAGACCATTGTTGCACCCTAATGACCTAGGCCCCATTTAGTTTGGAGTTGATTACTTGCTGCATACCATCGAGCTCTGCTAAAAGCAATTGCTAATTATGGCCATACAGCCATCTTCCAGCACACTGTCTTCTTGCACAATGGCTACCGAGCTGCTTGCCCCACCCATGTGTCAGAGCGAACACATTTCAACATTATATCTTATCAGCCCACTACTCTGCACTACCGACTTGCAAGAGGTATACCATCTCCTGCACAGAATATGGGTGGCTTACATCATAACACAGAACTTCTTTCGCTAACTATATATCAGCTGATGGAAAATATCCCCTACTTTAAGAGTAAAAACCTTTTTGGCAAGATACTTCTCCCATTAAAAGGGAATTGTTGCAGAGATAGTTTTCTGCGAATTCCACCTTTCATTTGGATCTTTTTCTGTTTAGACTGCAATGTTTGTGAAAATTGTTTTTGTGAAAAACTTTACAGCGTTGTAGAGGAAACTTGGCACAACCCTTATCTAATAGAGACTTCTAGTTGCAGATTCATTACTTTAGAATTTTCCCCCAGGCGTCAGACTGGATCCGGAGTTTTTTCTTCGAGCAATACCCTTGCGTGTCGGTAGGTGGCATTGGTTGACTCCACAGGTGTCGCAGGCGTCTTGGTCGCCGTGATGACGTCGGGAGTAGTACATAGATGCCGCCCTCGCGCAGTGACGTCAGCTCTTTTCTTTCCGCGCCAGGCGCTGATCCGGAGAAGAGCTCCACAATGGTTAGAGTGGCAGACCCTGATGCAGAGATCTGGCCTGGGACCAGGGTTCAATTCCTGCCTCAGCGGGTCTTGGGCTCAATTCCCTTGGACCAGATAATTCTCGCCTCAGTGCCTAATCTAATTAATGGGTCCCACTCTGTAACTCTGGGCAATAGTTTGCTTAATCTCCACGACGACCCTGACAGCGCTTGGATGCCTGGCTTCACCCTGTGAGTTGCCCAGGAGAGGGCGCCTCACAGGGAAAAGCCAGGAGGGGTTCCACAGTGGTATGCGTACAACACCTTGACTCCCTAACGGGTGAGTAGTGCGCTATACAAGTGCAAAGTGTACAGTTTACAGCTACCCTAGGCTATTTTTTGGCCGAATTCAACCGTTTGGCAAAGTTTTTTGTGTGCGATTTTGGTGCGTCGAGATGTACCTGAAGACCGGGTTCAAGCCTTGTGAGGACTGCCATCGGATGATGTCGGAGACCGATCCTCATCACGTTTGTCTGTGGTGCCTCGAGCACGACCACGATCCGAAGTCGTGCTCCGAGTGTCGGGCCATGCACCCGAAGGCTTTGAGGGAGCGGTCCCTAAAGCTAATGGTGGCCCGGCACTCGACTCTGCGTAGGTCCCGGTCTCGCTCAAGAGGAAGGTCTCGAGATCGGTCGTGGAGTCATCACCACTCGTCTTCTTCTAAATCCTCGGGTCAAGATAAGAAGAAGTCAAAGAAGTCCCATTGCTCTCCGACTTCGCCCCATCGCTCGGCCAACGTGACGCGGGAAGAGCGTCCACGTACTAGGCCTCCATCCTCGGAGCCTGCGTCTGGGTCGACTCCGTGCTTCCCCGAGTTTCCCGGAGCCGGAGTGACCCCCGCCCAACTAAAAGAGTTTTACAAGGCCATGCGCCTCATATTTGGGCAAGCCGTCCCTGATACGGTGCCTTCGGGCCCAAGGGGTTCGGCTGAGGGGCCTTCGGGTGCCGGTCGCACCCTCAAGACCTTCCCCGGCGCCGGGTCGATTATCAACGCTCCCGACGTCAGTGGTGCCCACTATCGACGTCGACCCAATTCTCATCCCTGACGACTCGGACTCGGAGCAGCGTCGGCTGACTTCGGGTTCGGTGGGGCCTATTTGCCCCAGGTCGGATTCGGACCCTTTTTTCTATGGGTACAAATATGGGGAGGAATTGGAGGGGTCCCTGGACCCTTATGAATACCAGTATGACCCTGCTATGGACTGGGCACAGGAATTGGGCGAAGCCAGTGGTCTTGACACTTCTCCTGATGCTGGCATGCTGTCTCCTCCTACTGTTTCTATGGCGGAGGGAGCAACTTATGGTATGGTGGTCAGTAGGGCAGCTTAGGTACTCGGCCTTGAGCTTCCTACTGTAGAGGTCAGGTCTAATCTCCTGACGGAGGTGCTTCAGCCTGGGACTTCTACTTCAGAACCCCTTTTGCCATTTAATGAAGCCCTCACAGATGTCCTTTTGGGTACATGGTCCAAACCCAACACAGGGGCTCCTGTGAATAGGACTATCGCACGCCGCCATCGGCCTGCTCCGAACGACCCTAAATTCCTGTCCCAACACCCCACGCCTGAGAATCTTGTTATCCAGGCTTCCTCTTCTTGAGGCGCGTTCCCTTCCGCACTCCCGGATAGGGAATCCAAAAGGCCAGAAAGTTGTCTCCCACCTTCAGACTACTATCAACGTGCCAAAGTCACATCTGACTCCCTCTCAGTCGCTCCCTTTTATCAGGGCAGTTCTGGACACAGTGCCTTATCGGGCTTATCCTCCCGACAAACGAGTCCAAGACATTCAGTCTATGATTCTGATCTTTCGGCCTTGGTCTTGGGTTTCGGTTAGATTGACTGTGAGGCTGCTGGGCCTCATGGCCTCCTGCATCCTGCTAGTAACACATGCCAGATGGCATATGCGGGCTCTGCAGTGGGACCTGAAGTTCCAGTGGGTGCAGCATCAGGGTAATCTATTCGACCTGGTCCAGATTTCCGAGGGAACTGCGAAAGACCTGCAGTGGTGGCTTTCTAATGCAAATTGGGTCTACTGCAGATCCCTCTCCCTTCCCCAACCAGATCTCTCTATAGTGACAGATGCGTCACTTCTGGGTTGGGGTGGCCACATGGGGGAGGCGGAGATCAGAGGCCTCTGGTCTCCATCAGAGCCCGGACTCCATATAAATCTGCTGGAGCTCTGGGTGATCAGGCTTGTGTTGAAAGCATTTCTTCCCTCTCTCAAAGGGAAAGTAGTGCATGTGTTCACAGGCAATACTACCGCCATGTGGTACTCCAACAAACAGGGCAGAGTAGGGTCCTGGACCTTTTGTCAGGAGGCACTACGCCTCTGGACATGGCTGGAACATCAGGGCATTTCTCTGATGGTTTATCATCTGGCAGGATCCCTCAACGCCAGAGCAGACGAACTCAGCCGTTGGTGCACAGCCGATCACGAATGGCGTCTCCATCTGGAGGTGGTGCAAGGTCTCTTTCAGCAGTGGGGAGAGCCTTGGTTAGATCTGTTCGCCTCCGCAGAGAACGCGCAATGTCAGCTATTTTTGCGCTTTGGAGTTTCCAAGGCTGCACTCGCTCGGAGACGCTTTTTGTCTCAAGTGGAGCTCCGGCCTCCTTTACGCCTTCCCGTCTAGCCCTCTTCTGCCCAGATTTCTCAAGAAAATCAAGAACGACCAGGCCCAAGTCATCTTGGTGGCTCCAAACTGGGCTCGAAGAGTGTGGTATCCAGAGCTATTGAACATGTCCATCGATCCTCCACTCAGACTGCCTCTTCGGGCGGATCTTCTGTCGCAGCAACAGGGGACAGTTCTTCACCCGAACCTGTCCAACCTCCACCTTCATGTGTGGAGATTGAGCAGCAACAGTTGACGTCTTTTGGCCTTCCACCCGAAATCTGCAATGTTATCTTGGCAGCCAGGCGTCCATCGACTAAAACTGTATACGCCTTTCGTTGGAATAAATTTGTGGCATGGTGTACCAACAAATCTGTTGATCCCCTTTCTGCTGCTCTGTCAGAGGTTCTTCTGTTCATTCTTTCTTTAGCCCAGCAGGGCTCTGCCTTGGGCACCCTTAAAGGGTATTTTCTGTCTTTCTTAGGCTACCTGATCAGCCCTCACTCTTTAAATCTTCTGTTGTGAGTGGGTTCTTAAAAGGGCTCTCCCACTTATTCCCTCCCACTCCATTTATCATGCCTCAGTGGGACCTTAATCTTGTACTTACTTATTTGATGTGTAACCCCTTTGAGCCAATGCATAATTGTCCCTTGTAGCTCCACACATTCAAAACTGTCTTTCTGGTCGCTATCACCTCTGCTCGCAGAGTGAGTGAGCTTCAGACCCTTTCCTCAAAACCTCTATACTTGCCTGTCCATCCTGACAAAGTAGTGTTACGCACTAGAGTTTTCTTCCTTCCTAAGGTGGTTACACCATTTCATGTAGGCCAGTCCATCACTCTGCCTACATTCTACCCACCCCCAAATTATTCCCATGAGGAGGAGAGACTCCACTGTCTGGACCCAAAAAGAGCATTGGCGTTCCACCTTAATGGTACTAAAGATTTCCAGGTGGACGATCAACTCTTCGTTGGCTATGTGGGTGCGAAAAAATGGAAGGCGATGCAAAAGCGTACCATCTCTCGATGGGTGCTTCTTTGCATCAAAATGTGCTACGCTTTGGCCAAGAAGCAACCTCCTGAAGGCTTGCGTGCTTATTCCACCAGAGCAACTGGTGCTTCCACTGCGTTAGCACATGGAGTTCCTGTCCTGGATATCTGCCAGGCAGCTACGTGGGCATCCCCGCACACGCTTGCTAAGCACTACTGCCTGGACAGTCAGGTCCGTTGAGACGGCTACTTTGGTAGTTCGGTCCTACAGGACTTTCTAGCATGATCTTGATTCGCAGCCCACCACCGAGGATGGCATTTCTTGGGTATCTATTCTAAGGTAAGGAATCTGCAACTAGAAGTCTCTATCAGATGTACAAGTTACTTACCTTTGGTAACGAAATATCTGATAGAGACATATTCTAGTTGCAGACCTACTAGCTCTAACTCGAGCTAATGCGAGACCCGTTGCATTGAAAATGCTTGTTTCTCTGTGTCCTGCAAAATGTAGCACACATATAAAGAGGGAAAAATTAGGAGAAATAAAGATATTTCTCCACATTACACCTCCACTGGGAAGGCGTAGCATTTTGATGCATTACCAGGTCTACCACTCATGATAAATCTGGTAATGCACCAGAATCCAACTTGTGGATGCGTGGGAACACGTATGCTACTTCCATTGAACGCCTCCCTGGGCCACAGTAAAGCAAGAAAGTGAGTTACTCCAGATTTCCCAACCCATGCAAGGCCGAGCAAGGTGGCCTTGTATGGCTTGGTAAATCTAATTCTAGGTTTTGTGTCGCCCTGCGTTGCCTAAGGGTGATGTAAAACCTTTGATAAAAATGCCCCATAATTTGTATCGGTGGGCCAGCAGCACACTGCCACTCAATTCAGGATGAAAATATTACCAACCTCACCATGCACTGTGGATTATGTCACATATTACATCACTCATGACAGGTTCTATGACATCATTGATAACATCAATGCAACATCTGAAATGTCATCGTTGATGGCAACACTGTGCATGGTGGGGCGCAAGTTAGTGGTAAAAGTGTGCACCTTTTCACTGTTCACAGTTTCTGAGTGTATAGTTACATCTGCATACTCCATACATCTCAGCCCCTGAATTTGGAGAGTGGAGCCACCTAAGGCAGAAATTAGTAGTGTAAATTTACAATTATTTTTTCACTTGTAGGCAGTGATTTCCGCGTTAGGCTATAGATAACTGATTATTTAAAAAAAATATATATTTCAATGCAAAATATTTTTTTTTACCTATAAATAATACAGTAACTGTACAGAATAATATCTGATCCAAATAAATGTTCATGAAGTAATGAAATATTTGAAATATATTAATTTAATATACAAGTATTATTTTTAACCAAACATTTAAAAAGCTCACTAACATTTTAAAATGTGATATTTAGTACATTTAATTTGAAGTTGACTTATTGTATTTATTAAAATCATTTTTTAATTACAATTTTAAACATTTAGGGGGTTATTACAACTTTGGAAGAGGTGTTAATCCGTCCCAAAAGTGACGGTAAAGTGACGGCTGGTGGTATATCCGTCACATTTGGGACAGATTAACACCTCCTCCAAAGTTGTAATAACCCCCTTAATGTAATAACATTAAAAAAATCAGGTAATTGTTCATTTTAAAATATTTAATTTCATCTAACATTTAAACACTGAAACACACACATATGTCTGCCTAATTTAAAAGTCAAAACAATGTCATGTATTACATTTTATTTCATATCGGGTGTTAGATTAGGTCCCTGCCTCCCTTATTTTCTTCAGTACCTGTGTGGGGCCATGTATTGCACTAAACTGCAAGGTGGGACTGGAGTACCTTTGGTACTGTTTTGTGACCCGTTGGCTTAGTAACATTAGGAATGTGGTTTATGTATAGCCCTGGCGTTACTCTTTAATGGATGGGTGTTTGTATTAGCATGTGCCTCCTTACCTCTCCCAAAACCCCTTACTACTCATTCCTAAATAGTCTAATTTAGTCACTATTACCCACATTCCAGTCAGTTCCTCAGGTTCCTTCCACATTTACTATAAAAATGTGTACATACGTATGCGTGGATCTCCATCATGTCGGAGATCTCTGCACACAGAAAATAAAAGAGGAGGCGGTGTCCGCATGTAGGTCTGTGAATAGCATTCTGTAATACATGAGAAGTATTACTGAGGTGCTATTTAATGTACTACAAAAGGCAGTTTGTGAATAGGCCTATATGTATGGCTCCAAAGCTGTCCGGAGTGCTGAAGTATTTAACAGAGAAACCTCTGGCATCTCTCCATTGTGCCCCACTGGTAACTTCACAGCTGGAAAGCTGTAATCAAGTTGTGCCTCACGAAGATCTTTGACGTTTTCCACTGCAGGTTTTGTCAGCACATCTCAGCACTGGTCATATTAGGTTTAATACCAGGTTGTTTATTGATACAGCTCCAGTTTCACCAGACATGCTGGTACTTCTGGTATTCGTTATTCTCAGTTAATTGCTGTAATTGGGAGTGTGGGGTGGTGCCCCCACACTCCTTATAATCGCGTCTTTCTATTTCTCCTCAGTCAGTGATAGAAATCCTCTTTAACACATTTCAAACTTGTTGGCAATCATTAGAAAATATTTTTTATACCTTGTCAGGAGAAAAGTGACAGGACGCTGTTCCTTAAATTGGTTAGTTGCTGTACTTCATTCATGAAAGAACCCCAGTTTCCATTACCACAGCTCACAAATGTCGGGGAAACCCGGAAGGATCTTTCTCATCAGCATCATCTGGTAAAACACCTGATCTTCCAACTGCATCTCCTTGTCAAAATGGAAGCAAAAGATTTTCACCTCAGAAACTAAGTAATGAGATAAACCCATGTCATTTGGCCAGAAGGCATATTTACATAAATTATGCCGGTCCATTATCAATACCAGCATCCTTCTGGTATTGATGATGGAACCAACTGGACAGTTTCTTTATTATGTATGGTTTCTGGTGTTTGTTTCTGTTTTCTGACAGTGTAGATTCACAATTGACTGCAGACCGAGTCATCATCTTTTTAGCAAAGTTTTAGCTTTCATCACATTTAACACATGACAATAGTCTATATAAGTGTCTTAAAACATGTCTTCCATGGCTCCTCAGATGACCTTGAATATATTTCTATAAAGGAGTCTGCTGGTAGGGGCTTGGTTTTCACATGTCCTCCACGGGGATAAACAATGCTCCTGACAAAAAGGAGAATATGGACCCACTTTGCAGTTATACCAATTAATATCTGGGTTATAAATGAAAAGCCACAGCTTCTAGCGTTCTAGTCTGGCCTCGTGTGACACGAAAATGAGAAAACAAAAGAGCATAGAGATCTAGTGGTTTGAGAGCGGACACTGGCAGTTTAAGGTGGACTGGGTCAGGAATCCACCACCCCTTAGAGAGCCTGTTGTAAACATTGCCAGTTTAAGGTGGACTGACACGGGGATCCACCACCCCTTGAAGATCCTGGTATAAACACTGGCACATTAGGTGGAGTAGCCCTGCGATCCACCACTCCTTGAAGAGCCTGGTGTAAACACTGCCAGTTAAGGTGGAGTAGCCCCAGAATCCATCACTCTTTGAAGATCGTGGTGTAAACACCACCAGTTCAGGTGGGCTGGCTACTTCCGGTTTAGGTGGGCTGCCCCTGGAATCCACCACCCCATACCGTGCGAGGAGTAGGTGAAAAAGTTCAATCTCCTTTGCCCACACCTCGAAGGCACCAGGAACCCACCCCGGCTGCGAGGATCGCGGGCTCCGAGCAGGGGAAGCGAGACAGTGACGAGGTGTGGAGGCAAAGACGGAGCAAAGACGGAGCAGAGCAAGGGGCTCTGTCGGTGTTTGTATACTGCCGAGACCAGGCTCTTTCGGTGTCTGTGCGCCGGGCTCAGTCGGTGTTTGTGTGCCGTCGAGAGCGGGCTCTGTATGTGTCTGTGTACCGTCGAGACAGCCGCATAGAGTGAGGAAGCAGCCGAGGTGGGCGGCAAAGGACAGAGCGCTTTGGAGGCATCTCGATACCTGTGTCGCCGTAGTCCCTAGAGGGGGTGCGATTGTTGGAGACTGCTGGGAAGGAGCTGGTGAAGCGCTACACGGGTCTACAGCTCCCAGGAGCGCATGGGGAGTCTCAGCCGTGTACGTCCATCTGCCCATTGGTTGTTGACTCCCTATATTGCAGGTAGCCTACAGCTGCGCCCAGGACGAAGCCCGGATAAAGGGCAGACAGTTTGTGACGAGGTTCTGGTTTATACAGGCTGCTGACTTTTGTGACCTGTATACCTGTACACTGTGAGAGTTCATTAAGTGTTTTTTTTTGGGACTGTATGTAGGTTGTGTATATCACATTTTGTTTTCAAGCAGCCCTTATTATCTTATTATTCGTGTGTAATTTGGAAAAGCCTTATTCGATTTTAAAGTGATAATTTGTGACTGTTAAGCATGTCAAAGCAAAAAGTCCCCTTTATACCCCAGACATTGGATAATTATTTAGTGAAGATTGTTAGTAAAATTAACTGCGAGAGGAGACAATCCCTAGGGCTTAGCAGCCCCCCCCATTATCTAGTGTGCAACTTTCACCTGCTCCATTGGCTCTGGATGACAGTAGTAGTGTCTGCACTAATTCCGGTGTTCCTGATAGGGAAATGATTATGCAGAATACTTCTACCTTAGCCGATCTAGAGGTTTCTACTGATCCCATAGTGCAACATTCACCCACCCCACTACCTAGAGTGGTTAGAGCATGTAGAAAGACCCAGACTAAACGTGGGGGTGTTCGGCCCGCAAAAAAAAGATTAGTTAGCCCCCTCAAGAATCCAGATAAGGATGAGGATAATACGGCAAATATCGACGACGTTAAACTAGATGTAGAAAAAACAAAAAACTTAGTAAGTATTATTGACTCAAAGATTAAGGGTATTGTCAAACCTCTTATGGTAAAAATTGATCAGCTAACCGCAGAGGTTAATAGATTAGGCGATCTCCTCAAAAAAACACTGGTGGAAGCAGATAGTGTGTCAGCCCCAATAACAATAAGCAATCATGATACTCAGGTTGCTCCTCCCGGTGATGTTACAGGTTTAGATATTAGTAGGAGTGTTGTACAGAACTACCCGACAGCACAGTCCTTAGCCTGTAATGACAGCCAGGTTGTTTTAATACCTGATAGAAAAGAGGATTGGACTGAGGTAAGGCGAAGGCGCGCCATTAATCTCCCTCCTGACTGCGCACCATATGTGGTAGTTTTAGCTAATGTTCCCCCTGTTGCAAAGGGGAATCATCAGGAAACCCACGAGTCTTTAAAAAATAAAACCGTTTCCTGGATGCACAGGTATTGTGGATTCCCAACTGAACTTTCAGATCAAGTTCTGACTACCAGAAGGGTAAATTGGATAGGGAGCTCTAAGAAAAGTTTTAGTGGTGACTGTGTCATTATAAACTTTAAACACCCTCAACATGCTGCCACTGTATTATTAAGAGCTGCCTTATTACCAATTACTGATAATAATGTGTGTGCCCGCTCGCTTGCTTTCTTTTACAGCCATCATAATAATGCCCCTTATGGGAGTAGAGGAAGTAGATTATGCCCTGCTACACACAGGCTATACCCTGATATTTCAATGCAAAACCGGTTTCAACCCCTAAGTTCTCTGGATGCAAATGATTGACTTAATGAGGGAGGGCAGTTCTTACCCCAGGTGATTATTATTCCCTGTGTGGATATCGGTATAGACAATACCATGGCCCAAGAGATGCCCAACAACACAGAAATTGAATTGGCGGTGGATATAAGGGCACCGCCCGACTGTGGGGACATAAGCAATTCTAACCACAATGCGAATTGGGGACGAAACAATGGTATGGTGCCTGATAGTAATTGTGTTAGGGGTAATGATACTATTACTATTGTTTGTTGGAATGTGGCAGGGCTGAAATCGAAGGAGAGGGATCCGGGATGGTTAACGTTTGTTAATGCCCATGACATTTTATGTCTTCAAGAAACATGGTGTAAAGATGAAGTTAACTATGAGGGATTCGTTTCTTACAATTTACCGGCGTTGGGAGGTGGTATAGGTAGAGCGAAAGGCGGTCTCCTTATACTTGTAACGATCTGTCGTCCTATTGTGGTTAAAAAGTATATACCTGTAGGGGACCTTGTGCAGATCCTCTGGCTTGTGGTTGACAAAGACCATAATGTTTTATTGATTAACTATTATAATAACATTTTTGATGTTACCCGGGTCAAAGTAGTAACAGACTTAGCCGGCGCTGTCGAAAATCTATGTCTGGAACAGAATGTTGTATTTGACTTCATCTGGGTAGGGGACTTCAATACTACTTTGTGCGATTTGTCTACACAAAGGGTTTGTGGGGTTACTAACAGTGCCGGCTGGGATGTCCCGCATTTTGGACATAATAGTTATGGGGAAGCACTGCATAAGTTCATGGGCTGCTATGACCTGGAAATAGTGGAGTGCTGTAAAGATGTTAATGGTTTACCCATTCCCACTTTTAAAAATTGGCACACCAGCTCGGTCATTGACCATGTGATCACATCTTCTAATATTAGTTCTTACTGTGATCCACCAAGAATTGAAGTAACTACCCTAAGTGACCACAACCGTATTATTCTGGACACTACCCTTTGGGCCGGTAGTTCGGTGGATGTGGGAATTATTATTTCTAATGTAGAACCACATAGGACTAACGGTGTAAGGCTAAGATGGATTGGTGAAAGAGCCGATGATTTAACTAGCTCCATAATTAATGAGAGCCTGCTGGACATTGCTTCTATTTTAAAAAATAGTTCTGACTCTGAGAGGGTTTTATATTGTTTTAACCAAATTAATAAAGCTATTGATGCCAAGTTTACCAGTCGCAATAGTAGGCAAAGTAGGAACGGACCGAGATGGTTTAATCACCTTTGCACTTCCGCACTAACTGGCCTCAAGCAGGCTTTAGCAGCAAGGCCCAGGGACAAAAAACTGGTAAATAAATTAAGAATGGAATATAAATGTGCGCTCAAACAGAGGAAGGGTGAACTGCAGCAACAGGCTTGGGATTCCCTCAACCAAGCTGCTGAATTATCAAATTGTACATTATTTTGGGCCACGGTCAACTCGCCTTTTCTAAGGGATGAAAAAACACCACAGTTGACTTCTAATGTTTCTAGCGAGGGTTGGATTGCACATTTCTCCAGCATTTTTGACTCTGATAAAGACAATGATCCTAGTCCCAATAAGTGGCCTACTCTGCCTTTGGATATATCCGTTAGTGAGGTCAAATATGGTATACGGGCTAGCAAAGGAGGGAAAGCTCAGGGCCCGGACGGGGTACCTATAGACGTTTATAAAGCTGCGCCAGATGTCTGGGGCCCCCTTTTAACCATTGTTTTTAATGTTGCTGTGTGTGCCGAGGCCCCTGTAACTTGGGGTGAATCAATCATTGTGCCAATTCATAAAAAGGGAAGTAGATCTGATGCTAAGAATTACCGCCCGATCTCTCTCCTTGACTCTTCAGTCAAGGTTATGAGTAGAGTGATGTTAGTAAGATTAGAGGAATGGGCTGAGCAGGATAGCATACTGGCTGATAGCCAGTATGGTTTTAGGAAGGGACGAGGTACGCTCGACCAGTGCATCAATCTTGATCTACTGATCGGGAAGTATACTGAAGCGAAACCCGGTTCCCTGTATCTTTGTTTTGCTGACCTGAGCAGCGCATTCGATATGGTAGATCATTCCATTTTATGGCCAACTCTGTTAAATTTAGGAGCCCCAGAAGGCATAATCTTTTTCCTCGCTAGGTTATACGATAAATTGAAAACCAACGTACGTTTTGGAACCAGAGGAGAATGTACTCCAAAAATCTGTGTTACACGAGGAATTAGACAGGGTTGTGTTTTGGCACCTCTCTTATTTATTTTATTTATTAATGGAATTGATGATATTTTAAAAAAGGTTAATGCTGATGCTCCTCAGATCAATGGTGTTCCGGTGCCGGTGTTACTATATGCCGACGACGCTGTTTTACTCTCTCGAACACCTGTCGGATTACAACGACTAATGGATAGTTTTTCCTCCTTTATTAAAGATAGAAAACTAGTAATTAATAAGGGAAAAACGCATACCATGACCTGCGGAGCTAAAGCCAAAACGTTAAATGCCTTCTTTATAGACAGCGAAAAGGTGCAACAGGTGGATACATTTTGTTACCTAGGTATTACCTTCTCTAACGACAGGAAATGGAACAATGAATTTAATAATATCCGGAATAAAATGGCAAAAAATGCTTATGGTATTTATAGATTTGCTGCAAAAGTTGGGGATCGTCGAACCAGGGATATGCTCAAGATTTACCAAGCTAGATGTGTGACTATTGCTCTGTATGGGGCAGGAGTATGGGGTTATAGCTGTACCTACAACTTACAGTTGGAGGAAAATATGTTTTTAAAAAAGCTCCTGTTTTTGCCCATCTCTGCCTCAACTGAATTAAGCCATCGCGAATTAGCCATTAATTATTTAACTGATCTGATATCACTTAAACCATTGATGGTCTGGTGGTCTTTTTGGCTTGGCGATGAGAAGCTACTTAACAGAACTATTGTTGAGGATTGCCTACGTTTGGATAAATATCGAGATATTCCCTGGGTTAAATATGTTGTTGTCTGTTTTTCAGACATTTTTAATCTGAATATTTTAAATAATCCTAGTGCAGCAACCACGATCTCCAAATCAGAAATGAAAAGTATATTTCTAACTTATGCAGAAAGGAAACGAGCAACTATAGCCGGATCATTGTCCTCCGTAATTTTTTATAATAGATACAATTTAATGGAGGGTTTTCCATCTTACCTAACTATGGTGACTAGGAATTCACATAAATTCGTGCTAACCAGACTAAGATTTGGGATGGCACATTGTTTAGTAGCCCATCCAAACATTAAGAAACACCCGATTGGGCCATGTAGGTGCGATAATGTATCTACACAGAGCACTGTGCACCTTCTGCTGTTCTGTAAACTGTATACATGTTTTCGTATAGTATTTTTGAAACCTCTATTTGTTAAATACGGAACACGTACATTTAAACATGCCATGGCTTTAATTTTTAATCTGCAATCGGCAGATATTTGTTTTTATACTGCCACCTTTTTAAATCAGTGCATCAATTCCAGGAAAAGTATGAGTTTTTAATGTATTTTATTATTCTTTTTATATATTTATGAATGACCATATGTATTACTCAATGAGCCATTAACTATAATTAATAACTGTAAGTTTTAATTGCAATGTGTTTGTAAATATGTACTGTTGTCTTTTTTTTTTCTCTTCTTTGTTCATGCTTTTATGGTCATTTATATGTGCCGAATAAAGCTTTATGAATTGATTTGAAAAGCCACAGCATACCCTCGGTGATCACAAATGTAGGCCATCTGTAAGAGCAAACAACAGTGCCTCTGGCTGGCTGGTCGCAGGATAGAGCCAGAGGACAGGTAGGGTGTTGGGTCCATACACTGGGTTAGTCCATTCCAAAGCCCTGGCTCTTTGTCTTCTTGCCTTTTGTACAGTTGGATTGTTTAAGATTTTGATATAAGCTTTCCCAAAATTAGACTGAAAAACCTTGTTGTCAAATGCTGTTTTCAATGATGCTGTCAAATGTGCTACAGATCATTAGTAATCCTGTAACTTGGTGTGTTCCTACCACAAACGCTCTCCTTTCTTACTGTTTGTTTCTTTGGACATTTATGGATTAAGTGTATCTGTTAAAGTATAGGCACCAATTCATTTGCCTCCTCATTTTAGGTCAGGCCTATCACAAAACACAAGCTATCCTTTTGTGAAATATTTATTGTGAAATTACAGTGGGGTTATAGCCGATCCACTGCTTGTCATTGGCTGGCTTTATTGTCACTCTCAATAGATTACTTTTTGTCCAGTCCCTTGTGTAGGGTTTTCTTTTGTATTTAAGAGTGCATGTGTTTCCAGGTGTCCACCTCCTGTACTTCAATTGTCCCGCTCCCCCACACTTTGTGTTGCCGTCTCTCACCTGAAACACATTCTGACCAAATATTTGTTGCACTCTTGACTTTGTGGGTACAGCTGCCAGGGGCATTAACTCTAAAGTCATCAGAAGACATGCCTGGCTACTCATCGTCTGGTTCAAACCCCAAGTCCAACAGCATCTCCTCAGCCTCCTGTTGGTCAACAGGCAGCACCTCTATGGAGAAGATAAAAAAGACATGGGAGAGATAAATAAAGACACAGATTTCTAAGTCCAAAGGTTCCCTTCAAACTCCAGCTACAAGAGGCACATTTTATAAACAACTGCCCAGAGGTGGCACCTAAGCTACAACTCTAGACCAGGTGTAGTTATATAAAAGACTGCTGTACACTTTCTGACAGGACAGTATAAACCAGGAGTGCATACAGGGTAAACAACAAGGGTAAGAGCAAAGGTAGCTCCAGTAAAGAAGCTGCCACCTATAACCAGTGACGCTCCCTACCTCCACTCGACTCACATGATACCAGTAGAGGGAGAATACAAGATCTCCTTTCTCACTGGAAGGAAATCGCATCAGACCAGTGGGTTATAGCAGTGGATCGCCACAGCTGCTGCCTCAAACTTCTCACAACGCCTCCAAAATTCCACCCCGCAGACTCATTGCAATGAGTGATGGCGTCCCGACATGCCATAACAGGAAAGGAGGACAGCTAGCTCAGGCCCATCCTGGACCTTACTTCAGGCCTCTCAACAGATACATCCTGCCAGCACATTTCCATATTACAACCTTTTAGGACATGATCCCTCTGCTCTGAGACGGCTACATGATGGCACTTGACCTCAAAGACACCTAATTCCATATGCTGATGTGCTTTGTGGTAAGTGGACATCTCTAGCAGTTACAAGTACTTCTTTTAAGGGTCACCACTGCACCAGTCATGTTCACGAAGTGCCTAGCCCTAGTGGCCACCCATCAGTGGAAGACTCGACATTCATGTCTTCGCCTATCTTGATAATTGGTTGACAGCAATGCCTAGCACACACACACACAGCGATTCCCATGCTTCACAGCTTAAGATTGACCATAAGTGCTACCAGGTCCCACCTCCAACCGCAGCAGATCCATTCCTTACTGGGAGCTGTGTGGAACAGGGTTGACAGGGGGGGGAAACCTACCCAAATGACCAGAATGTGTTGCCGTTCCAGCAGATGCTAACTCCATTTCAGCACAAATGTCAGTTCACGGTCAGAACCATGATGCAGCTTCTCAAGTGATGGCTTTGTGCAGTTTCATCGTACCACATGCTAGGCTTCACATGCTCCTCGCATAAGAGTGTCTTGTGTGGCGGTGGTCACAAACATAGGGTCACTGGAAAGATCTATGGTTGGTAGGACTGTACTCACTGCCATCTGCACTGGTGGAACAATAACAACTTGTTGCAGGGCAGGCCTTTCTCTTTCCCACTTCTGCGGATGACCATTACCATGCATTCCTTCCTCACAGGCTGGGGAGCACATATTGGGCCATGACTATGCATACCGGATAGGCCTTTCAACACCAGGGCTGCTACACCGATTACCTAGAACTAGTGGCTCTATGCTAGCCCTGAAAGCCTTCTTCAAGGTCATTTGGGGGAATGTAGTCCTTATCAAGACAGACAATATGACAGCAATATATTATCTGCAGAAAGAGAATGGTCTTCACTCCTCAGCTTTTAGCACTAGCACAGAGAAGTTGGCATTTGGCGATTCATCATGACATTTAACTCCTAGTGAAACATCATCTAGGGGTGGACAGTGACTTTGCCAATCTACTCATCTGGATTCACCAACAGGTTCACAAGTGGTAACTCCACCCATGGGTACTTCCAGCATTGAGTCACTCCACAAAAAGACATGTGGGCCACTCCTGAAAATGGAAAAAAAGACAAAACGTCCCCTGCAGGTACCCATGCCACAATTCATGAGCAGTGCACGGTGGTTGAAATGGTCACAGATCTTTGCCAATTCTCTTCTTTCCCACCCCAACCCACATGGTGAGGAAGATGAGACAAGTGTCCTTGACCCAACCTGGGCCAGACAACCCTGTACTCCATGCTCCTGGAAATGCTTTAATACCGACGAGAAGCATTCCCTCAGGCTGGATCTTCTCACCTAGAGACAAGGCCAGATCAGACACGCAGACCTCGGGCAGCTCAGCCTAGTGAGGCTGAAGGCACGCAGACCCACCACATGAACTTGTTGCACTGCAAGTGGAAAAAGTTTTACCATTAGTGCCCTCCTCCCCCAAAAGAATTTGCCCCCCAAAAAATTACCCCCTGAAAGCTAACCTTCAGGACATCATCTGCTGTTCTTTACATCTGCAGAAATTAGACTTTGCATAAACATCAATATGCCTACACCTGGCTACTGGAGCAGCTTAAATGCAAAACAGGAAACTTTTATCCCTCTTAAAATCCTAGTAATCAAGGCTTTCGTGGAGGGTCTTAGGAGGGTCAGACACCTCAAATACCTCTTAATCTATTCCACATGAGGCCACCGTTTGAACCTTTACTCTCATGTCTCCTACATTTAATTTCCTGGGCGGTAGCCTGCATAGTGACCATAACATTCCTCAGGTCAATTAGTGAGCTTCAAGTACTCGCTCTACAAGAATCATTCATTCAGCTTCACCAAGATGGAGTTATCTCAGGATCAGTCCCAAATTTCTCCTAAAGGTGGTTTCACTGTTTCACCTTAATCGGACCAAAGCCCTCCCAGTCTTCTTTTTGCAACCAGATTCAGTAGCGGAAAGAGCTTTACAAATGGTAGATGTCAAAAGAACTCTTATATACTACATTGACAGAACCAAGCCTTTACGCAAGTCTCATTAGCTCTTTGTACCCTTCATGAAATCTTGCAAGGGTCATCACATTTCTAAGAAACGCACAGTAAAATGGATAGTTAAGTATATCCAAACTTGCCACCACAAAGCTACAAGAGCCTTACCTGTACCTCCCAGGCCACAATCCACTTGTAAGAAGGGGGCAACTATGGCTTTCTTACGAAACATTGCACTAGTTGACATCTGCAAAGTGACCAGCTTGTGAAACCCACTCACTTTTACTAAGCACTACTATCTGAACATTTGAACCCACTGGCAGTTTTAAGAACTTTGACTCAGACATCGGCATCATCTACTTTTTAGTCACTGCTTATAGAGAGCACTGCATTACATTCTTTACAATGTATGGTTATCTACAGCCACATATGCTACGAACGGAAAATGTTATTTGCCCTGGAAAAACCTGTTGTTAGCCTTTAGTGCTGTTCATTTACATGTGTCCAATCTCTTGTGGCTCAGAGGACTTCTTAGGGAAAAAAACAACTCTCAAATGTCCAAGTCCAACACTAAATGGCAGGGAGTATGAAGAGCATGGTGAAGCTACAGCACTGCCCACTATGAACCGGTACATACTGCGTAAGTAACATTTTCCTTATGCCCCTTTGTACCTTCACTGCGTCAACTCATATTTGATTTTTAAAAATTTGGCATTACATCCTTTTTTTGCCACTAGCCTGACACTGGATTATGTTAACGTAGCTGCAGTCATTCTACTTCTAAGGTGGTTACATGTGCAGCAGCATGTTTGTAAAGTTAACCCTAACACTTAATCCTCACAATATGTTCTCTTTCTTTTTTGTTCTTTGTTTCACGTCTAGTGGGCTCGAGATGAGTTTGAAGGTCTGTTCAAGCAGCCAGCAGAGAGTGTTAATCAGTACCTCCAGTAAGTGGCTTTAATTCCTATATTTTTGTTTTTTCATGGCTTTCTTGCCATTGCAGGCCATAATTTAAACTTAATATTTATCTGTCACCATAGACAAAATGAGATTTCTTTGGCCAAAAGAACTTTGATTGAAATATATTGAAGGTTGTAGTGCATTTGCCTAACTTTGCCCTCAAACAAAATCTAGAACCCGCCACTGGTGCTGGATCTTCCCCTCTGTACCAACCCATAAGCTACACCAGCATCATATGAGTTTGGAATCTTTTAAGAACTAGACAGAGATGCTCCTTATTGAAAAGAATATGTCACCCTCACAACCAGCTGCCTTTTACCACATTTTCATGAGACATGAGCAAACGTAGTAGAGAAACTGCCAGCTGCTTCACTCCTAGCACTCAAGGTATCCTTAGTAAGGGAATCAGTCCCTGAAATGCTCCCATTATTTTCCTTTTAGTCAACAGATTCCCACCTTGTTGTGACTTTCCAGAGATCCATCAAATCAAATGCATTCTACTCTAAAGTCCAAGTTGGAAAAACATTTTAATTACCAGAAGATTCTCATTTCAGCTTTATATTTGTTTTTGTTATTTGTTACTAATTTTTATTGAAAAAAATAATAATCTTACACCAGCTCTTCGAACATGATCCCTTATTACACAGTTGGATTGTTTGCCACTATACTCAAAATATTTATTATGGGTATGAATAAAATTCTGAATTCATTCCTACTACACCATCAGAAAGAATGAATAGTGTGGTGAAGAAGGTAGAAAGTAGGCCTAAGTCAAAAAATTACTTTCTCAAATATGAATAGAGGCAAAACCTGTACTTTTGCTTAACCTCAAATTAAGGGTCCAAAATGGAAGGAGCATTTCATTAGTATTGACCATCTGCTCACAAACTGGCATAGTTTATCCCAAAATAAAATATCCCTGAGTCTCTGAACAACACTATGAACTCAGTGAGTTATGTTTTTTCACCAGAAGGTTCAGTGAGGTAGGGGGACATCCTCAAAAAGTGTTTTCAAATGAGGCCGCATGGTGCTTTTTTAGGGTCCATTCTTTTCAGGAGAACACCACAAGTCGGACTACAGCAGCTCCATGCCTGTCTCTGTCACATGCCTAACTCTGTTGCCAGCTCTGCAAATGATAATAGCTACGTGCATAACATGCATAATACTGGAGCCCCTCCACGGTGCTTGCAAGGTCTAGCAATGCTGAATATGAAGTGAGGTGCTGTTGAGGCTTAGATCTACTTGCTCGCATAGAGATTCTCACATGTCCTAATCTAATTGGGTGCTTATGCATACCACCACCATTGGCTACTACTTCTCGAGGTGCTGCAATGTTTGTTGTACCCGACTCATTTGGGAATACCCCCCTTAACTATAACAACAGTGGTGTTATGTTATTAATGCTTGTAACACACACATATCAAGGGGGTATCCTGGCATGGAATACGGAAAGCATTACATGGAGTACAAGATGATTCTGCTGATAGCCCTGCAGAAAGCAGTGCTCCCTGTCTTAACTCAGCATCTGCTTCAAGGCGCCATTAGCAGCAGCATCGATACAATGAGGACTTCAAGATTGATGGATTAGATTTGGGCATCTTTCACTGGTACCTAGGTACAACACTGCCAGAGGGTCACAAGGTACTCACTTTAAAGGTACAGGTGGTCTCTGGGAGGATGGTGACTGCTCCTCTGTTAGAAGCGGGAGTCTCTAGTTGGACAGGGCACAAGCCACTGCCAAGTAGGGACCCTTCCTTCCAGTCAGGATAAGGGACACACCTAAAATAACCCCTTCTCTCCCTCTTAGTAGCTTGGCATGGGCAGTCAGACTTATCTCAGAGGCAATGTGTAAAGCGGTTGCACATAACACACAGTGATACAGTGAAAACAAACACTACAAATTGACATCACACCAGTTTTAGAAAAATAGCCAATTTTCATCTGTAAAACAAGACCGAAATGATAGAAATCCAACCTACAGTAATAAAGGTACGAATCTTGTAAGAATCAGCTTATAATACAGTTCCTTGAAGATGATAGATTCATCTGTGGCTATCATGGTGTCGTGAACAACAAATCCAACAGTCCAAACCAACTGCGAGGTCGTGGGCCAGCTACCATGTTGGGAAGACCCGCAAACAGTACCTTAGAAATGCAGGGTGTCGTGGACCTTACAATGAGATCCAAAGTTGCTGTGTCAGCAGATGTCAGTTCGGGAAGTCAGTGCAGGAGTCGTAGGGCCCTTGAAGTCACACACATTGAAGATCGAAGTCCGTGAGAGTTAAGTCAGGAGCGGTGGCGTCTGGATGCAATGCTAAGTGAGACAATGTGACGTGCGGTGCCCACAGGTCACGTGAAGGCCGCAGCTCGGTGATGGTGTCTGGCGCCAGTGAAACCAGGACTGCAGTGTGAAGTGGGGCGATGCGACGTGTGGTGTCTCCAGGTCGTGGTGCAGGCAGAGGCATCGTCATTGGTGAAGCACTGTCTTCAGTTGACCCAGGATTGCAGTGCGAAGTGGGGCGATGGATCATGATGTGCCCACAGATCGCTGTGCAAGCAGCGGCATTGGTTGACGAGGCTGGAGTCGATGTCACCGTCAGTGGACCAAGGCTGCATGTGTGACAGGTGATGCTTCGTGTACCTCACGAGCGGTGTCCACAGGTCACGGTACACGCAGCGCTGTCAGTGTGGAGTGTCATCGTCAGTGATACCAGGGCTGCAGTGTGAAGCAATGCGACATGTGGTGCCCACAGGTCACAGCACAAGCAGAGGCTCAGTGACAGAGCCAGGCGGCAGCGTCTGTGAGACCAGGGTTGCGTTGTGAAGCGAAGCAATGCTCCGTGTGGTACCGTCAGGTCACATTGCAGGCAGCTGTATCGTTGGCTGCGTCTTAGTTGTTTTTCCTTCTGTTGAAGCACAAAACACACAGTTCCCAGTGCTGTTGGTAGATGAACTTGAAGTCTTTGATGTTCCTGAGACTTCACAAGGGAGGCAAGTTCTACTTCAAGCCCTTGGAGAAACTCAAGAAATAAGTTGCAGAAAGTTCAGTCCAATCCTTTCACTGGCCAAGACAGAAGCAGCGGGCCAACACAACACAGCAAAGCATGCAGCAAAGTGGAAGTCCCTCCTGACAGCTTTTCCAGCTGTTCTTCTTGGCATGTTCCTTAGTCCAGAAAGCTCTAAATCTCTGGAGTCAGGGCCCCACTACTTATACTAGTTCTGGCCTTTGAGGTAGGCAAACTTCAAAGACAGTCCTCCCTTCTCACAAGATTCATTTGTTTCCTGCTCTGTCCCAGACATTCTCCTGGAGGGAGAGACTTCTTTGTGCAGGACAGGTCCAGCTCTGTTCATGTGAAAGTTTAAGCTCCTCTCACCACTCTAGCCCAGGAAGGCCTATCAAGCCATGCAAGAGACACCTAAGCTCCTTTTGTGTGACTGTCTAGAGTATATGCAGGAGGTCCCAGCTGTCAGCTACGCAGACATGGATTCCACAAGCAAGCACAGAATGGTTAAGGAAAGAATTGAGCCCACTTGCTAAAAGTGACATTTTCAAGCATGCAACTTAAAAACCACCTTCACTAAAAGATGTAATTTTAAATTGTAAGTTCATTGATCCCAAACACCATTTTTCTATCATCTTCCCATGGGAATCTACCCTTGAAAGGTGTTTCAATGCAGACCCCATGTTAAACCATGGAAGAGATGACCTTTCAATAGTGAAGAACAAAATGCACTGTATTTCACTATCAGAACATTTAAAAACACACTACTACATGTTCTACCTTCTAAATGCACTGCACCTTGCCCATGGGGCTGCCTGGACCTACCTTATTGGTGACTTACATGCAATAAAAGGGAAGGACTAGGCCTGGCAAGTGGGTGCACTTGCCAGGTCGACGTGGCAGTTTAAAACTGCGTGCACAGACACTGCTATGGCAGGTCTGAGCCACCTTTGGAAGGCTACTTTTGTGGGTGGCACAACCAGTGCGGCAGGGCCACTAGAAGCATTTGATTTACAGGCCTTGGGCAATCATGGTACACTATACTAGGGACTTACTAGTAAATCAAATATGTAAATCATGGATAACCAATCATAAACATAATTTACATAGGAAGCACTTGCACATTAGCACTAATCGGAAGTGGTAAAGTGCACAGAGATGAAAAAGCAGTGAAAACAAAGTCCAGCATAACATAAAAAGTGGAAGCCAGAAAGTAAAAAGGCAGGCAAACACGCCAAAAGATGGCAGGTCCAACACATGACCCCCCAAGTTAAGAGTAAGGAGAACTACCCAACCTCATGGGAGTTCTCCTCACTAAGGCGGAAGAACCTGGACAGACAATCAGTGTTAACGTGTTCTGTGCCAGGGCGACGCTCCACCGTAAAGTCCATCCCCTGTAGGGAAATAGACAACCTTAACAGTTTTGGGTTCTCACCCCACACATCTGGGGGGCCTGTGGTCTATCTGAACCCAGAAGTGAGTCGCAAACAAGTCGGACCTTAGCTTCTTCAGAGTCCAGACCACAGCAAAAGCTTCCCTTTCAGTTGCGCTCCACCTCTGTTCCCCGGGAAGTAGTCTCCTGTTAATGAAAGCAACAGGCTGGTCTGGGCCCTCTTTGTTTAGCTGTGCTAGAACTGCCCGCACACCATGCTCTGAAGCCTCGATCTGCAGAACGAATATCTTGGAGAAGTTGGTGACTTCAGCACGGGTGCCGTGTATCAAAAGAGGTCTGACAAGCCTCTGTCCAGATCACTTATTTGGTCTGCTTCTTGGAAGTCAGCTTTGTTAAGGGGGCAACAATGGTGCCATAGACCTTGACAAATCTCCTGTAATAACCGGTGAGGCCTAAAAGGGATCTCACCTCTGTCTGGGTCTTGGGGAGTTCCCAAGCCAGAATGGTGTCAATCTTGGGTTGTAGGGGCACCACCTGATCACTCCCCATCTGGTGGCCCACGTATACCAGCGACCCCTGCCCTATCTGGCATTTATTGGGCTTAATAGTGAGGCCTGCCTTCTGCATCAGTTTTAGTGACCTCATTGAGCCCACAGCAGTCTACACAGAACCGTAGCTCGGGTGTGGCACCTGATGCAGCAGCCTTAGGTACCAAAGCTACTAGGCTGGACCACGGACTGCTGGAGGTTTCAACCACCCAAAAGCTAACATCTGGATACCTCATTCTTGATGCTGGCATTCACTCTGTCAGCTAGCCTGTAAACGTTGTGTTTTACAGGTAGACAGTCCCCAGTGTCCACATCAAGCATGCATAGATGGGTAATACCTGGAGTGAGTGAGAACAGAGTTGAAAACTGTCCCATTAACAGGTGACAGTCACTCTACTGTTCTAGAGGGGGGAGGATCACTGCTCTCCGGCAGTTAGGGGTTGGGGTAGAGACTCACTCTTCTCTTCCATCCCAAAATCTGTAGCCAGAAGCGTGGTTAACTCAGACCTCTCAAAGTGGGGTTTCAGGCGGTCCACATGTATGACCCTCAAGGGGTTCCTAGTTGTCTGCAAGTCCACCAGGTAGGTGACATTGCTGTTGCGCTTCTTCACCTTAAATTGCCCTGTCCACTTGCCCTGTAGAGCACAGGGCTCCACTGGGGCCATGCCCTACACTTTTTGGCCAGGCTGAAACTCAACAGAGTGGTATTCTGGTCGTACCAGCGATTCGTTGCCTCCTGGCTTGCTTCCAGGTTCGCCTAAGCGAGTTTCTTTTCTGAAGCGGGCAGTGTAGTTTCTGAAGGCCAGCATATAACAAAATACATCCTGGTGTAGCTTCCTAGACCTCTTTCACCAAACTGAGAGGTCCCCTCTCAGCGTGCCCATACAACAGCTCAAAGGGGCTAAAGCCAACCCCATTCTGTGGTACTTCCATGTAGGCAAAGAGAAGGCATGGCAAGAGGACATCCTACTTATGCCTCATGGAGTCTGACAGACCCCCAATCATGCCTTTCAAGGTTCAGGTGAATCTCTCAACCAATCCATTACTTTGGGGGTGGTAAAGATTGGTGAACCTGTAGTTTTCCCCACACTCCTTCCACATGGCCTTTCTGTACATGGACATAAAGTTGGTAACCTGGTCAGATACCACCTACTTGGGGAAAGCCACTTGGGTAAAGATCCCCATCAGTGGCCGGGCCATGACGGGCGCCATCACTGTCCTTAGAAGGATAGCTTCCGGGTACCAGGTTTCATGATCCACCAAGACCAGTATGAACCTGTTGCCCAGGGCTGTCTTGTGGTCCAGAGGGCCTACTATGTCAGTGCCCACCTGCGCGAAAGGGGTGCTCATGACAGAGTATGGTTGCAGGGGAGCTTTACATCTCCCCCACTCTTGCCACTCGCTTGGCAAGTCTGGCAGGACCTACAAAAGGCATCAGCGTTTTTTCTCATTTGGGGCCAGTAAAAGTGGGTGACAACCATATCAAAGGTCTTGCTCTGCCCCAAATGTCCTGCCAGAGGCACATCATGAGCCAAACCCAGTAGGAAGGCTCTGAAGCGCTGGGGTACCATCAGCATACAGGCTGCCCAGGCTCAGCAACCTTAGTCTTGCTATGCAGGAAACCATTCTCCTAATAGATCAATTCAGACTTGGGCTCAGCACCCACTGCCTGGTCTTCAGCCTGTTGCCTAAGACCCATGAGAGTAGGGCACACCTTCTGTTCTGCACAGAACTCCTTCCTGGTGAGACTCCCTTCTTTGTGCCAATGGGTCAGCTCAGGTAAGTCTCCAAGTTCGGCCACTTACTCCCCTGTAGGTTTCAAGGTGTCCCCCTTAAGGTTAGCCTCCTCCCGGACAGTGGGAACTTCAGAGGTGGGTTTCTCGTGCCCCCTGCCCTTTCTCTTGGTAGGCACTTGGGCCACTGTCACAGGCTCCATGTCCTTCTGATCACCCTGACTGGCTGCCATAGACTGTGTGGTCACACACGCCCACTCTGGCAACCCCAACATCCTCAGTGGATACCTGAGCTACACCTCTGTCCAGGCAGAAGTCTCCAGGTCGTTGCCCAGCAGACAGTCAACAGGCATGGTGGGATAGCTACCCTCACGGAACCTGAGACCACCCTCCCCCACTGAAAGGTAACCTGCACCACCCTACACTGGTGCTCGGAGTTGTCTACTGCAACTACTTGGTAGAGCACACCAGAGACTATCTGCTCCTCAAACACCAGGTGACACCGGACTGTGGTCAAACTGGCTCCAGTATCTCCGACAGCCTCTGCCCATTGATGGTCACCCTTTACTTTTTAGTGTTATCAGGCATAAGGTTTCTGTTAACCATCTCACTGTCCCCTAGTGAGACAAGGGTCATCTCAGTTGGTTCCCCATACCACTTGGGACCAACTCCTCCCCTAGCGCTACACTGGCCAACTCCTTGGTCTGACCAACAATGGGTGGCTGTGTCCACTTGGGACATTGGGCATCCCCCCTCAACTGGCCCACCTGGTCACAAGCAAAACATTTGCGGGTCCCATCTCTGCAGACTTTCCTGAGGAGACGCATGGTTTCTTATCTCCCGGGGGTGGGAAGTTTTACCCTGGGTACTAGATTGGGACCCTTTTGAGAACTCCTTTTGCTTACCCTTGCCCCCTCTCTGTTTCTGGGGACCCTGCCCACCTTTGGCGTAGCCTCCCTCATACACCTTCTTGTAGACCCTCATACACACACATTGGTCCACCTCCAGAGCAAGCTTCCTGGGGTCATTCAGCTTTCCATCAGTCAAGTGCTGGCACAGGTCTGCAAAACGCAACTAGACAGGTGCTCACATACAATTAAATTTAACAGTCCCCAGAAATCTGTGACATTACTGCCCTCACCCAAACGTCCACCGATCTGCAAAAAGAATCCACACATTCTAACCAGGTCTGTGAATCGGTTTTCTTACTTCCTCTAAACTGATACCTGTACTTCTCCGGAGTGAGACCATACCTAGTAAAAAGGGTCTCCTTCATGTCAGAATAGGTGCAGCCTTACCCATAGCTAACAATGTGTCCCTCCCGTCCTCTGTGAAGTGGTTCCACAATCCTGCTCCCCTATTCTTCTCAGGGACCCTATTCAGGTGGATAGATGCCTCACATCCCTGAAACCACCTCTCAATATCATCTCCCTGCTTGTGCTCACTTCCTACATTCTTGGCAATGTGCATTATTCTATCAGAGTGCAGTGAGTGCCGCCACCAACTTTGCTGGATCTACTCCTCTGATCCAGCTCCTTTACTCTGAGCTCCTGGTCTAAAAGCATCCTTCTTTCTTACATGGCTCACTTCTCTCTTTGGTCCTCCATTTTTAACCTCTCTATCTCGATCTGATGTCTCCTAGTTTCCCTTCTGTCCTCTAGCTCTTGTCAGATCAGACCCTTGGAAGCACTACTGCTGCCTGACTAGGAGGGTACCTTCCCCCCCAGCAGCTCCTGCATTCTTAGCACATCTTGAGATTTGGCTCCACGGTCTCCCCAATCGGATCCTCAGAATGCCACTGGCATTTCTGGCTGCTACCCATGCCCTCAGCCCCTTTTGTAGCTTCTCCTTTTTGGTGAGACCTCTGACTTTGACTTTGAGGCTCTTGCTAACTGACTTCAGTTCCTTCACAGTGTAGGTTTCCAACCTATCCTCCTCAAAAAACAATTTCAGGGATGTAACTGATGATATTCCTGATCGCGACATGATGTATTAGGAAGTTCAACTTGACCTTGAGGCAAAAAAATAGACCAAATGAAAAGTTTATGTAGTGGTCTGCGATATGGTAGTAGTGTACACCAATTACTGTCGGTCGTGTATAAACGCAAGTCCTTTCCTCACCTCTGACCACCAATGTTAGAAATTGAAGTCTCTAGTTGGCAGTGGCTTGCGCTCTGTCCAAGTAGGGACCCTTCCTTCTGGTCAGGATAAGTGAGTTACAAACCTAAAATAACCCCTGTTCATCCCCTTGGTAGCTTGGCAGGAGTAGTCAGGCTTATCTCAGAGGATGTGTAAAGCGTTTGCACATAACACACAGTATTACAGTGAAAACACTACAAATTGAAAAATAGCCAATATTTATCTGTGTAAACAAGACCAAAACAATAAAAATCTAACATACAGTAATAAAGATTTTGTAAGATTCAGCTTAAAATACAGTTCCTTGAAGTCAATAGCGCTGTCTGGGGCTATCATGGCATTGTGAACAACAAATCCAAGTTCAGGCCGACCACGAGGTCACGGGCCAGCTACGGTATTGGGAAAAAAGGCAAACAGTACCTTGGAAATGCAGGTGGCCACAGACCTTGCAATGAGATCTGAAGTTGTGGTGTCACCAGTGTCGGCAGATGACGGTTCAAGGTGTCGTGCAGGAGTCGCCGGGCCCTTGAAGTCACACTCGTTGCGGATCCAACTCCATGAGGGTGTAGACAGGAGCACAGGCGTCCGGGCTGCAGTGCGAATGGGGATGATGCGACGTGCAGTGCCCACAGGTCACGGTGCAGGCAGTAGTTCAGTTGAGGAGGCTGGAGTCTATGTCATTGATGTCAGTAGACCAGGGCTGCGGTGTGGGGCTCGGCGATGTTTTGTGTGGCTCACGAGCTGTGTCCATAGGCCACGATGCAGGTAGCATTGTCAATGTCGGCGTGGAGTGGCATCGTAGGTGATACCCGACTGTAGTGTGAAGTGAGGCAAAACGGCTTGGGGTGCCCACAGGTCACAGTGCAAGCAGCGGCTCAGTAACAGAGTGAGGTGGCATCACTGAGACCAGGGTTGCATTGTGAAGCGGGACGATGCTCCATGCAAGTCACGGTCACGGAGCAAGCAGCAGAATCATTCACGGCATCATAGTTTTTCTTTTGTTGCAGCACAAAACACACAGTTCCCAGTACTGTTATCAGATGAACTTTAAGTCTTTGATGTTCCTGAGACTTCCAATAGGAGGCAAGCACTACTTGAAGCCCTTGGGAGGATTCAGGAAATAAGTCACAGAAAGTTCAGTCCATTCCTTACACTGCCCAAGACAGAAGCAGCAGGCCAGCGCAGCAAAGTAGAAGTCCTTCCTGGTAGCTTCTCCAGCTGTTCTTCTTGGCTGGTTCCGTAGTCCAAAAGAGTTCTAAAGTTCTGGGGTCAGGGCCTTACTACTTATACGAGTTCTGGCTTTGAAGCAGGCAAACGTCAATGGCAGTCCTCCCCTCTCACAAGATCCAGTTCTTTCCTGCTCTGTCCCACACACTCTCCAGGAGGGAGAGACTTCTTTGTGCAGGACAGGTCCAGCCCTATTCAGGTGCAAGTGTCTGGTCTTCTCACCACTCTAGCCCAGGAAGGCCCATCAGGATAAGCAAAGCACATCAAAGTTCCTTTTGCATGACTGTCTAAAGTGTATGTAGGAGGCCCCATCTGTCAGCTACAGACGTGGATTCCACAAGCAGGCACAGACTGATTGAGCAAGAAAATGCTCACTTGCTAAAAGGGGATTTTTCAAACATGCAACTTAAAAACCACCTTCACTAAAAGATGTATTTTTAAATTGTGAGTTCAGAGACCCCAAACTCCATCTTCCTATTATCTTCCCATGGGAATCTGCCCTTGAAAGGTGTTTCAAGGCAAACTCCATATTAACATAAGGAAGAGATAGCCTTTCAATAGTGAAAAACGAAATGCACTGTATTTCACTATCGGGATATTTGAAAACACCCTACTACATGTCCTACCTTACAAATACACAGCTCCCTGCCCATGGGGCTGCTTGGGCCTACCCTAGGGGTGACTTCCATGCAATAAAAGGGAAGGGTTAGGCCTGGCAAGTTTGTGCACTTGGCAGGTCGACGTGGTTGTTTAAAACTGCACTTACAAACACTGCAGTGGCAGGTCTGAGACACTATTGGAAGGCTACTTGTGTTGGCGGCACAACCAGTGCTGCAGGCCCACTAGTAGCATTTGATTTAAAGGTCCTAGGCACTTACTAGTAAATCAAATATGCCAATCATGGATAATCAATCATAACCATAATTTACATAGGGAACACTTGCATTTTAGCACTGATCAGCAGTGGTAAAGTGTGTAGAGACGAAAAACCAGCAAAACGAAGTCTGGTATATCATAAAAACAGGAGGTCAAAAAGCAAAAAGACAGGGGAAACACACAAAGATCTAACATCCTCCATTCTGAATAAAGCAAGGAGATGATCCTCCTCACTACCAGCAGTGTCTGTGTGCCCTAAGAGTCATGTGTCCCTTGGCATACACCGAGCATGTACTTTTGTACCATTTTGGTGGGTCTAAACCCGAGTGACTTTGTGCATCCCCCCGGAGGCATGGGTAGCAGAACTGGATTGACATGATTAGTCAAAAGGATTTTTAGCTATTGGTGGACCAAAATGAATGTTACCAGCCCGGTAGAAATGACCTATACAAAAAGTTCGAGAGAGTAAAATTAGCCAAATGAAAGCTGTTTCTTTGAGCATAACCCTTTTGATGGATCAACACTCCATTCCCATTTAGCCTGATGACTATGGACATTGTGGTGAGCACAGCACCTAACAGGGCATGAGCTTGCTCAAACCCCACGAGAGACAGACCTGCTGTCCTGCTTTGCTTACTCATACAGAGTGCTTAATTTATGCCAGGGGTAGGCACCCGCACTAATTTTGTCGACCTGGATGTATTTATCACAATGAGGCCTTGACCCACACTGAAATAGAAAGGTAAAAGAGAGTGGAAGGGAAAGGAAAACACAGGGAATTGGAAAAAGCAGATGGGAAAAAGAATAGGCAAGAGCAAGCCTCAGACTGGAAGAGTGGGGTGGTGAAAGAAAGCGGAATAAAGTGGAATCAAAACGAGGTGGATTCTGTATTTGGTAACACCACAATTGGACAGCACTGGTTTACAGACTAGAAGATGTTCTTGGGGCGTCTTCACTTATTTATTTGTGTTTTTTATTAATTTCTTTATTGGACAAATTAAGCATTGCCTGTGCCCCATGTCCAAGAAGTCTGCAGATTAGATTAGGATAACTGGATAACTTCCTAGGGGTTCCAGCAACAAAGAGGGTAAGAACTCACCCCAAATCACCAGAGAGGTACTTGCTCTCTCCCTTTGCTCAGTCATAAGGTGCAAGTGTGGCTGGTTTGTAACAACTTTATTTTCATTTTATGGTGGCATGGCTAACCACACACAAAGATGGCTTCACTCCCTTAGGAGCTCTGCCAGCTTATTCTGATCCCACATCATCCTGACCCCACTAGGGACCACACAGAGAATTAGTGGGACTCCCATTGAACTAATACACAAGTGTGATTGCCAGGGACCATACACTGGAGCTTGGCGCAGCTAAAGGTGGCTCGGAACAGAATTCATTGCTCTTTGCGCTTGGAGCCAAGATGTCACCCTGGGGCTACATTGGCAGAGCAGAGACTTGCCTGGGTGGGTGCTGCGGCGAGAGTATGCCGCTTGTTCTAATGGGGCCTTGAGGGCTGGTAGCTGGACCTGTGGACTGGTTCCGGGCCTGAGGAGCTAGCCTGTGCAGCTGTGGGCTGCATATTGAGCCATCTGCCCAACGTCTGACTGTACTGGGGCACCCGGGGGGGGACTGGGCCTGATAAACAGATATTATAGAAGGGGTGTGCCACCACACGAGAGCCACCCTTTTGGCTGCGACATCGCAGTGGCATGGCCTAGCGGCGACCGGAATAGGAGAGCAGGCCCTCCCTATTAAGACGTGGATGGGGACTCAAGGAGGAGCAGTGGGGACCCACAGGAGGTGAGTACTGTTTCCCCCGCAGATGACATGTGCTGGCCTGAGAGGCAACCTCAACACACCTGTATCTGAGGGGCCGGGTGTCTCCAGAAGCACCACCCTAGGTCTATGAGACATGCACATGCTGAACATGACCAGGGGCCACTTTGCTGGGGTTTGCTGGTGACCACAGAGAGCCCTGGTGGGGCCATATGCTCAGGATACTGGCCAGCCAGGTGCCCACTGCACCTGTGAGCACATTGTGCAACACAAGCTGGCCTCAGAAATTCATATCAGAGAGCACCCTGCATACTCACTGTACAAATATTGACTCTCGCTACAAATAAGTGAGTGGCCATGGGCTGCACATGGGACAGGAGTGGCACCCTAATGGGAGCATGTGGTAACATGGAGGTAGAAACACCAGGATGGATGATGGCATTAGACAGGTCAATGACACCCGCTGACGGGAACAGTGATGCTCTACTTGCTGACAAGCTTGACCAGATCACCTCCACAGTTAACTCTTCCTGGAAGGTCCTAGAACATAAGCTAGACAAAGTCTCTCTGGATCTCAGCCTCCTGCATGATGACAATCACAAACTGCATGATGACCACCTCAAATTGTTGGACAGAGTGAAATGTAGTGAAGACTCCCTGAAAGAACTGGGCATTACTGTGTACACCTTTCAGAGACAGATGACTGTGATGGCCAAAGATGTGGAGACCTCACACCACACAGTGGAGGGTGCGGAGGGGCAAAACCTCTGCAACAACATCTTGTTTTAGGCCCAGCAGAACAAGTGGAGAGGAACGACATAGTTGCTTACGTAGTGGGCTGGCTGTCCTGGGAGGTGGCTCCACAAGGCCTACTATTTTTTGCCCTAGAAGGGGCGCATACTGTGGCAACCCAACCCCCCACCCCCTCAAGCACTTCTCCCTCCCATGGATCAGTGATGGCAGGGCTACTCTACTACCGCAACAGACACCTCAACCTGTGGCTGGCCTGCATGACTATCAGCTTCCATGTTGACAGTGCCTCCATTGCTGTCTTCCCAGACTACACCACTGCAGTCCAACAGCAAACATCCTCGTTCATGATGGTAAAGAAGGAACTCTGGGAGGTTGGTCTAAAATACATGCTCCAGTGTCCTGCCCACGTGAAAGCGCTAGTGGACGACCGTGCCTTGTTTTTCCACAAACCAGGCAGCACGTGGGACGCTAATGCTGGGGATTGGAGCAAGCCACCATGGCCGAAACTGCAACGGCTTCCTCCTAGTCCTTTTTCAGTTCGGAGTGGACTGTCCTTCTGGGTGTCCATTGTTAGATGACCAGTACCTGGGGCTATTGCACGGTTTGGCCACTGGAGGTTGCAGTGCCACCAAGCTTGGCACACTTGCAGGGTTTGTCCTCTCGGTCAGTTGTGTGGAGTTTGGTATGGCTGCGGTGTCCGGTTCCTTGGTCAGCAGCTGGTCAGCGAAGTGGACTTCACTGGGTCTTTGTTGCAAGAAAGTGATACTTTCACTCTTGAGGGAGATCTTCAGCAAATTTCAAAATGTGGAGGTCCTCTGGGAATTTGTAGAGTCCGTCCATTGTCCAAGCAACCCCTCAGCGGTGATTGTAGAGCCCTTGGTGCAGCAGGCAGGGTTGGGCACCTTTTCTCTGTGCAGCAGCATTTCAGTTCTCGAGCATTGGGTCTTCCTTGTTGCTGGTCTTCTTTTGTCTTTGGAATCTGAATCTCTGGTCTTGGGGTGCCCACTAAATACTGTATTTAGTTTGTGTTTAAGGGAGTGCCTAGTAGTGACCAATGGGTCATCTACCTTAGGCTACACCCACTAAGTGACCACTTCCTGTGGGCAGTGGTCACTTCCTTACACCTGATTGGCTATATTCCTTCCATGCAAGTTGGAGGAAAATGAAATGGAGGGATCACCTTGCATGCAAATGTTGAAGCCGATTCAGCTCATCTAAAAAATCGGAGATCACCCTGCTCTTAGGGTAAACTAAAGTGTTTTATTACATGTACACTGAGACTGTCAACTTTTGAGGCCATGTCCAAGCAGTCTAAAGGTTGAAGTAGTACATGAACTTTTATTCTAGCAAACCACAAGGCGTGTTCGTACATTTCATTGGTTCTTGACATTTAGGTATGGTCATTTCTTCAACATTGCAGTAGGTGTTACCGTTAAGTCTTCATAATGCACCATATATAATAAGATAAAGCATAGACAAGGAAATTACAGAATATGTCCTACGTGACTAACATTGTGTGGTACATTTTTCTACAGAACTGTGAACTGCACGTAAACGGGATGGTACATTTCTAAAGAAAGATTGCTTCAGCTAGCAGGCAATGGCACTTCCATGGAGTCTGGTCTGATAGTAAGCCTTTCAAAATGCATTCCACACAACTAACATAATATCAATAAACATAATTCAAGCAGGTCATTAGTTGTTCAGGCAAACAGGCCTTTCTTGTCATTGGGTATCATAGGGCCTAGCAGGCCCAGAAATGGATTCCAGAGAAATGTGATTCCATATTCCACCCTCTGATACTCAATGACAACCTAAACTTCGTAACGAAGGGGTGCCATTTCAGTGGTGTTGCCATTCCTGGCATTATCTTCATTTTTTAGTTGGCAGTAATGTGCAGTAGTCTTGCTGTAGGACTGTCACGCAGGAGGGACACACTTTTATCAGCACACACAGTGTTATGAGTGCCACTATCCCGATTACTAGCGCCTCTATCAGCCACAACCCCTACCCACAGAACCATGCCCCTAGTGTACCCAGTATTCCTCTGATATCCGTCGAAGTCGACACTTCCTTTGCCCCCTTCTCGACGTTCCCTATATTTCCTATTGCACCTTTTTAAACTACCACTGTTGTTCGGTATCTATACACACTAGTCTTGATGGATCACCTGACAGACATCATTTTAGCAAAAGATGGTGGTGTCTAACACCATTCTGTTTGTAATCACAACAGCCCTTAGATCCGTAAGCTCTTCAGTGATGTTTCCTAGGGCTGTTGCTATGGAGCTTGCTAATGTTTCCACCAGCCCTGCTAGTTTATGTATTTGATATTCAGAATGCATAACCCCTAGTGGTGGTATCAGCACTCCTAAGGTAGCTGTAGCCTTAATTATCCAGGAGGGGGTTCCTCCTTCTGCCTATCTTCTGGGGGACCTGATTCATTACCTGGGACAAACTTGTCACATGTGTTATGCATGGAAACACAAGTACTGGGTAACTGCTACCCTGCCACCTGGCCGGCAGCCTAAAATATGCAGAGTTTCCATAGACTAAGAAAAATCCCTGTGGTCCTGAGAACCTTATTGTTGATAGGATGATATCCCGGTCTGTAGCTGTTCCCAAGTCGGTATCCGAAGTCTTGAGTGCGGTCCTTTTGTTGATATTATTTCTTTTTCTCAAAGTGCTTATTCTTTACTCAATTCTCTTGCTCCCTTGGTGGTACCGCACAGTGTGGCGTCATAGGTTAACTAGCACTTGATGCTCACCAGGGCACTTTGTAGGTATATGCAGACAGGACCCGCTTGCACCCTATATCTCCAATGTGTGCAGCACGAGCAGTCCTTTGAAGAGTCACCGCGGGACCCTTTGCTCCTGTAGAGGGTGCAGCACGAGCAGTCCTGTCAATGTTGACTTATCTGGCTGGTTGATCGGACGTTGTAGCTCTGCGGTGGTGGTGGGGCTTTTGTCAGTACCACAGGTGGCTGTTGAAGATCTGTTGGTTCCGCTGCCTTTTTGGTGTGTGAGATGTGGGTCCAGGATGTTAGCACCTCACACTTGACCGCCGTAACTGTTGTCAGTAGGATCTGCTAAGTCCCCTTTCACCTTATTTGGAGACAGTGGCGTCTAGTGTGGGTCTTGACCCACAGCCAGCGCCAGGATGCACTCCGTGTTCTGGTGGTGTCTCTTCTTCCAGTAAGGCCTGCAGTACCTGGCGGTGGAGATAACGTAATGCCTATGTTATTTTTCTGCACTATTGTAATAATAGGTCATCTGTCACTGCTAGTGGCACCACAGGCATCTGGCCTGGTATGTGCATGGGGCACCCAAACACCACCTCGTGGGGGCTTAGTCTGGTTACCCTGTCGGGGTGCTTCTCATAGCAATCAATGCCAGCGGCAGTGCATCGTTTCATGATAGTTCAGTCGCCGCACATATTTTCCCTATCTTGTTCTTTATTACCCCGTTCTTTCTTTCAATAGCTCCTGCTGCGGGTGGGTGGTATGAACAGTGCAGCTTCTGGCTTTACAGAGCCCCTAAATCACATGTTAAATTAATCCTGGTCCATTGTCGGAGAATAGAAGAGTTGGGTCCCCAAAATGTGGTATTAGTTTCTTTAGAAGACATTTAGGGGGTCATTCCAGGCTTGGCGGCAGCGGGAACCGCCAGAAGACCGTACCGCGGTCAAAAGACCGCGGCAGTCATTCTGGGTTTCCCACTGGGCTGGCGGGCGACCGCCAAAAGGCCGCCCGCCAGCCCAGTGGGAAACACCCTTCCACGAGGAAGCCGGCTCCGAATGGAGCCGGCGGAGTGGAAGGTGTGCGACGGGTGCAGTAGCACCCGTCGCGAATTTCAGTGTCTGCTAAGCAGACACTGAAATTCAAAGTGGGGCACTCTTACGGGGGCCCCTACAGTGCCCATGCCATTGGCATGGGCACTGCAGGGGCCCCACGACACCCCTCACCGCCATCCTGTTCCTGGCGGTCGAAACCGCCAGGAACAGGATGGCAGTGAGGGGGTCGGAATCCCCCATGGCGGCGCAGCAAGCTGCGCCGCCATGGGGGATTCCCCTGGGCAGCGGAAAGTCGGCGGTACACCGCCGACTTTCCGTTTCTGGCCGCGGCTGTACCGCCGCGGCTGTACCGCCGCGGTCAGAATGCCCAAAGGAGCACCGCCAGCCTGTTGGCGGTGCTCCCGCGGACCCCGGCCCTGGCGGTATTTACCGCCAGGGTCGGAATCACCCCCTTAGATACAGTCTGTGCATCACAGTTCTTGGTGGGGTACGCTTTTATTCTTTTACTGAACATGCAAACTATCAGTAAGATGTATCTGAACTTGTGCATGGGGGCATTTCAATGAAGTCCATCTGAAGACTCTCAAAGGGTCCGTGTGGCGGTGGGAAGTGATATGTTGGCCAGCTGAGGTGAGAAATACCCTCATTGGCCACAGCTGGCCAAAATCGTATGTAACTCCAAAGGCATATTGGCTGTCTGTGTAAATATTTGCTGACCTTCCTTCTCAGTTTGCAGGCTCTCATAAGTGCTACTAATTCTCCTGCCTGGGCACTTTTTATTATCAGTAGCCTTCCACCTTCCAACAACCTTTTCACCATTCCTACAGCATAAGCGGACTGCAGTGTCCCAGTTTGGTCTCTGATGCATATCCCATCAACAAACAAATCTCCCTCTGCATCTGGGAACAGGGTATCTCTAATGTCTGGTCTCACCTTCTTGTGTCTATTGACCACCATAATGCAGTCGTGGAAGGAGTTGTCTATAGAGGGGTTATCATGGTCATGCTGTGTTGGTAAAGGGTAAGAGGGATTCAATGTGGTACACCTCTTAATCATTATGTGTGGTGCCAGCAATGTTAGTTCACATCGGGAGAGGTGCTGGATCTTGGTGGTAGTCAATAATGTGTCAACTGCACGTGGGACGTGTAGTATCGGCGTATGTGCCAGCACCACATTCTCTGATTGTTCTACCGCGCGAGAGCAGCTGCTGCGACCGCCCTCAGACATGGTGGAAGTGCTGCTGCCACGGGGTCTAGGGTGGCGGAATAGTAGGCCTCTGGGTGGTAGAAGGAACATTGTTTTTGGGCCAATACTCCTCACGACAAAATATGTGGAAGTCTTTAGCGTCTTTAATGACACTGTATTTTGAACGCATGCTATCCGTGATGGAGAGGCCAGTAACAGTTCGTCAATGTATCGCACTGAGGTAGACCCTCTCAGTAGAAGCAGAGATGCTAAATTTGTCCGGAGGGGTTTGGAAAATATTGAGAGGCTGTCACAATAGCCTTGGGGAATACGTTACCAACTTAGTCTTTTCCCCCGGAATTGGAAGGAGAAAAGATATTGGGACTCCCTATGGAGAGGCATGAAAAAGAACGCATTGCTGAGGTCCAAGACTGAGAAGTGGGTGGCCATTATTGGAATGCTGGACAGGATGGTAGCAGTATTTAGGGCCACTGGGAATGATGGCATCACCGCCTTGTTAAGTTTCCGGAGGTCTTAAATCTGCACACTGGTGCCCCATCAGGCCCCTTGGTGGCCTTTTTCATCAGGACAATCACTGTATTATAGGGGCTGTTCCGTATTTCCCTTAGTATCTGCTTCTTCAGGAGTTACTCTATCACAGGCACTATGCCCTCCTCCTTCTCTTTAGATATTTTGTATTGGGGTAACTGTGGCAATGGTTCCCCGGGACTCAATATCACCGGCACTGGGGGGTAATCCGGTACCCTCCCCACATTGTTTGGTCCCTGTGCCCAGACCTCTCTAGGGACAGAGTCTTGTAGCTCTTGTGGGAGGCCCCGCACTTTTTCTTGGTGGTCACATCTCATAAATGCCTGCTGCTTTATCCCATTCTGCTTGCTTTCCAGAAATACCCAGGTGAAATTCAGGTGAGCAACTGATAGTATACTGTAATTTGCAAAGGAGGTCCCGCCCCATCAAGTTAACCGGGCAATGTCTGTCGAAGATAAATGTTTTACTGTGATGAGCCCTACTGTGAATTTCGGGGCTTTAAGTATTCATCCACTGGTTGTCCCGTCATACCCACAGCTGTTATTTGTGTTCCCGATAGTGGTGCATCTGGTATGTCCAATGCCCTCAGCATTGACCGTGTTGCTCCATTGTCCACCAGAAAGGGCACTGTTTTACTCAACACTGTCCCATCCACATATGGGCCGTCTTGATCTACTGATGTTACCGGGCCCATAAAGTATGTTTCTGGTGGAGGCAGGTATGGGAAACCATTCTCCTCCCTGTTCCACTGTCCACCACCGCTCCATAGCGGCGGTGGGGGCTGGGGTATTTGTGACCAGTCCTGGTGGGGTGTCATTTGGTGATCGGTGCCATGTTGTTGGCGGGGCATCAAATATATTGTCTGTGTATGGCAGGGGCAGTGTACTGTGTTGTTGTCTCTGCTGACTTCTACCTCTTGGTCCCCTTGCCAGGAGGAAGCACTCTGCTTTCCAGTGTCCCTTCTGGTTGCAGTGGAAACATGCAGTGCCTGAGGGGGTTGAGATGATGCTTGCTCAATCTGCCCCGTCCTCTGCCCCTCCCCCTGCCTTGGTTCCCGCTGTAGAACCACTCCTGCACCACCATTAACTTAACCTTGTCTCTTTTTGTCTTTTCTTCTTCTGCTTTCTGCAGATGTGTTTGATAGTCTGAACAGTACCTGGTTGCTGCTAATACCTTATCTATAGGTGCCTGCTGCCAGCATACAAAATATGTTTGTAAGTGCGCTGGATGGGCTGTGATAACCCATATATAAACGTAGTGATAAAATGCTGGCATTGCCTCAACTAGCGTTTTTTTTTCATCCACTGCTCTGCTGGTACACTTGGAGGAGACGGTCATAGTAACTGTTTACATTTTCCTTTTTTTCCTGTTCTGTATGTATTATCTTTTGCCAATCTACCCTATCTTCTGGCACCTTTCCCTTTATATACGCTATGACCTTTTTTCTTGTCTTTTCTACTTCTTCTCTCGGTACTCCCCCTTTTCCCCTCCGTGGCTCCTCTGTTGGCCATCCGACCACTTTCATACAATCCTCCCATAAATCTCTTGGCACTATTATGTTAAATAATGTGTCCAGGTCTCTCTAAAGCAACCCTCCCATTGCCACTATCCTATTTAATTCAGTGTACCACTTGTGGGGCTCTTCCCTTAGTTTGGGAAAGTCCTTGGTAAATGACATTAAATCAGAGCGAGTCCAAGGTACATGGAAGTAAGATTGTGTGGGGTCCTCTTCCCGTGCAGATAACCTTAGGGGTGGTGCAAGCTGGGGCTGACCACTTGTCCTTTCGTTTGTGTGTTTTCCCATCGTTGCTCCAGCCAAAAGTGAGGGTTTGCAACAGGGCCAGACATCTCCTGCTAGCAGCAGGCTTGGGGGTCGAGTTTCAAGGGTGGCAAGCCCTTTGAAGCTCGCTAGCAGGGTAGTGCAAATCCCTGGGGGGAGGTGTGATAGCACCTCTTCCCAGGAAGGGCTTTGTTCTGAGATCCAGAGAGAAGAATTTCTTACCCAAGGGTTCCAGAATCTTGCCTGGTGGTGGCAGGCTGGTTGTGACTGGCCAGCAACCATGCCAGGGTAGTTAGCTTTTGCAGGGGGCACCTCCAAGGTAAACCCTGTGTACATTTTGTACTAAATCCAATACTGGTATCAGTTTGGATGTATCATTCTGAGTTGTTTGATACCAAACAACCCAGGGTTCAGAGTGGCCATCATGTAGCTGTGAAACTCGAATTGACCAGTGCCCAGCACATGCATTTAAAATGGCTGCCTTGTTCACTTACTATGTCCCTGGTTTGGCAAGGACACAGTAAGGGCATATTGCTTATGCATCTGTGCCCACACATAAAATATACTGCACCCTGCCTTAGGGCTAGACTGCCTGCTAGAGGGGTGACTTACCTATATTGCATGCAGTGTGTAGTGGACAGAGCACACAGGTTGTGTGCCATGTTGAGTTTGCATTTTAGAATTGCATCAGAACACTCGGTCTGCAATGGCAGTGCTGGGTGCATCTGGATGCATGGCCCTGGAGGGTGGCACAATCTGTGTTGCTGCCCTTTATTGCCTACCTTTAGTACTCCATGCCCTGGGTTCTTAAGTACCATTTACTAGGGACTTATAGTGGCAGCTAAAGGTGTTGACAATTGTGGCAATGCATCACAACAGTTTTAGGGAAAGAGATCTGGCCATGGAACGTGGTTCGCAGGGGCCCTGGGCACTAACAAATTTGAGACTACATTAAATACCAGGCAAAAAATGGGGGCTACCCTTGACAAAAGAGGCCCTTTCTCACAATAGAGAAGCACTGAGCAACACTTGGAGGCAATGTACGGGGCACCGGAGGACACTGCCCCCCCAAAACGAGTCCTGAAAATTAACAGTGATACACCTGGTGGATCGGAATGCTATATCCTACTGCGCTATTACAGTGAGGGACTGAAGGTGGTGTGGCTCCTCTGCACTGTGTACTGACCACTATCCCATAGACCAACCCCATGCCCTCACACCAAGATGAAGCAGTATTTTTGTTTGCATTGGGTACCATAAACGAGACTATCCCGGGGATGGCCATTGGCACTACGACTTGGCGAGAGCGAATTTGTGAAAGAAGTTGTTGTTTTTTGCTAATTCAGTCTAGTTGTTGTACTACTATGTGCTTTTCTAATAAAGGCAGGTCAAGGGAGGGCGATAGGGGACATGGCTTGCAGTCCACCGTTGAGGTGGACCCTGGAACCCTGCCTGAAAATCCATGCAGATTACACAGAGACTAGATATAATTTCCTCACATGGAATGTGTGGAGGATGTGTCCAACCAGTAAATGGTACAAGATATTGGTGTTCCTGAAGCACAGGGATGTGCATGTGGCCCTCCCTCAGGAAACTCACATGACACATGGAAATACCCAAATTGCATAGACGCTGGAGGGGACGAATATATGCCACAGGCTACTCCTTTGCCAGAGAGCCCTGGTATGACTACGACCAGGGATACCATGTGAGTCACTGGGAGTCAACACTGACAAGGAAGACAGGTATGCACTGCAGGGGAGACTTGACGGTCTGCAACTGACAGTGGGGAGCATCTACACCCCGAACTGGGAAAAGGTCAGTTCTTAGAATCTCTGGCCCTGACGCTGCCCTTAGACATGCATAGTCTGATGGTCAGGGCAGGTGACTATAAATATGTGCTAAACATAGACCTGGACAGGTCCGTGCCACCACTGTGGGTCTCACCTAGTGTGACTTCCAACAATGGCTGTGCCATTGGAGTTTGAATGACAATTGTCGACAAAGAAATTTGCGGAAGACGGAGCACTCCTACTATTCGGTGGTGCATGTCTTACATATCTTCTTGGATAGACTGGTGTGTTCCCTTGGACTGGACAAATGCTTTGTGCACATGGAGTATTTATGCTGGACGATTTTGAACCATAACCCATTGCTCATGTGTGCTACCTGAGATAGGCAGGTGTTCTCTGTGCCAACATGGCAGCTAAAAGTACCCCATCTCCAGGAACCTATCTTGTGGGGCCAACTTGCAGACTCGATCAGAGACTACTTCCACCACAATTGTCACACGCCAACCCAGACTAATGTAGAATGGGATGCCTTCCGGGCAGTGACATATGCGATCTACATTGGGCAGGCAGTGGGTGTTCGGTGATCGTTGGAAGGGGACATGGCTAAGTTAGATGAGGGAATCAGATGGCTAGAGAGGGTATATGTGGCAGATCCAGTGCTCTGCCACTGACCACTGGAAGAAAAACAAAAGCATGCTGTCAGTGGAAAATATGAGTACCAGATAGATGGAGGACGTAGCTATGTACATTCAGAAGGGGGCAGAGCTGGCAGGGTACTTTCCTAGCTGGTCCACCAACCGGAACGGGGTACCCCTACAAGTATACCTGGGCAGACAGGCACACTTGTCCACACCTAAGGAAAGATTCACAGGGTATTCACCCAGGAGCTCTGTTAGAAGACATGTCCAGCCCAGATGAATGCGATAGATGTCATGTGCACAACTCCCGCTGGTGAACCCGACTAATGGCGAGGCCCTAGGAGGCCCGGTGGCGGAACCTGAAATACAGGCAGTCATAAAGGAACTTGCATGGCAGAAAATCTGGACACAGTTGGCACACCGCCAGGGAACTACCAGATGTATGACTCTCTCCTGACCCTGACACAGGCAGAGATGTACACAGTGGTGCTGGATAGCGGCTCCCTCCTGTAATACTCCAGAGAGGGATTAACCGTGTCCATGCCCAAAATGTCCAGAGACCCGCATGAGGTGTCAGCCTATCGACCCCTCTCCATGTTGAACCTGGATTATAAAATTCTGAGCACGGTACTGACCAACCGTTTATTGCCACACCTACACTATTTAGTGCACTCAACCAAGATGGGTTCATCCCCTAAAGCAACACTTTTGTCAATATTAGGAGACTATATAAAGTCCTGAAAGGGACAGAGCATTCCAGCTACCCAAGGGCGATAGTCCTGTGTTGTTTGTTTTGGTGTTGGAGCCATTTGCCTGCATAGTCCGGAATGAGGAAATGGGGAGAGGCATTCCACTCAGGGAAGACGAGCATGTGGTCTCCCTCTATCCAGACGACATGCTGCTTTACCTTGGAAATGCAAATACAGGGGTGCTGTGGAACATCTGGAGGAACAAGGAAGGGTCTTTGGTCTATGCACCAACTGGTGTAAGACGCATGTTCACAGTGGGCTGTGACCAACAAAATGACCCCGTATCCATCTGTCTTGTGAGGGTCAGATGGGAACCCATGGTTCTTTAATATGGGGGCATCTGAGTCTACATTACGGATGCAGTTCTCCTGGAGGGTTACCTGGGAACAGCTCTATGTGGGCTGTATGGGAGTGTGACGTTTTGACGCACCCTGAGGCTGCCCATCATAGCCAGGATTGCCCTGTCCAAGAAGGCTGTCTTGCCCAGAGTATTATATTTTTTTACCAATCACCCGAAATGGATCCCACAGACCTGGTATAAGTCCCTCAACATGCTATTACAGGAGATGATGTGGACGGGGACAAGACATTGGGTAGCTCACTGCACCCTACAGCTCCCAACCCAGTGTGGGGAACTGGTGGCACTGCTGATGGGTGGCAAACTGGACCCGGTCAGGAAGCCGAAACTCTTGTCTATTGGTCTATGCTGCTAGAAGGCAGCATTGCACAGGAGTAGGGGAACAAGCTGTATGTGCCGGCTCTGCCCCTTGTGGGGATGCCAACTTCACGAGACAACTAATGAGAGTTTGGCAGGAGGTGGGTGTTGACAACCTGAAGGACCGATATAAAGGGGGGCACCCTGAGAAACCTCGAGAGCTTGGTGCTCAACAGCAAGCTTCCGGGTGCACAGTTTCTGACATATGGGGCATTTATGTACATTCTGAGAAACCTAATGGGGAGGCATGCCTTGGACCTACGACTAATGACACACTGTAGGCCCTACTCACCACTGGGGATGGACGACAACTGATTTCCTGGCTTTTGCAAACAATGTTTCTGGAGGCCTTGGTTTGCCTACGGCAGTGGTTCCCAACCTGTGAGCCGGTGACCCCTGGGGGTCCGCGAAGCCTCCTCAGGGGGTCCCCGACTGCTTAAAAAATTTAATATTAGGTTCCAGCTATCAGTAATGACTCAGTGGGGGTCCCCGTGTTCCAATAATGATTCAGTGGGGGTCCCCGGGCTCCAGTATTGATAAAATGGGGGTCCACAGAAGTCAAAAGGTTGGGAACCACTGGCCTACGGGATCACCAAGCCAGGTGGGAGGGACTCCTGGGCATAAACCTCAGAGGCAAAGAGTGGACGCAAACACTGGTGCACACCCACAAGGTACTGAGAAACACAAAATTCAATACACTAAGTTTAACTATATATACACATGGCGTACCTCAAACCACATAGGCTGAATGCGATGTTGCAGACCCAGTCCCACTGCTGCCCTAGGTGCAACTTGGCTGACTCTGACTTTGCACATATGGTCATTAGCATTGCCCAGAGGTTTTCATTTTTGGCGGGAGGTGGTGTAGGACCTTGAAAGGACACTAGAAAGCTGTGAAATATGCAATGCCGAAATCTGCTCTCTCAGCTTTTACAGTAGGCAGCAGCAGAGGAAGGCCAGAAATAGGTTTGTGTCCCTTGCCCTAGGTATTGCCCGCAGAGACATAGGACTTTGGAAGTCCTCAGAGGGCCCACCACACAACCGGTGGAAGGCAGGGGCAGGGGTTGCCCAGCTGAGGCGTTGCCCCCTCAACTGGGCAACAGCTGACGGGATGCTACTGATAACGCGTCCAGCCCTTATAAATTACCTGTACCTGGACACGTTGGAGGTCGGTGAATCTTTTAACCAAGTCGGGATCTCCTCATCCTAAATAGTCGAGTCACTCAGATCAATAATCAATAACTATTGTAATCGGTAATCAATACCCTTCTAATAAATCAATATAGCACATCAGAAATCAATAACAGTTGGTATTTCGGCACACCATGACCTTTCAGTCATGAATAACCACACCAGTTTATTAAAAGTTAGTGAATTTTATTTCCTTATATTAACAAAGCTAGCACGATATATATATGTCTCAAAACCAATTGATATATGTATATGAACATTACTAGCTGTCCATAACGGCGGAAGAAACGCAATCTACGTAAAATCTAAATAATGATACACTCTGTTATCGCAATGCAAATCACCAATATGACTAACTGTATTTGACTAATTGCATACATTCGGTCAGCATAACAAGATTTCAATTTAGCATGGTACATTGAATGGATACCTCGACTAACCTCTAATTAGCATCGGCATGTGGGGCTTCATGCAAAACAAATTTAGTCAACACAAATTTGAAAAACTTCTAGCTAGGACCCTATCAAATAGCAGTTGGTACCTAAAAGGAAAAAAAACACAATGCATAATACATTTATCCTTTCATATTTACCAAATACAATCAGCATTCAAGAAAAGTCTTCGTCCTTCAGGTACCGGTTGATCAGCATGGGGCAAGTTTCAAGGGGGTAAAGTTAAGGGTAAGCTCCCTTGCGGCGACAAGGAGAATGGGGCAAAGTTACTGCATGGGCAAGACGGGGCAAATCAAAGTTAAAGTCTCTAGGGTGAGAATTCTTAAAGTCTCTTTCTCTCTGATAGAGAAAAGGGCATCAGGGTGTCGTCCAAAATGGAGTCTGGCATCAGGCTTCAAACTGGCATCGAGGAAAAAATGGCTGACTTCTCTTTGTCCGGTGGGTTTAAGTAAGAAACATTCCAAATTCTGCAGGGTCTTCCATTGGAGGGTTCAAAGGTTGGCTTCAAATTGTCCAATGAAAATTGTCTTTTACTAGCGCTCATTTATGCATACACTGTCCTTGGAGCCTTGGAACACAAATTGTAACATGGTTTGCCAATTATTTTACTATCTGTACCTTCAGTGTCCGCACCTGGAGAGACTGACCTTGTATCAAAGGGGATGAAACCGGCCTAGTACGAAACCTTGGAGATAAGTGTACCAGTCAGCTCTACTGGAAAAATACAACTTCAAGCAAGAATATATGTTTCATTAGTTCAAGGAAAAAAAACACGCAGTTAGAATTTGAAACCAGGCAACTAGGCCAAAGCCTGTACTAAATTTAAGCTAAGCAAAACAGTTTTCAAACAAGAAATCATGGCATATATTTGCGATTATGACGGATTACTACATTTTCAATACTTTATGATTAATAAAGCTCGTTTACAATGATGGCGAACTACCCCGAGGGCACAATTTCCCTCGTACATTATTTTCTTTACTAAAATCACACTTCATTATATGTTTTGATTACACGATATGTATGAATATATGTCGGACCTTCCTTTTCTGCGTCATCAATCCCTCCTCTGATGACTAATTATGTCATCACATCAAATCTACCCACAAATTTTATTCCATTAAAAGTCTGTATAGTAATTTGGCACTTCAGTCAATTCCCTTTTTCTTTTAGTCCCTTTTGACTTTTCTCGATATATTTCCACCATTTTGTTCTCTATTTTCTCTTCTCTTTTCCTTTTGTTCCTTGCTTTTAACATTTTGAAAGCTTTCCATGTTCCCCAAGAACCTAATAAACAAATTAATATTATTAATATTCCCTTTACTATTTTTAGTAACAATCCGTTCCAAACGTTGCTGAGCCAATTTCCCACAGAAGCAAATCCCTTTCCAACCTTCTCCCAAACTCCGGGTTCTTTCAATTCCTTTAAATCTACACTTTCTTTAGTTAGGTTTGTAAGCATTGTTCTAATTTTTCCACTGCTGTCTGGTATATATGTGCAACAGTGACGTGTGCCAAGCATTTTGCAAACGCCGCCATCCTTTGCTAAAAGAATGTCTAAGGCAAGCCGATTTTGAAGAGTCATAGCTCTTTCTGCAGCAAGTTCAGCATCCATCAGGATTATAGCTCCTGAAAACTTTGTCAGCATGTTATCCACAATAGTAGACAACTTTCGTATTTTGATTGAATTCAATATGACTCCTACTGAAGGAATCAATGCTCCAAATATATCTCCTACCACACCAGAAGCTGTCTCCCTTTTCTGAACATGATGTGATTCAGACAGCCTTGGAAATTTCTTTAAGTCATCTAGTTGGTAAACTTTTGGGAACACTATTCCCAAATAACACCTCCCATACCATCCTTTAGGAAGACGATAATAGGCTTTGAGTCCACAAATATAATATACTCCAGGAATGACTGGGTCTTGTCCATTCAGCATGAACGTCCACTTAGATTGAAATGCATACGTATGCTTGCATTCCCTCGTTCCCACAAAAACTGTGTCATAATATGATTGAAATCTATGTATACAAAATCTTCCCACATGCAATGTATCTAAAGCTATTTTCCCTTGTGTCTTCATTGCAGCAAAAGCATAATTATCTACAGATGTTCTTTCGTGTAATTCCCTCTCTAATTTCTCCTTCATTTCATTCTTCCTATCATCAGTGCGGTCTAAAAATTATATTTCTACTGGTGAAAGCAAGCATGTAAGGTTCTCTCTATGTGCATGAGCTGTGTGAAAAGGTGACATCGGTTCGAAGAATTCCCTCATTAATTTGGCATAATAATCTCGAGCTATCTTACTTAGGTGCCCTATTATGGGGACATATGCAAAAGTAACATCGTAATTAGTGTAGAAATAATGAATGTCCTTTTGACCATAAAATCTGGAAGCTATTATACTACATGTAATTCCATACGTAAGAGGCATGCTGTGATACGTTACCCCTTCCACTTCTGAGGTAGGTATTTGTGTACACACATAACAATCTTTTGCATCCATGGTCTCAACATACTCTCTCAGTAAGCGATAGAAAACGTTAGATGAAAGTTCCTTCTTATCATGCAAGTGTCTCTCGTCTTGCTCAAGTCTCTTCAGAGCTGTTAGTTCAGTAACGATAATAGGTTTAGAAGTAGAAGCATCATTCGTCTCACTCTCATTTTTACCATGCATTCCAAGAACTATTGCTACAATGATTAGTACGCATGCAGTTATTAGACCGATACACATGTATTTACAACACTTCATCTTACGCCCCTGTGTAGTGAAGCTAGTCATGATCTGTATAGAATCAGAAAGTTGAAGACACTTTATCAAGGCGTGTTTGCAGGTATTTACAAAGCTGAACGAGTCCAATGTTCACACAGTTTTCTTTAGCAGCTTAGTCTCATCGGTTAGCAGCGTTGTCTCAAAATTGGTTTCAAAGTCAATCAAGTTAGCAATGCCTTAGCCGGTTGAAAAGTCAATCAGGTGATCAATGTTTTCAATCAACAGAGTCCATAAGGTTTTTATTTCCAAAAGGAAGTTCTGCATCTTTGTTCTCAAGACTGAGGGATACGAATTCGTCTGACCAATCGTTATTGGCTACGTATGCCCACTCCGGACCGGAATACCTTCTGCTCGGTATCCTTTTTCTTTTCAATTTTGCATCTCTCTTTGATTCTTTCTCACTGGTACTTTCCTCTTTGGCCAAGCCCTTTTCTTCACTTGGTGTTGGTACTACAACAGACACTTCTTTTCTTTTCTCTTTCACTCTTGGCCCTTCACTGTCATTCAACGTTTCTCTAGTTCTTAGTTTTACTGGCGATATGCTTTGTCTACGTTTTGCACTGGGTCCACTTGACGGACCCGCAACCTCTTCCGAAGGAGTTAGAACAGTTTCACTCTGTCTTGTTTCGTCTTCTCCCTCTGGGAAATCAATCAGGTTTTCCTGTTCCCTTCCTGTATCGTCTGCTTCTGGGAAAGCCCTCCTCTGATCAGGCTCTCCTGCTTCTTCACCTGTTTCGAGCCCTTTGTCACCGTTATTTTCTTCAGGCTCTTTGTCACTTTCAGCTGCTTCAGGTTCTTTGTTACCTTCAGCCGCTTCGTCGCTTTCTGAGGCTCCTCCTTGGTCTTCCCCAAGTGAATCTTCGTCCTCAGAGAATATTTCTCCCTCCTCTATTTCTGCCTGTTCGCTTCTAGTTCTTTTTCGCTCTGTCTCAGCGCTTGGTACTTTGTTATCAGATACTGGCAACTTCAGCGCTTCAACTTCCTCGTCTGTGGGACACAATACCCTCTTTGTGTGACTGGCGTGAATCCAGTTGGGTACTCCCGCACACTTCACAGCGGTGGTAGTCGTCAAAATCACTTGAAAAGGTCCTTTCCAACGGGGTTCCAAACACGACTTCCTCACGTGCCTCTTTATCACGACCCAGTCACCTGCTTTCAGGGCGTGTCCTGGACCTTGGATCGGTGGCAAGGTGGTTGCCTCCACTTGGTGAGAAAAAGAGCGAACCACATCAGCTAGACCTTTGCAGTAGTCTAACACCATATCATCTGTAATATTCAAAAGCGCATTTGCAGGAACTGCTGGAAGTCTCATAGCTCTGCCCATGAGAATCTCGTGTGGGGACAGTCCAGTCTTTCTGTCAGGAGTGTTTCTCATTGACATTAGTACCAAAGGCAATGCGTCAGGCCATTTCAAGTTTGTTGATGCGCATATTTTCGCCATTCTTGATTTCAATGTGCCATTCATTTGCTCCACCAGACCTGATGCTTCAGGGCGGTAGCTACAATGCAGCTTTTGCTCAATGTTCAGTGCTGCACAAAGCAATTTTATTACTTCATTATTGAAGTGACTTCCCCTATCTGATTCTAAAGAGATCGGGAATCCGAAACGTGGTATTAGCTCTCTCAAGAGTAGTTTTGCAACTGTGAGACTGTCATTTCTGCGTGTAGGGTATGCTTCAATCCAGTGACTAAAAATGCACACAACCACCAACACATACTTCAAGCCTCCATGCACAGGCATCTCAATGAAGTCCATTTGCATCCTGCTGAACGGGACCCCCTGCTCTTCCAATGTGGCTCAAATTTACTACGGTTCCCTTCCCTGCGTTCATCTGTTGGCAAATGACGCAACGGTGGCAAACTACTTCAGCAACTTGACGGAATTTGGGGTTAAACCAATCAGTTTTAAACAATCTAATCATGGCATCCCTCCCAAGATGAGCTTTTCCATGGTAAAATCTAGCTATCTGCGTCAAAAGACTGTTTATAAGAACAAATTTCCCTTCACTTGAAACCCATAAATCATCTAGCCTCTTTACACATTGTGATTTGGTCCATGAGAGTTTCTCATCCTCACTGACATTATTCTGTAAGGTTTTCAATTTGTCCATTGTGTCTACAACCTTTAGAGCAAATATTTTGCTTGGTTCGAGTTCTGGTTCACTTATCAAATTCCATTCATCCCTAAGCAATATACAGTTCAATGCGCAAAACCTTGCGACTTGATCCGCATATCCATTTCCCAGAGAAACATAGTCTTGTCCCTTCGAGTGTGCACTGCATTTTACCACTGCTACTTCTCCTGGTAGTTGGATGGCATGTAACAATTCTTTTATTCTTTCACCATTTTTCACTGGTGATCCTGAAGAGGTCATGAAGCCTCTCTGTGACCACAATTGTCCGAAATCATGCACTATTCCAAACCCGTACTGGCTGTCAGTGTAAATGGTAACTTTCATCAATGCAGAGAGTTGGCAAGCTCTAGTAAGGGCTACCAATTCTGCTACCTGTGCAGAGTAAACTCCTTGAAGCCAAGATGCTTCCAAAACACCTGTTACTGTGCATACAGCGTACCCTGCTTTCAATACACCCAGTGCATCTCTTAAACATGAACCATCAACAAAAATAATTTGATCATTTTCTTCCAATCGGGTGTCTTTGATATCAGGTCTTGGTTTGGTACAAAATCCGGTCACCTGAAGACAGTCATGCTCGATGTCTTCAGCGTTCTCAATTTCAGCATTTTCACTGGGAAACAAGGTTGCTGGATTCAACGTAGTGCACCTTTTCAGCTGCACATTAGGTGATCCCAGAATTATTGTTTCGTACCTTGTGAGTCTAGCACCCGTCATGTGCTGTGTTCGGGAACGTGTCAAAAGTATCTCGACTGAGTGAGGGACCATGACTGTTAAAGGGTGTCCCATCACTATTCCTTCACTCTGAGTGAGGCTGATACCAACTGCGGCTACGGCGCGCAAGCACCCTGGCAGTGCTGCTGCGACCGGATCCAAAGTAGCTGAAAAATATGCTACTGGTCTGTTTACGCCACCATGGGCTTGGGTCAAGACAGACAAGGAACATGCATCACGGTCATGACAAAACAATGTGAAAGGCTTTGTGTAATCAGGCATACCTAAAGCTGGAGCCCTGCACATGCATTCTTTCAATTCAATAAAAGCATCCATCTCATCTCCTTTCAGCTCAATTTCATTCAATGCATCCTTCTGGGTCAGTTTCAGTAAAGGTTTTGCTAGAGTTGAGAAGTTGGGAATCCATTGGCGACAGTAGCTCACCATTCCCAAAAACTTCCTCACCTCCCTCCTCGTCTTTGGGGGACTCATTTGAAGTACACTTGTTATTCTTTCCTTCATTATTCTCCGTGACCCTTTCTCTATTTGGTGACCCAGATATTTCACTTTCTTCTGACAGAACTGTAATTTTGAAGGAGACACCTTGTGTCCATTCCTTCCCAAATAGTTCAATAGGGCAATGGTGTCGGCTGTGCAGTCACTTTCTGTCTTGGATGCAATCAGTAAGTCGTCAATGTACTGTACTAGGGTTGACTCGAATGGCAATTCCAACGCTTCCAAATCTTTCTTTAGAATCTGATTGAAAATTGACGGTGACTCCGAGAACCCTTGAGGAATTCGACACCAACTGTAAACTCTGTCTAAGAATTTGAAACAAAAGAGAAATTGGCTGTCCTCGTGAAGAGGCACCGAAAAGAATGCTTGTGACAAGTCGATGACTGAGAACCACTCAGCATCACGAGGGACTTGAAACCTTATCACAGCTGGATTTGGTACTACAGGGCAACATTTTATTATTATGTAATTTATTTTCCTCAAGTCCTGCACAATTCGGACCTTTCCACTTGGCTTTATTAGTCCCATGATTGGTGAATTACATGGACTGCTTAACACTTCTTTCAGTACTCCCTGTTTTACAAACTCATCAATGAGTTGGGCGACTTTCATGAGGGTGTCTTGTGCCATATGGTACTGTGGGGTCTGGGGAAAGGTTACATTGGGTTTTACAGTCACTTTCACTGGTTCCACTCCTTTCACCAATCCCACCTCTTTTCCTGTCATATCCCACACTTCTTTTCCGACTGTTTCCTGTAACTCAGCAGGAATGTCTGCTTCAGTGATCATCGGATAAAGGGTAATCAGGGGATACTCTTCATCGACAGTCTCCCTCTCATCCCCTTCTACACTGTCCTCTTCTTCCCCATCACTGCTCGTCTGAATTCTAATTCCATTGTTCGAACACATAATCGAACATCCCAATTTGCACAATAGGTCTCTCCCTAACAGTGATATCGGGCTGGAGTCACATACCACAAAATTATGTGACCCTTGATAGTTACTAATTCTGACTTGTACTGGATCTGTGATTGGGTTCGTCAGGTACCTGTTTGCTACTCCCACTACTTGAACTGTTCTCCCTGAAAGTGGCAAATTTGGCACTTCAATGCTCCTAACAGTGGAACGTGTAGCTCCTGTGTCAACCAAGAATGAAACGCGATGACCCATAACTCTTCCCTCCACATACGGACCCTTTTGATCAACTTCCAAAGATGCTACAAGCACGCAATTTCCCTCCTCATCTGAACTTCCACTCTCCCATACATCGTTTATTCCATTCTCGCTGTGTAGTGGGAATTGGTGTACTGTGTCATTTTGACTCATTCCCTGACCCGTGACCTGTTGAGGAAGCATTGCTTGCTGCTGATTCATTGGTGCTAAGGGTATTTGCATTTGCTGATTAGGTACCATAGGGAACTGCTGTTGCATTGGCTGCAATTGTGTCATTTGCACACAGGGCATTTGCACCTGTTGCGGTTGCATGGGTTGTAAACACTGCATCTGGTTTATATTGTTTTGGAAATTTGGGTTTGGACCTCTCAGTTTCGGTCCTCTCATAGTCTGGAATGCATTGACATCATTGTTTTGCTGACCTACACCTTCCTGCACCATCATTGGGCACTCCCGTTTCCAATGCCCGACGATTCCGCACGTGTGACATGGCATCACCTTCTTCATTGCCTGTATACCATTTGGAATCACAACAGTATTCAAATCAGGACCATTACTCACAAAACCTCCTCGGCCTCTGCCTCTCATCTGCGGCTGAAACATAGCATTTCCCTGCTGCTGCTGCTGCGGCATCTGTTGTTGAAAACCTTGTAAACCTTGTAAACCTGTCTGAGCTGCTCTGAGCTGCATCACCATCACCTTCTCTTTGAATCTTTTCTGTTTGGTCTCAATCTCATCACTGCAGTATTTCGCATAATTCAACACTTCATCGATCGACTTCGACTGCCAACAAATCAAATGCGATTTAATCATCTGGCTAATTTCGGGTCTCAGCCCTTCCACAAACCTGAACACAAAATGGAGCATGTCCTTTGGCTCAATCGTTTCCGTGCCACTGTAATTTTTAAACGCTTTCAACAACCTCTCATAATACGCGTGTATAGATTCTTTAACCTCTTGGGCGGTCCTGTCAATCCTTTGCCAATCCACATTTTTCGACGCAACCTTGGTTTTCAAGTGCTCGATCACCTTGTGGTACAAACTCATTTCCGTAGGTGATGGCGCACCTGTGTCCCTATCTCTCTCTGGTTCACTCGTCGGCCAACCTACAGCCCTTTTACAATCTTCCCACAAATCTGCCGGAACCACAATTTCAAATAAAGTATTCAAGTCTTCCCAGAGACACTTCGCGAGTTTCACAAATCTATCTGTTTGTTGATACCACTCAATCGGCTTCTCTCTCAATTTGGGAAAGTCATCCGTAAAGGACTGAATATCGCACCTGTGCCACAGTACATGTACAAGTTTTCCCCCTGCTGTCTCTCTCATTGGTAGCATAGTTATCAGATCGTCATTCTGTTGTTTTTTCTCATTCCGTTCTGGAGTATTTTCTTTCTTTTTGTCCTTTTTCTTAACCCATCTACTTTCCCACTTGTCTAAACATCTCCAAACCTGTGCACTCTGCAGTATCTCCTTAAGGTGTATTTTCATCCCTGCGGATCTCATGTGTTCAAAATCTTTTGTCTCAAAGTCTAACCTGTAACTTCTGCTTAGGTGTTTAGTCTTAACTATATCGATCTCGTTTCTGTCTGCAATTTCTTGTAACTTCTTATGTATGCTGCTTACTTCTCTTGTAATCCTAGGGCACATGTATCATAGTTCTTCCTCTGTGTATGATTCTAATCTGTTCAAACCCATTCTTCCCTCAACCAGTTCATCTGCCTCCATGCCCAACCTTATTTTATTCAGGTATTCTTCTCCCTTCCCGCTAGATGCACTCTGTGGGGAGTTCAGGCTGTTGAACCATTGTGTTAACTGTTGCGCGTTCAATCCCATCAGTGTAGCAGTTACATCAACTGCCACTGACGGTTTCTGTAATGTTTCAGTCTGTGAGGTTAATGGTACTAATAGTGGTGGATGTGACCCTACCACGGTTGACGGAGCACAAATTGGAATTGGACTAAATTCCGACAACGACCCAGATCCATTTGGCAGTGTCGCTATCGGAGTTGTCTCTGGAGTGGTTTCTATACATCTTCTCCCTGTCCAATTCTGTATCATTAACCCTTGGTCGATTGTGCTTGAATTTGCCTGTATGTACAGTGGTACTGGTGGACCTACAGTGATAGGTAAAGATATTGCGTCTGGATTCTGTCTGTTCCCCGAATTCTGTGGCATGTTAATCCCCACATTGTGGTCCATCATTGCTGGCATACCTAACTGGCTTTCTATTACTCGCACTTCTTGTGTCTGCTTTTGGGGCATCGAGAACTGTGTTGATTCAGCTTGAATCAATGTCGGTCTCTGATAGTTTTGTCCTCCCTGCGCCATTGAATCAGAAGTCATTCCCATATTATGCTCATCGCAACAGTGCCTTTGAACCTGTGGCTGATAGTTATCAGCAGGTTTCAATGTCGGCACGTCTGGGTACATTCTCTGAATCCGTGGTATTCGTGGTGAGAAAGGCATGTCGGAGCTGCTCGGTCTCTGAGATATCCTCAAATTTGGTGTTACATTACCCTGTATTGGTTCTGGAGGGGCAGTACTAATGCTTGAGCCTTTTTCGCTTTCCACGTATGGTGGTGGGCGATCATTCAGCAATTGTATAATGAACTCCTCATCATCTGACTCGTCTCCCCTTTTCGAGTTTCTATTGCTCTCTCTCTCTCTGGACTGACTCCTGTTTGTCTTATAGGTGGCTTTCCTTCCTTCCGTCTCCGCTTCATCAGTAATTGCTGGAAACAATTTAATCCCCTGCAATACGTCTGATCTCCAAACCTTTTGTGTGCTGTCCCATCTAGCATCCGCTAGTGTCTTTTCTACTTTCCTTATTCTCGTCTCAAATTTCTTTTGTTGTTGGTTTCTAGCTATTAGCTCCCAAATTGCTAATGCCTCAAACTGTGCTGGTCTTGGAGGTACTTTCATGTTGTGTAGCGCAAATCTCAGATTTTCTAAAACTCTTAGATTAAACGACCCGTGGATAGGGAACGCTACACTTCCATGTTTCTCTGTTAATTTGCACCATTGTTTTAACCAAAGACATGGCGCTACACCCTTTTCTTCAATGACGATGTAAGCTGGTGTACCCTCAGGCGGTGTTTCTTCTCCTACATTTGCTTTAATATAAACATCTCCCCTCATGGCACTCTTAAATGCTTTTAAAAATTTCATCTTTCCGTCTTTTGTTTTTCTAAAATATGTAACCAATAAGCGACTTTAATTCCCGGAATACTCTTCGCTTGCCTTTCCCCTTCCAATTGCGCTTCACGGACTGCGTCCAATCCGTGCACGACCCTTCTCACCAACCAACCTATCCCAGCGCGGCTCCCAGTGACGTCACACTCACACACTGCGGCTGACAAAGTCCCGCGGCTTGTCCTCTTTTCATTCAGCTTCACTCATAAACTAATTTCTGCAATATAACGCGAGCACTTAACCTTAAGAATAAAACAGATCTGTCGGTTTACTACAGGAAAGGTAATACAATCGCTTCAGAAACCTTAGGGATTTTTCACTAGCCTCGGCAGTTATTCCATCTTTCTCGGTTTCCCACTTTCCCAAGCAAAATTTGACCCGCAAACTTTACTCTCAACTGATCAATGAACTATTCTAGTGCACTTTAGAATTCGTCAAATCTCAAAGTCGAAGTTTTCTTTCACTCTGCAACATTCATACCGATTTGTTGACCACGCCCGATCAACCTATTAAACCTGATCAGATCACAACATCAGACAAGTGTCACATACACTTTTCAACATACTCCGGAGTCTCTTGACCTCGCAGGGCCCGTCTCAACATCAACAACCACGTGGACAATTTTTTCTGCTCAAAGCACTAGACACACATGAAGTTCGACGACTTCCCTACTCTCACACCTTTGGAGTAACACTCCTCTAATATCTTTTAACCCCCCTAAAATCCTCACAAACTTCTCAATTAATCTGCGGCGATAAGCTGTGCAAGCGCAAAACCCTAACTTCACTCATACCGTCACTAGAAACACTGAGACCATTTTCATACCTCCATGTTCCTCATTCGCAAGCTCCGAGATTCCGGGAAAGTCATTGGGGACTTAGGGCATCATCATCTCTCCAACTTGTTTTGTCAAAGAAAATTCTAACTTGACTCTGTCTATTGTTCGGATGGGGTCCCAAAGGGCTAAACCATCAATCTCTGCTACCATCTACTGATAACGCGTCCTGCCCTTATAAATTACCTGTACCTGGACACGTTGGAGGTCGGTGAATCTTTTAACCAAGTCGGGATCTCCTCATCCTAAATAGTCGAGTCACTTAGATCAATAATCAATAACTATTGTAATCGGTAATCAATACCCTTCTAATAAATCAATATAGCACATCAGAAATCAATAACAGTTGGTATTTCGGCGCACCATGACCTTTCAGTCATGAATAACCACACCAGTTTATTAAAAGTTAGTGAATTTTATTTCCCTATATTAACAAAGCTAGCACGATATATATATGTCTCAAAACCAATTGATATATGTATATGAACATTACTAGCTGTCCATAACGGCGGAAGAAACGCAATCTACGTAAAATCTGAATAATGATACACTCTGTTATCGCAATGCAAATCACCAATATGACTAACTGTATTTGACTAATTGCATACATTCGGTCAGCATAACAAGATTTCAATTTAGCATGGTACATTGAATGGATACCTCGAGTAACCTCTAATTAGCATCGGCATGTGGGGCTTCATGCAAAACGAATTTAGTCAACACAAATTTGAAAAACTTCTAGCTAGGACCCTATCAAATAGCAGTTGGTACCTAAAAGGAAAAAAAACACAATGCATAATACATTTATCCTTTCATATTTACCAAATACAATCAGCATTCAAGAAAAGTCCTCGTCCTTCAGGTACCGGTTGATCAGCATGGGGCAAGTTTCAAGGGGGTAAAGTTAAGGGCAAGCTCCCTTGCGGCGGCAAGGAGAATGGGGCAAAGTTACTGCATGGGCAAGAAGGGGCAAATCAAAGTTAAAGTCTCTAGGGTGAGAATTCTTAAAGTCTCTTTCTCTCTGATAGAGAAAAGGGCATCAGGGTGTCGTCCAAAATGGAGTCTGGCATCAGGCTTCAAACTGGCATCGAGGAAAAAATGGCTGACTTCTCTTTGTCCGGTGGGTTTAAGTAAGAAACATTCCAAATTCTGCAGGGTCTTCCATTGGAGGGTTCATAGGTTGGCTTCAAATTGTCCAATGAAAATTGTCTTTTACTAGCGCTCATTTATGCATACACTGTCCTTGGAGCCTTGGAACACAAATTGTACCATGGTTTGCCAATTATTTTACTATCTGTACCTTCATTGTCCGCACCTGCAGAGACTGACCTTGTATCAAAGGGAATGAACCCGGCCTAGTATGAAAACTTGGAGATAAGTGTACCAGTCAGCTCTACTGGAAAAATACAACTTCAAGCAAGAATATATGTTTCATTAGTTCAAGGAAAAAAAACACGCAGTTAGAATTTGAAACCAGGCAACTAGGCCAAAGCCTGTACTAAATTTAAGCTAAGCAAAACAGTTTTCAAACAAGAAATCATGGCATATATTTGCGATTATTACGGATTACTACATTTTCAATACTTTATGATTAATAAAGCTCGTTTACAATGATGGCGAACTACCCCGAGGGCACAATTTCCCTCGTACATTATTTTCTTTACTAAAATCACACTTCATTATATATTTTGATTACACAATATGTATGAATATATGTCGGACCTTCCTTTTCTGCGTCATCACTACTCAAGATGGAAGAGACCCAGGGGCCTCCGCAAAGCACCCCTGGCTGATCAATGGCTGGAGGTTCTGAAAGACAGCTTTGCTTTTACTGCAGGGGCAAGGTGTCCCACCCTTGCCACCCCTACCACAGAGGCTTAGTGTAATGTAATGACTACTGTGACTCAGAGCCCCACGCTAAAAAAACTGAGCTGACATTTTAGGAGACGCCCCAGATGTCCCCTGCCTATTGACACACAACATGAGGAGAGGGAACCGAAGTTGCAACACCTCGCAACTGACCACCAATGGACTGGTTTTGGTTAATGCTTAGTATAGGCTTTATTGTTGGTTATACACCTGCACTGAGACTCGAACGCCAGTACGCCACCCTACAGTGATGCACTGAGCTTCATATGTCCCACACCACTGCAGCTACATACTGTTCAGCTCGCGGGATTGGCAATTGTGTACCGAAGTGCTCTTATACAGACAGTGATGTATTTGTCTGTAACCACGAAAACCTAATAAAAATATTTTTAAAAACTTTATTTTCATTTTACAACAGGAATACAAAAACATGCATGCATACAGAATTACATTTTTCGGCAGTGCATGGAGTTTAAATTGCCACGGGCGAACAAAAGAATGCTTTCTGCTTCGAAATGTTTTGCCGCGGCTTTTTTTGGTTCATGGTCTGGCTAAGTAACAGGCGCTTGCCACCAATCCACGGGTTGTTTTAGTTCAAGCTTAATCGAAGTCTGAATGCCCTGTGGGACGAGTAGCTGATGGCATCAGGTCCCGGGTACAAACCGGCAGTGTTTTCTGTGAAAGGACGCCCTGTTGGCTGCAGCCAGTAGCGCAGGCGAGCTCGTGCGTCGTGTCCAGCGTGATTTCCCGCCAGCCTTTCCTCGGTAGGCAGGAATCATGGAGAATGAACAGGCCGCAGTGTCTCCGTACCCCTCGGCCAGCAGTCAGATGTTTAGAATTGAGGGGAAGGCCTGTTTCATGAGGCTGTGCTCTGTTCTCCGGGTTATGAGAGGGCGATACAACCAATGAGTGGAATGTGCAGCTCGTGAATCTAATCTCTGATAACTCGGGAAAATTCCCCGGCACTCTGTCTGCCCCTACAGATGTACCAGGCAGGCTGAAAATATGACTGGCCTGAGGCCCCTTACTAAAGACTAGCTTTGCGTGACTGGCCTTAGGCACACGGAAGGAAACATCCTCGATTCTACTTCAACCCTCCCTCGTGGCAGCCTTTACCTAACTCTCAAGGTCAAACTCAGTCAGGAAATAGATCCATGCACCATCATTAAAGTGTCCCCCATTAGTGAATTAGATAAGTTTAAAAAGTTGCTCATGTTTGCAAATACAGTCAGTTTTTAAATTACAAAGACACACTGTGTACCTGTTTTGCTGGGTACGGAAGAGTAAGTAAAATTGAACTTGCTGCAGGCAACGTTTGTATTAATATCAAGAAAATCAATAGTAAAAAAACATAAACCGGCCTAGCAGACCGTAATAAAACAGGCCCACAAACAGCCAAAAAAATGTCCTACTGTCAGACCAGTCCCTCGGGCACTGCCTGATAATCCTATATGCCAGCCTGACCCTGTAAATCACCCCCCCCCCCCCCCTGCAGCACGTGACCTCACGAAAAAACCCAACATATCTAGTGTTTTATTGCTGCACTTTTTGCAGAGCGGGTCCCATCCGGTTCCACATTGGTTGCAAACAATCTCTTAAAATCCCGCGCTCACTGTGCTCACGTGTCCCAGTCCCACATGGTGACCCTGATAACCTGCTCCCCTCTGCCACGTGCCCCCGCCGTATATGATCTTGCTACCGTGCCCATCTGTCCTCTGTTAATGCTAACACGATCCCTCTGGTGTACCACTCTGTCTCCTCCTGTCCCTGATAAGGTATCCGCCACCATCTGTTCGTGCAGAAGTGCCTCCCCTCTGTCCGTGTATCCTGCTGACATCCCTCTCTGCGCTGACGTGACCGCACCCCACCCCCCATCCCCTCTACCCCCTCCACGATCTCTAATTCTGCTCCATATCCCAGCAACGAAATTACTCCCATTATTTGGCCTAATTTCCTGATAATGTGACATCATCCTCTGCCTTGTGCCTCTGCCAACTTGTGCCTCTTTCATCACTAGTTCTTACTAAGGAGCCCCCTCCTCTCTGGTCCACTTTACAGGCCCTTCCCCATCCCCTTGCTAACCTTCAAACACATCCTTGACCGTAGATACCAGGCCAGCATTGTCGGAGCCAATATAGGTCGAGCTTGCACTTTGAGATCTGATTAAAACATTTTAAAAATCCCACTACACTGAAAAAGCTCCAAACTTATTAATTTCCTTATAGAAATTATTTAAAAGATAAACCATTTAATATGCGATTCAGTGTACTTTTTAGATGTAAATAGTGCCGATTGCATTGCAGTGGTACACAAAATATCCAATATCATGAGGGATGGATAATTCTCCATGGTGAAGCCAAAGCCGAATCTGTGTTTGTTTTATAGATCTGCCCACAATATGTTGTACTGTCAGCTGCGTGGTCTAGCCAGACCTAAGTAAAAAAATCTTCACTCTGAAGCAACTAAACTTGTTGGTGCAGTGAAACTGGTCATTGCAAAGACCAGATCAGCAGACTAAAAAACATTGGAAAGCCAATAGGTCCCACCAATGGGAGAGCTATTGGCTTTGCCACTGTCTTTTATCCCTGCTGTGCATCTGAGTGGCTGCTGTTCTGCATGGCTAAACCTTAGTGGTGTGGTGTAGAGCATAGTAGTGAAGAGTGGAGCAAAGTGGAGTGGCGTAGAGTGGAGCAGTGTACAGTAGAATGGCACAGAGTAGAGTGGCACAGAATGTATTAGAGTAGAGTGGCTTAAAGTGGCACTGTGTGGAGTAGAGTGACATAGAGTGGGCTGGTGTAGAGTGATGTGGAGTAGGGTGGCTTAGAGCTGAGTAGAGTGGCATACGGAGTAGAGTGGATTAGAGGCGAGTACATTGGCTTAAAGAGGAATAGAATGGGGTGGAGTAGAGTGCCATAGAGTGGCATTGTGTGCAGTGGAGTAGAGTGGCGTTGAGTGGTTTAGAGTGGCATGGAGTAGCATGTAGTACATGTGAGAAAGTAGCCTCTTTCTAGCCTTGTTACCCCCACTTTTGGCCTGTTTGTGAGTGTATGTCAGGGTGTTTGTCACTGTTTTCACTGTCTCACTGGGATCCTGATAGCCAGGCCTCAGTGCTCATAGTGAAAACACTATGTTTTCAGTATGTTTGTTATGTGTCACTGGGATCGTGCTGGTCAGGACCCCAATGCTCATAGGTTTGTGGCCTATATGTATGTGTCACTGGGACCCTGTCACACAGGGCCCCAGTGCTCATAGGTGTGCATGTATATGTTCCCTGTGTGGTGCCTAACTGTTTCACTGAGGCTCTGCTAACCAGAACCTCAGTGGTTATGCTCTCTCATTACTTTCAAATTGTCACTAACAGGCTAGTGACCAATTTTACCAATTTACATTGGCTTACTGGAACACCCTTATAATTCCCTAGTATATGGTACTGAGGTACCCAGGGTATTGGGGTTCCAGGAGATCCCTATGGGCTGCAGCATTTCTTTTGCCACCCATAGGGAGCTCTGACAATTCTTACACAGGCCTGCCACTGCAGCCTGAGTGAAATAACGTCCACGTTATTTCACAGCCATTTTACACTGCATTTAAGTAACTTATAAGTCACCTATATGTCTAACCTTTACCTGGTAAAGGTTAGGTGCAAAGTTACTTAGTGTGAGGGCACCCTGGCACTAGCCAAGGTGCCCCCACATTGTTCAGAGCCAATTCCCTGAACTTTGTGAGTGCGGGGACACCATTACACGCGTGCACTACACATAGGTCACTACCTATATGTAGCTTCACAATGGTAACTCCGAATATGGCAATGTAACATGTCTATGATCATGGAATTGCCCCCTCTATGCCATCCTGGCATAGTTGGCACAATCCCATGATCCCAGTGGTCTGTAAGCACAGACCCTGGTACTGCCAAACTGCCCTTCCTGGGGTTTCACTGCAGCTGCTGCTGCCAACCCCTCAGACAGGCAGCTGCCCTCCTGGGGTCCAGCCAGGCCTGGCCCAGGATGGCAGAACAAAGAACTTCCTCTGAGAGAGGGTGTGACACCCTCTCCCTTTGGAAAATGGTGTGAAGGCAGGGGAGGAGTAGCCTCCCCCAGCCTCTGGAAATGCTTTCTTGGGCACAGATGTGCCCAATTCTGCATAAGCCAGTCTACACCGGTTCAGGGACCCCTTAGCCCCTGCTCTGGCGCGAAACTGGACAAAGGAAAGGGGAGTGACCACTCCCCTGACCTGCACCTCCCCTGGGAGGTGTCCAGAGCTCCTCCAGTGTGCTCCAGACCTCTGCCATCTTGGAAACAGAGGTGCTGCTGGCACACTGGACTGCTCTGAGTGGCCAGTGCCACCAGGTGACATCAGAGACTCCTGCTGATAGGCTCCTTCAGGTGTTAGTAGCCTATCCTCTCTCCTAGGTAGCCAAACCCTCTTTTCTGGCTATTTAGGGTCTCTGTCTCTGGGGAAACTTCAGATAACGAATGCAAGAGCTCATCCGAGTTCCTCTGCATCTCCCTCTTCACCTTCTGATAAGGAATCGACTGCTGACCACGCTGGAAGCCTGCAAACCTGCAACATAGTAGCAAAGACGACTACTGCAACTCTGTAACGCTGATCCTGCCGCCTTCTCGACTGATTTCCTGCTTGTGCATGCTGTGGGGGTAGTCTGCCTCCTCTCTGCACCAGAAGCTCCGAAGAAATCTCCCGTGGGTCGACGGAATCTTCCCCCTGCAACCGCAGGCACCAAAAAGCTGCATTACCGGTCCCTTGGGTCTCCTCTCAGCACGACGAGCGAGGTCCCTCGAATCCAGCAACTCTGTCCAAGTGATCCCCACAGTCCAGTGACTCTTCAGTCCAAGTTTGGTGGAGGTAAGTCCTTGCCTCACCTCGCTGGGCTGCCTTGCTGGGAACCGCGACTTTGCAGCTACTCCGGCTCCTGTGCACTTCCGGCGGAAATCCTTTGTGCACAGCCAAGCCTGGGTCCACGGCACTCTAACCTGCATTGCATGACTTTCTAAGTTGGTCTCCGGCGACGTGGGACTCCTTTGTGCAACTTCGGCGAGCACCGTTTCACGCATCCTCGTAGTGCCTGTTTCTGGCACTTCTCCGGGTGCTACCTGCTTCAGTGAGGGCTCCTTGTCTTGCTCGACGTCCCCTCTCTCGTCAGGTCCAATTTGCGACCTCCTGGTCCCTCTTGGGCCCCAGCAGCGTCCAAAAACGCCAAACGCACGATTTGCAGCTAGCAAGGCTTGTTGGCGTCCTTCCGGCGGGAAAACACTTCTGCACGACTCTCCAAGGCGAGAGGGATCCGTCCACCAAAGGGGAAGTTTCTAGCCCTTTTCGTTCCTGCAGAAACCTCAGCTTCTTCTGTCCAGTAGAAGCTTCTTTGCACCCGCAGCTGGCATTTCCTGGGCATTTGCCCATCTCCGACTTGCTTGTGACTTTTGGACTTGGTCCCCTTGTTCCACAGGTACCCTAGATTGGAAATCCACAGTTGTTGCATTGCTGGTTTGTGTCTTTCCTGCATTATTCCTCTAACACGACTTCTTTGTCCTTAGGGGAACTTTAGTGCACTTTGCACTCACTTTTCAGGGTCTTGGGGAGGGTTATTTTTCTAACTCTCACTATTTTCTAATAGTCCCAGCGACCCTCTACAAGGTCACATAGGTTTGGGGTCCATTCGTGGTTCGCATTCCACTTTTGGAGTATATGGTTTGTGTTGCCCCTATCCCTATGTTTCCCCATTGCATCCTATTGTAACTATACATTGTTTGCACTGTTTTCTAAGACTATACTGCATATTTTTGCTATTGTGTATATATATATCTTGTGTATATTTCCTGTCCTCTCACTGAGGGAACACTCTAAGATACTTTGGCATATTGTCATAAAAATAAAGTACCTTTATTTTTAGTATAACTGTGTATTGTGTTTTCTTATGATATTGTGCATATGACACTAAGTGGTACTGTAGTAGCTTCACACGTCTCCTAGTTCAGCCTAAGCTGCTCTGCTAAGCTACCATTATCTATCAGCCTAAGCTGCTAGACACCCTATACACTAATAAGGGATAACTGGGCCTGGTGCAAGGTGCAAGTACCCCTTGGTACTCACTACAAGCCAGTCCAGCCTCCTACAGTACATTTGTGGGTGTAAGTAACTGAAGTTTCAATAGAGACAGCAAATAGGGTGAAAGCAACATAAATAAGAAGGTATATGCCTGTGATAAAGGTAGGAAAGTAAATAGCATTGACACCCTTGTAAAATAAAAACAGTCCATTTAAAAAAGACAAGGAAGAACAAAGATGAGGAAGAACACATGTACTTGATCCATGCTCTAGGGGCGAGCTGTCATCGCCTGTGACCCCACCCCCTGAAAAATAAAAAAACATTGTTTATTATCGTTTTTATTTTTCATTTTTCACCTGTTGCTGCTGAGGGGGAGTTGGGGGGTGGGGCGTCGGTCCTCCACCATAGCAGCAGAGTCACCGCTACCTCTTTGACCTGCTTGTAGCCTTTGACACCATCACTTGCTCCTTCCAACATGCTCCATTAAAGATACCTCATTCTGAAATGGGTGCAAACTTTGTTTGAAGAATTTCCACATAGAGTTATCATGGGTAAAATCTATTTCTGCATCAGACAACTATTGACTGGAACTCCCTTCCCACCGCCCTTCGCAAAACCAAGGACCTCCTGGTCTTCAGAAAGAAGCTCAATACATGGTTTTTCGATCAGTGACCCTCCCTGCCCCCCCTGTTTCTCCCCCGCGCCTTGAGACCCTCACGAGTGAGTAGCACACTCTACACATTTTTTGATTGATTGATTGATTGATTGAATAATTCATGACCTGGATGGCAGTTCTATCCCTGCCATAAACTATGGTTTTCAGTTGAAACTGCATTACAAGTTAGCAGGTGTTACTGCACCTAGAATTGTTGGGTTCATTAAAACATGGGCACAGTTCCACCTTCTAAAAGTTGGTGGAATATGTGCCTTGTAACTGGCCTAGTTACGGCTTAAAACATGATTAAATAGGTGTGATAAGGCGTCAATCTGTGTGTAAATGCCCATTCCAAAAATTAATCATTGCCTGGTAATGGTGAAATAATTCTGCAAGTAACTTTGGGTATTAGTAATTACGAATTTGTAGTTTAGTAATGATAAAAGCTATAGACCTGCTTGGTTCATTGGATATTTATGTGAGATGCCTTAGTTCTGATCCATTAATTATGAAACATTGTAATAATGGCAGTATTCATGTCATATTTATTGGGAAACGGATATGTTAAAGCCAACAGGCCTTTATCGGTGTAGTGTTTACTGTACTGTTAAAGCTTTGAGACAAAGTATTTTGCTGCATTGCGGATCACAGATTACCGTTATAGGCAAAAAATGAAGTGTTGGTTACTACCTTTGAAAAACCCTTGATGTAGAAGATTGTGTGTAGTGCAAAGGGTCAGCCCTCTTCAGCCTTTGCCTCTATTGCCCCATGGTTGATGGCATTTCGTCTGAGCACATGTGCATATCTGAAAATGAATGCACTTCAGTGCCAAAGCCGGTGAACAATTCCTTTAGATTGCCATTTCCTACTTTAATTAAGATCCTTTTCATTTCCTCCCTTCTCAGTTTTTATTTTTTTTATTTTTTTTAGAGCAACGGGCAGTTTCCCAGTCAGTGCTGCCTGGGAAACAATCAGAGCACTTGCCACGCAGGATGAGTTGGACTGACCATTAAATGAGCAGCAAGCTCATTTAATTGTCAGTACAACTCATCCTGCGTGGCAAGTGCATCAAAATTGGGCGGCCATCTTGGAATGGTATTGCCCTTATTGTATCATCGTTTTGCCCTTCCAAGATCACCATCACGTTCAGAACCAAACTGTCAGCTATTATAGCTTGACAATGAAACACGATGCACAATACCATACCAAGATGGTCGCTAAGTGTGATGTTTACTCTGTATTTGTCAAGGACTAGACAGCTTTGAATCCACTTGATCCAAACCCCTTTTTGCCTTCACAAATGTGGCTGTTATACAGCTAAACACTATAGATAGCTCGTAGAGAGAATAAGGATAGGAAAGAAAGAGAAACATAACTTTGTCAGCATCTCTGTCGATGTTGGTGTTCATAGACCTCCTCCTCAGCATTTCTCAAGATAAGTGTGTACAGCCTTCTTCAGAGACTTTCCTGATGAAGATGTTCGGAAACCCTCCACATAGTGAAGTGACATTTGCAGGGTAAGAACATACTGTGAAGAACTCAAACCTTAGATACCCAGGAGACAAAGGACATAGGATGTGTACTATAGAAATTATGTTAGCACAGCAGTGAACCAGTTGGGGAGTCACTTACCAATATTTCCCGCCAGTAGTGCTCTGATTGTTGTCTAAGACCAGGACACATTCCCAACACCAGGCAACAGCCACTAATACGAGGGCCAATACATGTAGGGGAAGGAAGCAGAAACAAAGCTTCCTTCTCCTTCTTGGACAGCTTTCCTTCATATCCAAGATGGGGGAACAGAACCGAGGCATCAAGTAAGGGAAAAACAATAAAAACCTGAGGAATAAAAGGCAGAAGGAAAAAAAATAGAAACGACAGGGAAACACCTTAGCAAAGTACACGGTTTGCAGGCAATGAGTAACTGAATTACATGCCTTCTTGTGCACGTGGACCATCTCTGATGCAGAAGTAGAAGTCACGTGTCAGGAACTCCTGTCCGAGCAGTGATACACTAGATGGCTGGTGTATCGCCTTCAGCTCCATCTTCAGGTTCTCCATAATCTCATTGGTCTCTGTTTGTGTGATAAGGCTCAACCATTCCAATTCCTGACAGTGCGATCTTGGAATGATATTGTGCAGTTTATTATTGTTTTACAGTTCCAAGTTGACGAAACCTTCCTTCTAAGCAACTTGGTCCCTTTTAAACTTTAAACAGTGATACACTATGCACAATCCCAATCCAAGATGGCTGATGGTATGTATAATGTCGTTTTACTTATTTTTATAGTATGCCTATCATCTTTAGACATATTTCTCTTTTTTTCTACTTCTGTTGTTTTTTTAATTTATTTTGCATAGGCTTCTGCAGTTTGGGTTAATTATGCAGTGAGTGCGTCAATTGGTCAGTCCATGGATGAATGGATGCATGAATGCAAAGATTAGTGACAGACTGCGTGCATGATGAGTTACTGAACACCTAAAGACAACAGTGATTGAAGAGGCACTGTTGGTTATGAACCAGACTTATCGGGACTGACAATGCTTGTTGTTTGTATTCTCTCGCTGCAATCCTGCAATGGTGTCCCCTTGTACTGTATTCTTATGTATCTCCCCCTCTGTGTCTGATAGCAGGGACCTCTTTGCCCTGTTTTACTGCTGATTTGCTGCTATAGACAAATAGTGCTTCTGGGTACTGTGAGGGACTGCGAAATATTGGAATATTTTATTATTTCATTGTCAGAGTTATCTATGAAAAGTATGAATTGTAACCAATATAGTAAAACAAAAATAGATCCGTAAAGGAAACCGAGATCAGAAGAGAATGTGAACAGGGGCCTCAGAGTCTCTCATATCTCACAGATGTTCGTTGGCCTTGGCCTGAATGCCCTCCCCCTTTAAAGGGCAAGACCCCCACCCTTGCATTGCAGGGACCTGCGTTACGCCCCTAGATCCTCCCCACTCAGTTAACTCCTCACTCACCCTTCACCTCACTTTCCACCACAAGAGCTTGCTTGCTCCGTTTCCCGTCTTGGTGCAATATGGGTCTGGTGTGCGTAGGTTTTTTGCCAGAGATCCTTTTAGTTCCCAGTTTCACCCTATTCCCACTTCCTCTGGGTAGCTTGTCCCACAGTATCCTATTTCACTGATGATAGAAACCCTTCTGTACTAGGTTTTTGTCAATGTGTACCCTCTGCCTCTTTCTTCCTACCCCTTCACAATACATTATACTACAGTGATGTGTTCCATTTTGCCGGCCCCTACAGTAGATCATCTTCAACAGTTTCCCTTTTCTCATCTGGTGGCAGGAACCCTGATTTTCTTGCACGGATCCTCAGGAAACCGAGTGCCCAGTCTTCGGAGATCCTGACGTCCATCCATAGCCACCTGGTGAAAGAGAAGCCAACGTCATGGGAGGACTGTGTGGCATGGGCCCGTCGTCGCTGGCAGCTCCAGTACCACAACACCATCTGCCAGCTGCTGCACAACTTTCCTGCAGATCAGGTGATAACTACAGGCACAGTTCATGCTTATGTCCTGGTACATAGTTCTGAAATGGATTACAAAAGTTCTTCTACTTACCATATTCATTATATGTGAGGGTGACCAGCCACTTAGAGCAGATGTTAGAAATGGGGTTTCTGGTTGGCTAGGGTATGCACCTCAGCCAGACAGAGCCCACCACTCTAGTCAGGGCAAGTTAGTTACACACCAAGGATAACCTGTGCTCACCCCTTGGTAGCTTGGCACAGAGCAGCCAGGCTTATCCCCATAAGTATGTGTAAAGCATTTGTGCAACACACTCACATCAGTGACACAATAAATACACCACAAAAGAGACTCCACACTGGATTATATCAAAATATGTCTTATAGTATAAATAAATTACATAGACCATAACAACATAAATTGTAAACATTGCACATCTCATGTCACCGCTGAATGGTACTTGCTATTCTGGACATGCAAGAGGCAACACAATAGACAGCATGCTATCAGAGCATCGAATATTGTAGTAGTACAGCCCATACTGCACTGCCAGCCTATGTGCATGAAACATACTGTTTGCACACATCCTGCAATAATTGTGTCCATACTCATTGCCCTGATGCCCCCAAGAGTCTAATTTTCACAAGCATTAGAGTACATAATACAGCTGATAAGGGGAAGAAAGGCTCATAATTCACCAATTAGCACTAGCAATACAGAAATCACAAGGGACCACCATAAGGGCATAGGAGACAGCCCTCCTACTACACGTCATGTAGTACTCAGGGATTCCATGAATGGTATAGGAGCACCTACACTCCTTCCAGTTGTCTTATGGTAACCCAGCTTCGTGAAATGTGACAGGTCTCTTGGTAACCCCCAGGGGCCTCTGCCGAGGGCCTCAACCAAGAGGAATGCAGCGTGTTGTAGCATCCCCCACCAGGTACGGCCCAATGGGGGACTGCACACACAATATAGGCTGGAGCGGGGGACCCTCATGGGCCCTCCCTGAAGCAGGGCTGTAGGGTGCGGCTGCCTCCAAGCACGGAGTACAGCTCTGAAAGTGGGCCAGCTACTGGGGATCACTGCAGCCTATGGGGCACGTAAAGCCCGGCTGTGCCTCCCACCAAAGGAGCTCTTTTTCTTCCCAAGCCTTCATTTCTCCTGGGCAGAATGCTGCTGCGCTCCTTTTAGGGAGAATGCAGTCCGGCTCCCTGGCAGCAATCACTGTAGTAGGCTCCTCTTTCTGGCGAGAGCAGCGACAGTGTTGGTGTAGTCGGGCCACCTGGTTGAAATCTGCGTGCCCTGCAGGGTGATGCACTAGTCTGTTCGGGTGGCTCCTAGCAATAGCAGCTTCCTCCTGCCACTCTCGGGATTCACAGAAAAAGGGCAGCACACCGGGCTTCAGCAGCCTCCTGAGCAACTCTCTGATCCCCTTGAGGCAAAGTGCTCCCTTCCCATTCAAGGGGCGCTAAGGCCCAATGAACACAGTCTTCAGGTGCAATAATAATTAAATGAGAACACGTCAATCCTGCAATAAGTACTCTGCAATGATACAGCGCCCCTTTATGATGACTCGGGCTCCAGGGGGAAATGAAGCACTCACCATAAGCTGAAACTATCTCAAGGGATGTCACAAAACACAGCACTTTCCATGCACTGAGGGTCAAAGAGCACTATAGTGGTAGGGCCAGGGGCAGCACCCCACACACTCCATGCGATGGGCCCCTGGGAGAAGACTGGTAGTAGAACACTTGTAGTGGCAGGAGTGGTTAGGCAGACCAGCACAACAAAATGCATGATCCCAGTCCTGATAGCACTACAGCGACTTGGCAGTCCAATGTCAGGGTACAGCTAGCAGCAGGGCAACATGCAGAAAAGCCACCCAGTAAGTCCTTTAGGCCACCCAGCAGCAAAAGGTGGCAGGGCAAGTACAGAAGAGCAGTCCAGATGAGTCCTTCAGATAGTGGTTCGGTCCCAATTCCAAAAGTGCTCTGAAAATGTGGGGCAAGAGCCCCTGTACTTATACTCAAAATGTTTTTTATGTGGAGGTAACTTGAAAAAACCCTTAGAAGTGCATAACACTCTCTTTAACCGCAGCCCAGACATCAGTAGGGGGTGATTAGCCCATTGTGTGAGGTGAGTACACAGCCTATTCACATGTAAGGTGTGAACCACCCTCCCTCTCCCCAGCCCAGGAAGACTATCAGTATGCATGTGCCTCTTCTGTTGCACCCAACCACACCTGTGTGAAGGCTGTTTGGGAAGAATGCACCAAGTGGAGTTGCCGCTATGCCCTAGACATGGATTGGCGTCAGGCTGCATGGAACTACAGTTATAAGCACAGAGAAATGCCCTCATTCTAAAAGTGGCATTTCTAAAATAGTAATGAAAAATCTACCAACACCAGTAAGCATGATTTTTCACTACCATTCCAAACATATCAAACATGCCCACTCTACTCCTCACAGATCAGAAATTACCACTCAGGCATATAAGGGAATTTCCAATATAAACCTATGAGGGGAGCAGCACTCACACTAGTGAAAAACTGAATAGGCTATTTGTCACTACTAGGGCATGTAATACATAAAAATATATGTCCTACCTTTTACATTCACTGCACCTTGCCCACAGGGCTAATTGGGCCAACCTCAGGAGTGACATAGGTGTAGAAAAAAGGGAGTTTAGGGCTTGGCAAGTAGCTTTTATTGCCAAGTCAATGAGGCAGTAAATTGTGCATGTAGGCATTGCAGTGGCAAGACTGAGACAAGTTTGAAAAGCTACTTCTATGGGTGGTGCAGTCAGCGCTGCAAGCGCACTATTTGCATTTAATTTACATGCTCTGGGTACATGGTATACTGTGTTGCAAGGGACTTAAAGGTAAATTAAATATGCCAAACTGGTGTAAGCCAATCATACCAGTTTTCGTGGAGAGGGCACATTCACTTTAGCACTGTTTAGCAGTGTAAAGTGCCCAGAGGCCAACAAAAAGAGGATCAGAAATATAGGAGAAGAAAGGCAAAACGTGTGGGGATAACCCTGCAGAAAGGGCCATTTCCAACAGAAGGCATTATATAAAACAAGCATTTAAAAATGCAATTGGTTTCAGTTTGTCCATCCCTCTTTCCAAAAGCTGGGCACGGACAAGCATTTGTCCTAGGTCTTGGAGAGAGATTTGGCCAAGCCTGTACCCCAGTGCACATGCTGCATATATTCACTTACATTGTTTTGCCTTTGCTCAGAGACTTCTTGAAAATAAATGTCTCCAAAATAACACCCATTCACATTTCTCATTTGCTGCTACTTCCTGCTGCATGCCAATTTTTGTATGAAACAAATCTATGCTGCCGTTGTCCATATGATACCCATGTTGTCTGCTGGAGAATCTGAGTAAAAATCTTTTCTCAGTACAAAATCCACCAATTTTGGTTTTGAATTAAATTGCTAGAGATTGGTTGCCCTCATGTGAAGAGTATAACTAAAAGATTAAGTTAATATAATGAGGGCAACAGGAACGAAATAAGGGCAATGACTGATAGTTGGCCTTTATTGAAGCTTGATGTAAAATAATTTGTTTGATTTACAAAGTAGCAGGTAAAGAAAGCACTGTAGTTCTGCTGACAGATTACAGATTAATGTGTGCACCAGTTTGCTCTGGTATATAGTCTTATTAGGTGTGCCCACTGCTGTTAGGGACCATGCATCCAAATACTTAAAGTAATAAACTCTGTCCAACTAATGCACTAACCTTTTGCCAGTCTTTGTGTAACTGCAAGCAAAGTTGGTTTGCCATTGGAGACTTCCAGGAGGGTGTCAAACTCAGCACCCCCTATGAAGGATCCTGGTGGTCAATGGGATGCTTGGTGCCCTCTTTCAGGGGCATCCATGGGGGCACATTAAATATGTGACTCTGTCAAGTGGGCACCAGTAACATTATTCCACAAGGCTTCTTTGCCCATGCACTTGCATCTGTAAAATGGTGAGGGTAGACTGGCAAAACATTCCTTCATTTGCATGGGGCAACACCCCTGTGCAAATCTGGGAATGCCTCCTTCTCATCTTGTGAGGATGTAATGTGTGTCTGCACAACGTATGTTGCAGAAGGATTATGCAAGTGTCTGTAGAAGTGCCACATGAATACAAAAAACAGGTGAAAATGGACCTGGCGCTCCTGAGGTACTTCCGTAATCTATCCCTTGACCTTTGCTGCTGCTCTGATAATATTGTATAAAAATAGTTTTTCTATGAGTCATTTTGGCAAAATAGCACGGCCACGTGTTCCATCCCCTGTTCTTTTTGGACTGTTGCAGAGTGTTGAAGTAAAGCGGCTCGCGGTGTTGAAGGGGGCGGGTGGGGCAGATGGAGCGCGCAGTGGGGGTGGCAGGGGAGAATATATCAATAAAATTGAATTAAAAAATAAACTTACCTTAAAGCCACGCCGCGTCCTGCTTCTCTGTTGGCTGCAGGCAGGCATAGGCTCCCAGCCTGCCCTGCAGCCAATCCTGGCGCTGCTTAGAGCAGCGTCAGGATTGGCTGGGAGCGCCCAGCCAGGGTGCTCCCAGGCAGACTGGGAGCCTGTGCAGGCTCTCTCCAGCCCAGCAAAACAGTTGCTAGGCTGGAGAGAGCCCTCTGCGCATGTGTGTTTGTCCGGCCTCAGACGGCCAGCCAAACACACGCTCTCTGACGGGGAGTGCTGAGTACTCCCCCTCACACTCGTCACCCCTGTGGAGGAGCCGCCCCTGTGTATGCTGCTTCTTTCATGGGGGTGTATCAGAGTTACATTTATAGACCTCTTGGTCCTTCATGCTCATCAAGGCAAGGCTATTTTTCATTTACTGTCCATTCAAGATGGGGCCAGGAAAACGGGGAGTTTATATATTGTACAACCTATGGTGACCGGAGAGCAGTCTATTCCACAAAAGCCATCACTCATTGTACCCGTGAACCAGCAGTTAATGAGAGACAGTGCTACAGAATTATACTGACGTCTTGACACTACAATAAATTCCACGTCACAGCACAGTCCCCTCTCCAAGAGGGCTGTCCCACACTTATCTCCACACCCATCCAACACAGGTGTCACCAATTGGGGTGGACTGAATTCATTTTTCCTGGTCCCACCTGAACTGAGAATAGTTATTGACATGGTGCTAAGGAATATCATTTGTGTTCCCTCGAAGTATGTACAGGATCTCTTCCTCAGGTACAGTCACCAAGGACACATGGTTCTTCCACAATTTTATCAGACCATACTTCTTGTGATGAAACCCACTGCTGTTTCACCTCTTGCTAATTGTCTAATTCTAACAACAGAAATGTAATAACTTCCTCAGCATCTATTCACCCTGTGAAGTTGCCGATAACTCGACAATTAGTAGCCTACTATACTGTGGGTTTATTTAAGGGTTTAGCCCCCCAACATATGCAGTGTGCCATTCTTTTAGATGGCTACGATTCCAAATGACCAGATGTAACATATGTTGAAAGAGCCTCACTAGTAGCATTATGAATATCCACATGGAGACTTTCAGCAGGAAGGAGTCCTGCAAATCTTGGTCACTCACTTCTAAAGACGTGGCTTGTTTTGTGACCATGCATTGCATTAAACATGCTACTGTTGCCTCCAATGCAATAGGCCATATTACCTGCTAGGATATCTCTGATGTGTGTCTAGTCTACAGTGACTTAGAAAGCGGCCCATTCTGGATAAGTGGCCCATTCTGGGTAACAGCATTTTCAAGAAAAGGAAACACAACATAGAAAATATGGTCGAGTTCAAACTGTTACTATATATATATGTTCGATGGCATGTGTAGCTGCAGATACACATGCTTTGCACATCTCGCCATCTAGTGTTGGGCTCGGAGTGTTACAAGTTGTTTTCCTTCGAAGAAGTCTTTTCGAGTCACGAGATCGAGGTACTCCTCCCCTTTCAGCTCCATTGCGCATGGGCGTCGACTCCATCTTAGATTGTTTTCTTTCCGCCATCAGGTTCGGACGTGTTCATTTTCGCTCTGCGTTTCGGATCGGAAAGATAGTTAGAATCTCGGAAAATTCGACGGTATTGTTTGCGTTCGGTATCGAGTTAGTTACAACAGATCGACACCGAATTTTGAAGAGCTCCGGTGGCCCTTCGGGGTTTTCGATCCCCGTCGGGGCCTGGTCGGCCCGACCACGTGTCTCTTCAAGGCTAATGGAACGGACCCCATTCCGCTTCTGCCCCAAATGTCACAACAAGTATCCTTATACAGATCAGCATCTGGTCTGTAACTTGTGTTTGTCTCCAGAACACAAAGAAGATACTTGTGAAGCCTGTCGAGCGTTTCGGTGGAGGAAGACATTAAGAGACCGAAGAGCGAGAAGACTGCAGATGGTGTTGGCGCCGACAGGACAAAAACACTTGGAGGAGGAAGAAGAAACCTTCTCCATCGAGGACTCGGACGAGGTCGATCCCGAACAGACGCTGAAAACCGTGAGTAAGACGTCGACACACAAAACTCACGGAAAGATCGCTAAAGCCCAGGGGACACCACCGCCAGCAGGCCATGGCTTAACCCGAAAAATAAGTGACCGATCATCGGCACCGAAAAAGGGCATGCATGTGTTGAAGACATCTGACTCCGGTCGAGATACCGGCACAGAGCAGACTCGACCCCGAGACAGCGGGTCAGAGCAAGATCGGCACCGAGAGGGCGGCACCGAAACGAGTCGCACCGAGAGACCGGAGCGCCGAAAATTTAAAAAGTGTCGTCGGAGCCGAAAAAGACTGCCGAAAAAGTTTCCATTCCGAAACATCCGGCCTCGGAACCGCAAACAAGTTCCTACACAGAGGAACATGGACTGTCCTCACAAATGCAAGGACACAGGTTCGGACAAGAACTAGAGTCAATGGAGCCAGACTACACCCAGAGAAGGCTCCACATCCAAAAGGACACAGGGAAGATAAGTACTCTTCCCCCAATTAGGATGAAAAGAAGACTTGCCTTTCAAGAAAAAGACAAGCAGCCACAGGCAAAGGTGGCAAGACAAGTAACACCGCCACCATCTCCACCACACTCAAAGCACCCATCACCGGTAGCCACTCCACCACTGATGCAGTCCCCAACTCATACTGGAATGAGTCAGTATGATCCCGACGCATGGGATCTTTATGATGCACCAGTATCAGATAACAGCCCAGACTGATCCAGCGAGACCGTCGCCACCTGAGGACAGTACAGCCTACACACAGGTGGTGTCAAGAGCAGCGGCGTTTCATAATGTCACCCTGCATGCAGAGCCTATTGAGGATGACTTTTTATTTAACACGCTATCCTCCACGCATAGCCAATACTAAAGACTCCCTATGCTACCTGGAATGCTAAAACACGCCAAACAGATGTTTCAGGAGCCTGTAAAGGGCAGGGCCATAACTCCAAGGGTGGAGAAAAAATACAAGCCACCGCCAACAGACCCGGTATACATCATGCAGCAATTAACACCAGACTCTGTGGTAGTAGGGGCAGCTCACAAGAGAGCAAACTCACACAGCTCAGGAGACGCACCACCTCCAGAAAAGGAGAGTCGCAAGTTCGACGCTGCGGGGAAAAGGGTTGCAGCACAAGCAGCCAACCAATGCGCATTTGCAATTCACAGGCGTTGCTGGCGAGATATGATAGGGCTCATTGGGACGAAATGCAACATTTCATTGAACACTTACCCAAAGAGTTCCAAAAAAGGGCACAACAGGTGGTGGAGGAAGGACAGAGTATCTCGAACAATCAGATACGCTCGGCAATGGATGCAGCAGATACAGCTGCTAGGACAGTAAATACAGCAGTAACCATAAGGAGACACGCATGGCTGCGTACATCAGGATTCAAGCCGGAAATACAACAAGCCGTGCTGAAGATGCCATTTAACGGACAGCAGTTGTTTGGGCCGGAGGTGGACACTGCTATCGAAAAACTTAAAAAGGACACTGATACGGCCAAAGCCATGGGCGCACTCTACTCCCCACAGAGCAGAGGCCCATTTCGTAAAACACAGTTTAGATGGGGGTTTCGAGGACAAAGCACAGAACCCACAACCTCACAAACAAGGCCCACTTATCAAAGCCAATATCAGCGGGGACGTATTCGAGGACAATATAGAGGGGGCCAATTCCAAAAGAGTAGGGGGAAGTTCCAAAGTCCCAGAACTCCTCAAAACAAGCAGTGACTTCGACGTCACAAATTCCCAACACATAACACCTGTGGGGGGGAGACTAACCAAGTTCTACAAACATTGGGAGGAAATAACAACAGACACTTGGGTCCGAGCAATTATCCAGCATGGTTATTGCATAGATTTTCTCAAATTCCCTCCAAATGTCCCACCGAAAACACACAATATGTCAAAACAACTCATGGATCTTCTAGAAATAGAGGTTCAAGCGTTGTTACAAAAACATGCAATAGAACTGGTACCAATTCATCAGAGAGGAACAGGAGTTTACTCGCTGTACTTTCTCATACCCAAAAAAGACAAAACTCTAAGACCTATAAAAGATCTCAGAACATTAAATACCTACATCAAATCAGATCACTTTCACATGGTGACATTACAGGACGTAATCCCATTGCTCAAACAACAAGACTACATGACAACACTAGACCTAAAGGATGCATACTTCCATATACCGATACATCCTTCACACAGAAAGTACTTAAGGTTTGTCTTCCAAGGGGTACATTACCAATTCAAAGTGTTGCCATTCGGAATAACAACTGCACCAAGAGTTTTTACAAAATGCCTGGCAGTAGTGGCTGCACATATCAGGAGGCAGCAAATACATGTGTTCCCGTACCTAGACGATTGGTTAATCAAAACCAACACGAAAGAACGGTGTTCACAACACACAAAGTATGTCAGAGAAACCCTCCACAAACTAGGTTTCTCACTCAACTACACAAAGTCACACCTTCAACCGTGTTAAACACAGCAATACTTAGGGGCGACAATCAACACAACAAAAGGGATTGCCACTCCAAGTCCACAAAGGGTACAGGCATTTCACAATGTAATACAGGCCATGTATCTAAAACAAAAGATACAAGTCAAGATGGTGATGAAACTACTAGGCATGATGTCCTCATGCATAGCCATTGTCCCAAACGCAAGGTTGCACATGCGGCCCTTACAACAGTGCCTAGCATCACAATGGTCACAGGCACAGGGTCAACTTCTAGATCTAGTGTTGATAGACCGCCAAACATACACCTCGCTTCAATGGTGGAACAATATAAATTTAAACCAAGGGCGGCCTTTCCAAGACCCAGTGCCTCAATACGTAATAACAACGGATGCCTCCATGATAGGGCGGGGAGCACACCTCAATCAACACAGCATACAAGGACAATGGGACACTCAACAGAGACAGTTTCACATAAATCACTTAGAACTACTGGCAGTATTTCTAGCGTTAAAGGCATTTCAACCCATAATAAGCCACAAACACATTCTTGTCAAAACAGACAACATGACAACGATGTATTATCTGAACAAACAGGGAGGAACACACTTGACACAGTTGTGTCTCCTGGCACAGAGAATATGGCATTGGGCGACTCACAACCACATTCACCTAATAGCACAGTTTATTCCAGGGATTCAGAATCAGTTAGCAGACAATCTCTCTCGGGATCACCAACAGATCCACGAATGGGAGATTCACCCCCAAATACTAAACACTTACTTCCAAAGATGGGGAACACCACAAATAGACCTATTTGCAACAAAAGAAAACACAAAATGCCAAAACTTTGCATCCAGGTACCCACAAGATCAATCTCAGGGCAATGCGTTATGGATGAGCTGGTCAGGGATATTTGCATACGCTTTTCCCCCTCTCCCACTCCTTCTGTATCTAGTAAACAAATTGAGTCAATACAAACTCAAACTCATACTAATAGCACCAACCTGGGCAAGATAACCTTGGTACACAACATTACTAGACCTCTCAGTAGTGCCTCATGTCAAACTACCAAACAGACCAGATCTGTTAACTCAACACAAACAACAGATCAGACACCCAAATCCAGCATCGCTGAATCTAGCAATTTGGCTCCTGAAATCTTAGAATTCGGACATCTAGACCTTACACAGGAATGTATGGAGGTCATAAAACAAGCAAGGAAACCAACCACAAGACTTTGCTATGCAAATAAGTGGAAAAGATTTGTTTATTATTGCCATAATAATCAAATTCAGCCATTACACGCTTCTGCTAAAGACATCGTAAGCTACTTACTGCATTTACAAAAGTCAAAGCTAGCTTTTTCATCCATTAAAATACATCTTACCGCAATTTCAGCTTATCTGCAAATTACGCACTCAACTTCATTATTTAGGATCCCAGTCATAAAAGCATTTATGGAGGGCCTAAAGAGAATTATTCCACCAAGAACGCCACCAGTTCCTTTGTGGAACCTTAACATTGTCTTAACACGACTCATGGGCCCACCTTTTGAACCTATGCACTCATGTGAGATACAATATTTAACATGGAAGGTAGCGTTTCTCATTGCCATCACATCTCTAAGAAGAGTAAGTGAAATACAAGCATTTACCATACAGGAACCCTTTATTCAAATACACAAGCATAAAGTAGTTTTACGAACTAACCCAAAGTTCTTACCAAAAGTCATATCACCGTTTCACTTAAATCAAACAGTAGAACTACCAGTGTTCTTTCCAGAACCAGATTCTGTAGCTGAAAGAGCACTACATACATTAGACATCAAAAGAGCTTTAATGTACTACATTGATAGAACAAAACAAATACGGAAAACAAAACAACTGTTCGTTGCTTTTCAAAAACCTCATACAGGGAATCCAATATCCAAACAAGGCATTGCCAGATGGATAGTCAAATGTATTCAAACCTGTTATCTCAAATCAAAAAGAGAACTGCCTATAACACCAAAGGCACATTCAACTAGGAAAAAAGGTGCTACTATGGCCTTTCTAGGAAACATTCCAATGACTGAAATATGCAAGGCAGCCACATGGTCTACGCCTCATACATTCACCAAACATTACTGCGTGGATGTGTTAACAACACAACAAGCCACAGTAGGACAAGCAGTACTACGAACTTTATTTCAAACAACTTCAACTCCTACAGGCTGAGCCACCGCTTTTGGGGAGATAACTGCTTACTAGTCTATTCAAAGCATGTGTATCTGCAGCTACACATGCCATTGAACGGAAAATGTCACTTACCCAGTGTACATCTGTTCGTGGCATGAGACGCTGCAGATTCACATGCGCCCACCCGCCTCCCCGGGAGCCTGTAGCTGTTTCGAAGTTGATCTTGAACATTTGTAAATTTGTAAATATATCAGTTTAAACCACATTATGTACATACATATTTACTCCATTGCATGGGCACTATTACTATAATACACAACTCCTACCTCACCCTCTGCGGGGAAAACAATCTAAGATGGAGTAGACACCCATGCGCAATGGAGCCAAAAGAGGAGTAGTCCCCCTCGATCTCGTGACTCGAAAAGACTTCTTCGAAGGAAAACAACTTGTAACACTCTGAGCCCAACACTAGATGGCGGGATGTGCAAAGCATGTGAATCTGCAGCGTCTCATGCCACGAACAGATGTACACTGGGTAAGTGACATTTTCCATATATATATATATATATGCTATGAGCACCTGGAAATTGCACCACATAGGGGTTGGTGACTGGTTTGAAATTCATACCTCTATTTTATTTGACAAATATGAATCCAAATTTTGAAGAACAGGGAAAGTTGTAGAGATGATCACATGGAATGACATTACATAGGAGGGTAGGTGCCAGAACTTTAGGATGGTTGCTAAATGCGAGAGAGAGGACCTATTGAACACTGTAGGATGGAATGTTTTGTGGATGACACAGAATCTCTTATTTTAACGAAGCTTCTAGATCTTAGGATATTTGGGGTATGAGTAACCTCACTTGAACAGCGACTTTGAAGAAATCATTAAGAACTATGTTGACGTTGTCAGTGAGGGATAACCCCATGTGTGTCCCAAAGGATTCCCCCATAATCTGCTGACAGTTTCATTACAGATAGGATTATCTGACTATAGCAGAATTATTGACTATCACCATTTCCATATTGCTTTCATTTAACCTCTGCGACCATTCAGTTCCTCTCCTTTTTCATGCTTTCCCGCTTCTGTGTTTCTTTTTCCCTTTTTCTTTCTTTCTTCTGTGATCCTCCCTTTCTCTTTTGTTTTCTCTCCTTGTTTCCCTTTTAGGTTTTTCCTGCATATTACTTGAAAATATCTTGTATTTAAAAGACAAATCCTAAAAGGGGTTTAAAACCTGCCTATTGCTTACCTTTGCTTACGCCTGGCTGGCTCCCATGTCACTTTACTGACCACTGACTGGCTCCCATGTGACTTCGTCACTTTCGTCTCCTTGCTGGTCAGTGCCTTTTCTACCCCTTCTCTGTCATCATGCTGCGAGAATGGACCAAGTACTGCTTCCGGTGGCCAGTGTCCTTCCATTGGCTGCATGCTTCTGGATAAACTTTTTTTTTAACTACAGACAGCAGACCGTAAATTGCGAGGTCTCAGGCTGGACTCAGGCCCGCCCTTTCTCAACCATTGCACAATCAGCTATGGACAACCACCTGTTCTTTACTTCGTCATACGCCCGTCACTGGCCTTTCCTGCTTTTGTTGTGTGTAAATAGTTTGAGTGAACTACTCTCTGCCACTATCAAGTGTGCCTAGTGTGTGCAAGGGTTCGGGTCTACATCTGTGGTTTCCTTATAGCCTGAATAAAAACATTTACTGTGAATATATCAATCATGCATAAACACAGCCTTATGATAAATGTCTATGTTCACCAAAACCCACGTGCAAGCTCTTGTCTTGAAGTGTACTAGGGCGGAGTTGGACTACTACATTTCCCAGTGCTACAATCTTTGGCACTTTCGCTGGATTTTTTAAACTTAAAACTGGGCAATACTTTGGAATAGACATATCTATGCATGACAATAGAGGTTTTATAATCTTTTAATCTTTGATGTTTGCAGTTTGTATGTTTTAACATAGAACCCTGTTGCTCTGGGCACATGAATACGTTTCAATGACATCCAGCAGGTAGGTGCCAGAAGCATTGTACAAGTGCAGAGGCAGCGGTGTGGGAGATCTAATCGACAGGTAGCGCGTGAACACAGGACAAAACCACCTTCTGTCGAAATACCAACGATTCATTAACACATCCGTGCAAAACTGTCTACATGTGCCCACACACCTCACCGAACACTTCTCTATATATTTGTGAGTAACTAGAGAGAAATCAGTAAATGTCAGGCTCCTACAACAGTTGAGAATTGAGGGACTCGAATTGTGAACAATTCTGCAGAGTTTTTAAAATGCGTCAGGTATTTTGTCAATAGATCTTTCTGAATCTATGTTCCCAGGAGCCCTTTTTTTGTTCAGTTCAGGTTTTCACGAGAACCCTGTTACTTTGGGCAGCCAGACTGCTGGGCGCAGTTGCACACCACGCACCTCTAGATAGCACTGTCTGCGCTGCTCTAGTGAGGAGATAGATGGTCCGAAATCCAGGGCGTGGCCAGCCTCGGGCACATCATGTACACAAGGAGGTGGACCAGCGACAGCAACGCATAAGCAGACTCAAAGCTATCTCACAACAATACATAAAGGTTATCCTATACAACCATGTTTAAATGCAGTGAACCCTAGTGTTCAGTACAGGACCCAAAATATACATATGGGACCAGAGAAGCGTTGGTATATTAACAGGGACTCTGTCTACTACACTGGCCCACGTAGTTCACAGCTTTGTTCTCCAATGCTTAGTGCATGTGGGTCCTCCTTCACTGACCTGCAGTCTACTCATCCACTAAAATGTATCCACCATAATCATTTAGTCTCTTTGTCCCAGTGATCTGCCCTCCCCTGATCTGCAAACTCCCCTCCAATCATACACATTCTCTTCTCTTCAGTCAAACCCATTCTCTTCTCTTCAGTCAAACCCATTCTCTTTTCATTCATATCCATTCTCTTCAGTCAAACCCATTCTTTTCTCATCAGTCATACGCACTCTCTTCTCATCAGTCAGACCCATTCTATTCTCTTCAGTCATACCCATTCTCTTCAGTAATACCCATTCTCTTCAGTCATACCCATTCTCTTCTCTTCAGTCATACCCATTCTCTTCTCCTCAGTCATACCCATTCTATTCTCTTCTGGCGCACCCTCCAGTGAACTCTCTGCTAATTGGACGCATGCTGCTGTTATACTTACATAGCTAAACACGTGCTAGATCAGCTCGACACAGCAGTGGAAGCACAAAACTATTACTCATTTCCATGAATTCATGCATCTTTCCCTCCCTACCTCATTCCTTATTTTATAATGTGCATAGATGCCACTACTGTGCAACATCTAAAAAAAACATTGACAAAGGTATAGGCAAAACCTATTATCTTTGCCACTGCTTGTTTCTATACTCTAACTAGTTCTCTTTTCCCACTCCTTTTCCTATCTATCTATCTATCTATCTATCTATCTATCTATCTATCTATCTATCTATCTATCTATCTATCTATCTATCTATGCTTTGTTATCCTTCCTTCATTGTTTCTGCTTCAATCTGTGTTGTCACTGCTGTGTTATTCCACTACAGACAGTACAGTCGATGACACCAGGAGTCTCAGTGTATTATTTCCATGCAGTTCCTGTCCCTTCTGCTTTGCTATTGCGATCGCATTTACTGGTGTTTTTATATTCTTTCTGTTTTCTCACGAATTCTCTTTCCTTCTCACTTCCTGTACTCAACCACTTTTCATCCTGATTTGGTGGGTATGAGGAGGGCGAATGTTCAAAACTGCAGTGTGTGCAAAATGTATGTCTGATAAAGCAATCATGAAAGGACTTTGATTGTGTGTGTTGCATGTTATGTTGAACGGATTAGCCACAATGTATGCTGTCACATCTACCCTGTTTCTCTTTCTCTCCTCTGTCATTTCCTTGCACGTAATCATTCTCAGGGAATTAAGCTATCTAAAATATTCTTGGCAGAGGAAGAGAGAGAAGGACAGAGTGTGGCAGACGGACAAGGAAACTTAATATAAAATAGGACAGCTATAACTGATGCTAGTGTTCAAATTGTACACTTCCCCATCACTAGCAGCCTATTTTCAGTCTACTTTATAGAAAGAGTTAGCTCTCTGTTGTTGAAGACCTGTTTACCAGATATTATACATAGAGAGGGTTTTTGTGTCAACCCCAGTGCTTAATTTGTGCTTGTTGTTTCCGGTGCTGAGCACCGGCACTTATTTTTGAGGGCCGGCGCTTATTCTTCTGCCCCAAGCATTTGCTGCGAGCAAAAGGCGCATATGGGAAAGACTGAGAAAGAGAAAAACATAAAAGCGTCAGAATGAGAGAAAGCAGAAAGCTGCAAGAGTGAGCTGAAGGGACAGGGAGTGGCTGTAAATGGATTGAAGAGGCCTGAGATGGCTTCAGGATTACGCTGCCTCAGTATTCCGTGTTCCCTCATTTAATTGCAGCAGCCGCGTGTTTAAGAGGAAGGGTTTGAGCACCGGCACGTTTTTATTTACAAATTAAGCACTGGTCAACCCCCTGCTCAAGATGGTTGGCCTTCTTGTCTATCTCAATTCCTTGCGCCTTATTCAGTGAGCTTTTTTTTATCCCTATACTGATTTTTGGGCCAACTCCTTCAGCATAGCTTTTTTACCACCATATTTATAAGGTGACTGGTGAAAGGACGATATTTAAATTTCTCTTTAAAACTCCATTGGAACGCCTGGCATTCATTACTCTCCAACCTCTCACCCCTATTTCCCCACTTTGTAGGTCCGGCTTGACAGCAGGTGTGTAACCAGACCTTCTGTGGTCAACAAAAAAGATCTTTCAGAGTACTACTGTGAGAGGGGCTTAGGATCTACCCACCTGCTGGTTCACAACGAGTATAGGTTTTGATTGAGCAGAAGTTGGGTGCTGCCACTGAAAACTGTTTGTATTGTACCTTTTGGCTGGTGGAAAAGGTTTACAGCAGGACTGAGCTGGTTATAGTGGCAAGACAATAATCATGGCTATAGGCCTGATCTGTTTATTATGAAATGTTACCATAAAGGCAGTAGGCCTGACACATTTATTGTTAAAAACATATTTTAACATGGATCCATTTTAGTGTGGATGATAATTACTCTGAAAACCTGAAGAAAGAATTTTGTTACATGAAATCTGCCAAATTCTAAATAGGCCCCAGATCTGTGAGAATCCTTGTAAGGCTCACTTAAAAGAGATAGTAACGTTAATTATGTATAGGATCCCGGTTTCATAGCCTTTTTTTTTTTTTTTTACATTTCCATTTGTATTTGTCCACATTTTTGGGCCATCTTAATAGTATTTATCCACATTTTTTTGTGGTTAGCAAATAAGTGGAGTAAAAAATGGTACATTTCTGCATTTATTTAACTGATAGCCATGCACTCATACTTTGATGCCTCCCATGTTTTAGCAAATTCAGCAGCCAAAAAATGCAGAACATTACACGCACATGTAAATATTAGCAATTTACTGCAAATATGTTTAACATATGCCTGTATTTGAAGATATCTTAACTTGTTTTAACTCCTCATGCCGTTTATCTGCTCATCTGTTGACTTGAAATTCACAACAGACACCATGGAAAGACACTCATTAAAGCACAATTTTCAGTATTGTTTCACTTTTAAAAATAAATACAGACAGGAAACACATTGCTTTCTATCTGTATTTATTTGTAACAATCCATAAAAAATGGAAAACTGGGAGCCTTAATTATGTATATCTTTGTAGTTGTATCACTGTATGCCTGATGGGAAATCCTACGCTAAAAACAGTAGAGCTGAGTTGGTTATGATCACAACGTATAGGCCTGATTGGTGCCCTGGGAAAGGGTGTGACATAAGTCTGATATGCCTTTAATGGAAAGGCATAATTGTTGTACAAAACACTTGTGTAAGCCAGTAGCCCTATAACAGTTGGTTGTTATCACATTGAATTACAAACTATAAACTGGTATTTTATATGTGTCATCTCCGTGGATTACAGTAGTAGGTCAGAGTTTTGGTGTTGGCCACCCACTTTGACAAACCCTGAGGATTTCACTGTGATGATTCTTGTTAGGCCTTATTGAGAGTGGCTGTTGGAAATGGCCCTATTTGCAGGGTTATCCCCAAACCTTTTGCCTTCTTCCTCCTATTTTTTTAGGTCTGTTTTTACTGGTTTATTGTCTCTGCACACTTTACCACTGCTAATCAGTGCTAAAGTGAAAGTGCTCCCTATAGAAATTGTACTGTTGATTGGTTTATCCATGATTAGCATATTGGATTTACTAGTAAAGTGCACTAGAGGTGCCCAGGGCCTGTAAATCAAATGCTACTAGTGGGCCTGCAGCACTGGTTGTGCCACCCACATTAGTAACCCTGTAAACATGACTCAGACCTGCAATTGCAGTGTCTGTGTATGCAGTTTTAAACTGGCAATTCGACTTGGCAAGTGTACCCACTTGCCAGGCCTCAACTTTCCCTTTTACTACATGTAAGGCGCCCCTAAGTTAGGTCCTAGGTAGCCCTATGGACAGGGTGCAGTGTATGTTTAAGGTAGGACATATACTAGTGTGTTTTATTTGTACTAACAGTGAAATACTGCCAAATTTGGTATTCATTGTGCAAGGCCTATTTCTCTCATAGGTTAACATGAGGGCTGCCTTTAAATATCCTTAAAGCGCAGATTCTCTTTGAGAGCAGATAAAAATGTGGAGTTTAGGGTCTCTGAGCTCACAATTAAAAAAATACATCTTTTAGTCATGTTGGTTTTTAGATTGTTAGTTTGAAAATGCCACTTTTAGAAAGTAGGCATTTTGTTGCTTAATTCATTCTGCGACTCTGCCTGTTTGTGGACTCCCCGTCTGGGTCAGGCTGACAGTTGGGCTGTTCACACCTCTCCTCTAGACAGTGACACAAAGGGGGCTGGGGTGTAGCCTGCATATCTTGATTAGCCATCTGTGCTGGAGGGGGGGAAATGGTCACTCACACCTGAAAGGACTGTGCCTGCCCTCACACAATGCCGTCTCCGACCACCTGGTGAGTGTCTGGGGCCTGGCCTGGACAGGGGAGGATCTTGCAAACACTTGAGACTTTGCTTTGAAGTTTGCCAACTTCAAAGGCAGAACTGGATATAAGAAGAAGACCCAAAACCCCAGACTTTTAGAATCTTTTTGGAATCAAGAGGAAGCTCTGCACAGGAGAAGAGCTGAAGAGCTGAAGGAGGAGTACTGTCCCTTTGCTGTGTTGCTTTGCTGGACTGGCCTGCAATTGCTGCTTCTGCCTGAAAAGAGTGCAAAGGGTGAACTTTGCTCTGTGTCCTGCTTGAGAAAATTCCCCACCGGCTTGGAGTAGAGCTTGCCTCCTGCTGGAAGTCTCAGGGACACCAAAGACTTCAGTTTCCTCGACCTGCAGCACTGAGAACTGTGTGTTTTGTGCTGTTCAAAAGGAGAAACCACTGTGATGCCTCCAACAACGCTGCTAGCCTGCACTGTGACCTGCCGACACCACATGGAGTAGCATTGCCCCGCTTCGCGCCGCGACCCTGGTCTCCCCAACGCCGTCATCGGACGACTTCACCGAGCCACTGCTCACACCGCGACCTGTGGGCCCCGCACTCCTGCATCGCCTGCTCACAGCGCAGCCGGGGCATCCCCGACGACGCCACTCCTGCTGACACCGGTGCCGCTGCCTGCACCGTGGCCTGTGGATACCGCTCGTGAGGTACACAAAGCACCGTCCCATCCCGCACCGTAGCCCCGGTCCACCGAAGCCAGCACCATCGACTCCTGTGTCGTCACCAGGCATCCTGTCTGCACCGTGGCCTGTGGACACCGCTCGTGAGGGTCACAAAGCACCGTCCCATCCCACACCACTGGCTTGGGCCTACCGACGACAGCGCTTCAGCAACGCCGCCGCCGCTGCCTGCACCGTGACCTGTGGACACCGCACGTCGCATCGTCCCACTTGACACGCAGCCCTGGTCTCACCGATGCCGCTGGATGCCGTCACCGAGCCACTGCCTGCCCCTTGACCTGTGGGCACCGCACATCGCATCGTCCCACTTTGCACCGCAGCCCTGACGTCATCCATGCCGGCGCACCTGACTTCATCAGCCTGGAGTTCGATCTGCAAGGCGTGTGACCTCAAGGGCCCGACGACTCCTGCACCGATTCCGGAACCGACACCGCAATGTCAGTGACGCCGTTCTCCAGAGCTCACCGCGAGGATCACGACGCCCTGCAAATCCAAGGTACTGTTTGGGGGTCTTCCCGACACCGTAGCTGTCCCGCAACGCCTCGGCCAGCCTGAACTGTTGGTTTTGTTGATCACGACTCTGTGATAGCCCCAGGTGGAGCTATCGACTTCAAGGAACTGTAGTTTTTAGTAAATCTTGCAGAATTTATATTTTTCTTACTGTATGTTGGATTTTTATCGTATTTGGTCTTGTTTTATATAGATAAATATTGGCTATTTTTCTAATGCTTTGCACATTGCTTCTGAGATAAGCCTGACTGCTCGTGCCAAGCTACCAAGGGGGTGAGCAGGGGTTATCTGAGCGGGTATCTCCCTTATCCTGACTAGAGTGAGGGTCCCTATTCGGACAGGGTGCAAACCGACTGCCAACTAGAGACCCCATTTCTAACAGTGGTCATATATTGTTTTGCAAAGTATGTTTCTCCATATTTGTAATTTCATGACTGTTTGCATGATGATTGCCTGCTTACGTGCACTCGAATAAGACTATGCTGGCTATTTTGTAATTTTTTTTTAAATTATATTTTCGATGGTCCAGGAGCGGCATATTTTCACTGAACCGCTCACAGCATCCTCTGCAAATTCATTTTCTAAATTTTCTGGTATGAAGTCAGCTATCTTACACCAGTTTATAAAAGTAAACAAAAAAATCAAAAATAGTCACTCATGCATCAGTAAGCTTAGCAGACCATAAGCCAGGGGCGTAACACAGGCCTCTGCAGTCCACAGGGACCCCCAAACCATCAGGGCCCCTTCCACTCTTTAGGGCCCCCGACATTCAGCCCAAGATCAATGAGCATGTGTAAGATACGGGAGACTAAGTGGCCCCTCTACACATTCTGCATTGGGGCCCATCATTTTTGCGTTACGCCACTGCCATAAACCATTGTCTTGCAACAATTTTTCCTTATGATTCAAAAAACAAACCCATTCCAAGATGGACATGCCCATGTGCACCTTCATGCTCAGCATTGCCTATCTCTGAATGATTCTTATCATAAACTAAAAGAAAAACATTCAGAAACGGCCGGCCGTGCATGCATGCTTATACACCGGTGGCCACCTTGATTTTTTTTTTTAAATAACTTTACGTAATGTAAACAAGTATTGGCAAAGCCACAATTTCTACTCCTTGTTATAAAAAGCAAGACATATTGGTTTCCCCAGTGTTTGATTGCTTTTGTGTACATGGCACACTTCTGTTCTCTCTCTATAGGCAATGGTAAATCCTATCCTACAATGAATGGCATGCATACAAACATCCACTCTCACACAAACACAGATATACACGCACCCTGATCCATTTTTTTATGAGAGTATTATACCCTTCCTACTTACCGTTGTTAATGACAACTTGCCTTCCTCAGGGTAAATCCTGTATTGACATTTTCTTGCCACCCCTAAAAGTACACTTAGTATAACTTAGTGCTAAACACTGTTAGCGCGTCAGTCCTTAATAAGTAAACTTACAAGGGGACGCGTATAGGTAGATGAACCTTTTAACTCGTTTAAGATGTTCTTACCATAGTTCCAGAACAAAAACAATAATCAATACAGAATAATCAATAATGATTTGTCAAATCAATAACCAATGGAGTCAGGAATTATCACACACCATGACTGAAAGGTCATGAACAAACATACCTTTAGTAAAAGTTTAGTAAGTTTATTTCCCTTGTATTAACAATGCGAAAGTCACGTAGATTAATCTCAATATCAAATGAAACACATATAAGAACAATACTGGTTGATCAAAGCGACGAAAGAAACGCAATCTTATCAAGGCTTGAATCACAACACATTCTAGGGCAATGGTACAGATCAATAGCAGAGTCAGCTGCAATAGTGATAAGGCATATATAGAACTCAGCAAGATAATTCGTCAAACATTAGTCCCTGTAATTTGTCAGACGTCATGTAACTACCAACTGGAGAAAATAAAGTGAAATAAAATTGGCTCGGGTCTCCTCAATGTGAGCAATTATTTAATAAAAAAGAGGGCCCGGTCAAGATTAAAAACACAAAAAGAAAGTGGAGGGAAAATGATGGTTCCACACTTTCTATAATTGCAGGAAAAGGTATAGTAATTTCTGCCTCTTAGAATAAAGTCAACATGTTTCGCACCTTCAAATTGTCAAAAAAGATCTAATGGCGCTTCATCAGGACTAAGCATTAATCTAACTCCAGGATATCACTTTAATGTATACGATATTGTCAAATTCTACCTTAATAAGGAGCAAAAAATTGTTTTATTCACTACGGTTCTGTGCATATTAGTACAAGGACTACTGGTGACCATAGTACAGGAAGGGATTACCTCGGCAGGAACATATAACCACCATCAGTCTGGATATTCACGCGAGCCAGTTTTATTTCACTTTATTCTCTCCAGTTGATTCTTAGCATCCCAAGACTGTTGTTGGTGCTGAAATACACAAAAAAACTTTGTTTGGCTTGTTGGTCCCTTGTAGGACCCCGTCAGACATTGCAGTGCCAGTCTGATGTGGAGCAGAGCCCAATGATGATGCATGAGGGCTACTGCTCCTGAATGAATGTGTTCCAATGGGTGAGGTCAAATATAACCCCCACATGTTGGAACAGTGCACTCATTGTGTTATATAATTGATTGGGAGAACGTGCACTGGAACAATCAATCTCCCAGTCCCCCTCTTTTTTCAGTCATGTAAATACCCTCGTCTAACCCAGATTAGCATCAGCATGTTAGGCTTCATGCAAAACAATTTAGAACACAAATTTTGGAAAAACATCTAACTAGGGAAAACTATTAAAACAGCGCAGTTGCATAAAAATGCAATTTAGTCACATTGTCATATCTACCTATCCACGGTCTGGATCAGCAAGCAGAATCAGTCTTTGTCCTTGGGTCACCAATCGATCAGCAAAGCATCAGGCTCTCAGTCAAAGAGTATGAGCCCAATGACAGAATCTCGAATTTCATTTAAAGTCTGTTCTTCTCTCCAAATCTGCATAAGTCTAATCTGAATCTTTCTCCTCTGTCACGTTGTAATGTCAGTCACCCAGACTATCCCCTAATTCCCTTCCCTATTGGTCAATTAATCGTAAGTTATTACTCTACCAAATAATAATTCTATACCAAATCTATGAATTCTAATATTTCACCCTTCAAACAACGTCGATTGGTCTACTTTACAATGTTTTCATCATCCAGCTCGTCAGGTATCAAATTTGTTGCATCTTCGTCTCCAGTCAGTGTCTTCATTGTTTGCGTCCTGAGAAAGTACTTCTTGCACACATTACATACAGCTCGATACATTTTAAGGACACTGTCTCCTGTTAGTTGGTTCTCATGGAAAGCTTCTGCTAAGCATTTTATTAAAACAATGAACATTTCACTGTTAGTTCATCTGGTCAGCATTTTCTATTAAACGCTAAGAAATACTGCTTCTGCATGAGGCCTGGCAAAACTAGGCCAAGACACCTGCTAAGTTAAGGCTCACGATTAATAAGCTAAAGCATACTTCATAGCCCTAAATATGACATATTACTACATTAACCTAATACATTTTGAATAATTCATAAGTATTAATCATTAATTAGTACATTTCGTGAATACTGGTGCCCATTTTTCGAGGTCACAATTTCAAACGGGTGCATTATTTCTCTACGTTATTTCATTTTCTACGCAATTCATTATTCAAAATACATAAACACTCATAATTGTAATTAAGACATTCTGCTTCAGCAACACCAAAGGCTGGCCTGGCCGTAAGGGGCCCAAGCAAGCTTGGGTTACATTAACAGCTGGATAGCCAGAGAGATCTTCAGACTATACAGCCCAAACACCAACTCAAGGGGAAAAGAACAGCACAGTTTCTTATCGTATGTACATGATTTTCTGCTACCGAAAAGTGAAGCACTAAGGTACTAGCATAGAATATTTTTTGTCCGAGTATTTGGGAACTTGTGCTATTAGATTAATCATGCGACCTCCTTAAACTTGTCTCACTTATGAAGTATGTGGCTTATATTACAACCTTTCCCGGGGGTCCTTTTAGCTCCCAGTCGAGGCCCTGAAAAATTTGCACAATAGCCTAATGGAGCCTATGAAGGCTATGCGCAGACGCTTCCCTGCTGTGGCATGGCAACATATGAGAAAGACCAAGGCCCTGCTGTTTTCATCATCCCTACCTGTGTGTGAGAGTATTGATCACCCCTTCTGTCTTGGCGAGGATTTCGGCATCGAAGATGTGTATGCTCAAGGGTAAGGAGCTGGACTGTTTGCTCCTTTTGGAAACTTGCCATGCAGTGCTATCAAGACGCTTGCAAAATGCCTGGGAAGGTCAGACGTTCCCCGAAATGGCCACTGGGTTGATTAAAGCACATTCAGCTTTGAAAGCCAACGATCCAGCTGCTTCCGCATTAGTGCTATGTGAATGCGATGTCCTGCACATGTCTCATGTGCACCGTGGAAAGCTCAGAAGGCAACTCACTGTTACCAGCGCATGGAATGAAAGAGTCTCTGTTCTTGAAAGACCCAGCGGGGGACATTTTGCTTAAACTGTGAGTTTTCAAATTGTTCGCAGAACCCAGGCCATCATTTCAGCTTCTGATCTTTCTTCGGGTTTCTACCTACTACTCTAACCCAGCCAGGAGACTCCCACCAGACAGAGTGGGTGCAAGACTTCTAATGTCACTGTTATTGGCCTCTAAACCCAAAGGGCCTCAGGCTGAAGCATCTACCAAACACAAGCGTTCTGCACAAGTATAATGTACCTGATCTGTCCCCTTCAGGGGCCTCAAGGCCCTTCCGCCATGTCCATTTCCATTTCCACCTTCAGCCTCCTCAGGCACTGCCTCACCTGTGGGCTTTGGCTTTACCCTCGAACAAGTTCCGTTGTTAGACGAAGGAGTGAATCCCTAAGCTGGACTTACACAAGGACTTGTTTTAATGTGCCCTCAGCGTCAGGGTACATATTTGTGCCTTTTCTTCTAGGAGCAGTGAATAAGCCAACGTTTTGATTTATAATTCCTTTTTTTCGTATTGTTTATGGTGATATGCATGGTTCTTGGTTATGTGTGGAGACCATGGCTGTGTTCTTAGGCTCTCCTTGCTGCAACAGTTGTGTCAGCTCCTAAAGCTTGCTTGCTCAGCTGTTGAAGACTATTGACATGAGCAGTCATGCCTACATATATCCAAATGCCAGGTTCGCACACGCTCTCCAAAATCCCTTTGAGATACCTGGACAGCACCCATGCTCATCCTTTCCAAGTCATATGTATGTTGCCTATCCGTTATTTCCCCACTTACCACATACCCAGTATGGTGCGGGGGAAACTGCTGTTTAATACCCGAGCTTCCAAGGCACCCCAGCCATGGCTACATTTCAGGATTCACATGGAGTCAATCATCTGCCCCTCCTCTTACACCTACTCAAGCTGTTTTCTCCTACGGTCCCCACACACCCTGTTCCAAATTACAGTTTTTTTGTGCTCTTACCTCTTACAAGTAAACTGAAATCATTTGGCCCTTGCACATTTGTGGTGGGTTTAATCATCTAGAATGAGGGCTGTTTGCTCTCTGTCTGTTCAGTTCAATTCTGTGATACCTTGCAGATTCCTGGATAATGAGTTATAAACTCTATAATTCAAAAGTTACCGATGATGTATTCAGAATTTTGCATTCATTATGGGCATTTTACTGTTTTCTTTTTTCCAGTTGACCAGCTCCGGTGTCTCCTTCTGGTCTGGACTCAAGAGATGCCCTCAACCCTTGGAGTTTGATAGCAGCATAGTAAGTATCTTCTGTGTCAATGTGCAAAGCTGCTTGCAAGAGTGTGTCAGTGACAGGAATCTTATGGTAGTGTTGTACTGAACATGTCACATATGCAGAGAAATCCAACATAAAGATATAATGCCTAATATGTACACAAGCACCACCACTTCCATGCCAGGTGTGCCCTCCAGAGATCTCACTTAAACGTTTGAGAGGGAGATGTATTGAAAGAGACTGGATCTGCTGTTAGACTGCCAACTCTGCTCTGCTTCACTTTGCTCCCTCGCCTTTGTTGTGCATCTTTCCAAAGAGGAGCAAGGGGGAGAATTTACTTTATTTTTAGAATGAATTAACATGCCACATTGATGAAAGAAGACGTATGCATAACTTGTTCGATGTGACACAACAGAGCATACCACAGTATTTCTCTTTAATACTTTTCTTGCCCTTCAACCAATACAAACATCAGTGGATGTTTAAATCTGCAGGAGCTCTCACAAATACCTACAGGAATTTAGTCTGTGACTCACTACGGGCAATGTCATGCATAAGCCTTGTCCATTCTGCCAATAAAATACATGTAATCGACTAGAATGATGCAATGTCATAAATAGCTGTTCCCACCGCTATGTAGACATACAAATGGCCCTCTCACTAACCATAACTATTAGAGGACCTATGGGAACACATAACACCAAATATGGCTTCCAAATATAATTCCTGACCTAGGACACAGCTCAGAGAAGCCCGGTGTATACAGTTTAGATGGCCAGCACATTCAGTGAAATTATGATATGCTTTCAGCCTGTCCACGATGAGGAGGATTTGAGATAGTTTGCTTGTATAGCAGAGACAATCGTGTATCCAAAGGGAAGCTCATAATTAGTTGCTTGGAATAGGAGCAGATTGCACAAATTTAATTAGTCCCTTGGACTAGGCACACTCGCAGGAAGGTAGTAGCATTGTGTTAGGGCCTCACCCAACCTACATCAGAGGTGGGGTATGTGCACCAGCTGCCAGTCCCACCTAAGTAAAATGCTATCCTGTGCTTGTTCTGCAACTTTTCAAGTCTTCTGGAAGCTATCCTTCCGAAGTGTAATTTCTTCTCTTGTCTCCAAAGTTCTTGTTTAGTACAAAAATCAGGGACTGCCTAGTCTGGCTACTCTCAAACAGTGCCCACACTGGGATTTTTAGGAGGATTTCAAGCCGGATTTGCACAGTCGCTGCTCTCTCGCTGCAACCTAGTTGGCTGTGTTGCAGCAGATTTACATATACAGTATACACATTGTAGCCAGATGGCTTAAGTTCCCAAAAGACATTTTCCTCCATGTGACAGCTTGGCTGACTACTTCTTAACTTACTTCCATTCCCAGTCAACACAGGGTAGGTTGTTTCAACTTGTAAGATATCTTAAACACCCTTACTTCTGCTCCTCTGTAGTCTCAAATCTAAGAATACCTATTATGTGAAGGAGTACACACATTCCTGCAGTCAAAACAGCACATTTGCAACAGGGTCGTAGCTTCCATTGCACCAGCAGGTGCTGCGGCTCTGGGGCACAGAGGCCTGAGAAGCCCATTGAATCATGATTATTGTGATGTTTCACAGTTCAAACAGCGACCCTTGCAGTAGGGCCCAGGACACACAGACTACACCACTGATTGCGAACACAGTGACAAACAAACAGCACTGTGATAAACAAAAAGTTATGTTAAGGAAAAAATATTGCACCAGAAACTCATTCAATAAAAGTCATTTTAAAAAGTTGTGAGCTTTGTTTCAATAAAGGCAGTTTTAAGGTTTTCTGCCTCTTCCAAAATTCCTAATTTCACACGATTGTTAAACATTTTTTGCTTTATTGCACCAAGTCCAACACCAAGGAAAGCTTTACATTTGCTCTTGGCCAGAGTCCTGACCGCAAAAAACCATTCCAGAGATTAAGCTCTAAACCCTTCAAAACATTAGACTTTAGAATATATGAACCTTATTAGCCTACGGAGATGGTTGTGAAGCTCTGTGCAGCTGTGAGGAGCAACTACAGCTCTCAACTAATCAAGGGTAATGGAGAGCATTAGCTTACATGCCAAAACTGGGGATGCCTTTTGAAGAGGACAAGAACGAGCACTTAACCTCAGGATGAGTGTAGGCAATATTCAGCTGAAAGGCTTGAGGAGAACTAAAGCTCTGACTGAACTTATAGACCATCTAAAGGCTGATGGAAGCAAAACTGAGAAGGAGCTGGGACTGCTGGATGACTGATTGACTAACATTGTGTCTATGGAATGGCTAGGTTGGGCGCATAGTGAGTATAGCAGAATAATTTAAGCTAAAGGTAACGAAAGTCAAATCTTTCTGATTCTGAGAAACTAGCTGGAGGGTGATTTGGAACCATTCATAAGGACAGGATTGGAGCAGCAGCTGAAGAGGTTTGCTCTCGTATATGCTCCATTGGGTGGATTTCAGCCAGGGTCATTTGGATGTCAAAACAGTGGCCCAGAAAGGCATGTGTATCATAGAAACATCTCAGAGAGGAAGTGCTGAGTGTAGACGTGCTCTCCTGCACATGTGCGGTATACCTTTTTTCTTTGGAGAAGATGATATTCTCCTGTCTGCTGCCACTGACCATGCATCAGGGCTGCCATTGTTTCTGTGGCTTATGAATCCTTGGGGCCTGCATGTCCTGTGAGTGATTGGGATTGAGGGCAGAATAGGCAGCCTCGAAGGAAATATATGTGTGTGTGGTCATGGATTGCACCAGGCATGGGCAGTCTAGCTTGTGCGTAGCCTGATATAAAGTCTTATCTGCTTTAACAAGACCAAAATGCTCAACTAAGTCAATGTTACACAGTGCTACACTTCAAAGTTAATGTCATTTTACTAATGTTTGTATTTTAGTTATTTGATTTAAGTAGGTAGTGGATTTGACTGCCGTTTAAAGTCAAGCCTCAGGACCATAAACGCCGCATCTGCTCTGAAACCTAATTTTCATCAGACTGCCCATAGACCCACTACCCAAAGAATGAAAATTCGTCCTTCCCTGGCATGGGCACAGTCATTAAAGCTCGAGTCCAGAAGACATTGAGCTCAGCAGTTAGAGGCACTTGCTGGTCTAGGTGCCAGTACACCTTGAGATCCTCAGATGACTCAAACGTGGTGAGGGCCTGTGCTCACAACCCACTAGTTAAAGTCAATATTTTCCAGTGGTGGGGCACCCACAAGGATGGTGCAGTCACCACTGGGAACAGGATGAGCCAGTGTAGAGCTGCCAACATGCAAATCCTGGGTAGGGCTAGGGGATTCAAAGGGTGACTTCCTCAGAGCCGTTGGGGACCTAGGGCCCTCTTCTCCAGCTAACCCTCTGAATCACCAGGCCAAGGAGTAAAGTTAAGATAATCCTTCCGACCTCGGGGGACAACCAGAAGATGCACACATGCTCCCCAGAGCATGGAGTGAGGACGATCCAGGAATGAAGTAGTCTCATCCTCTATTAAGTTGTGAGGGTGATGGGCTTACCTTTGGCCCTTGATGTCATCATGCAATAATGTTGCTTGTCCTGATCAGCTGACTCTGGTGTCCTCGTGCTCTGCAGCAGAAAACATCTCAAGGATGGTTGGCACGCATCCTTGTAGTTTCCTAGGCTCGGGACTCCATCTGACACAGAGTTCTAACACAACAAATTTTCTTCAAGTTCAAGAGGGCAACAGACACTATAGACTTGGTTCCTGCATCTTTGTTTAGGTAGCCATAGCGGTGCCGCTCTCATAGATGTAGAGAAAAACACTGGACCTCCTACTGGTTGACAGGGAAAATACTTATCTTCCCCTGATGGCCAGACTAGCCCAGTTAGGAGTCTGCTACTTTTGAATTCCTAAGTGCCTGCTAGTGATAGGGCATCCTTCCTGCGTGTGCCCATGCATATTCAGCATGTGGAGAGAGCTTGCTGCCTCCTTGCCTTTGAGTGGTAGTGGCACTTGGTATATCCTGTCTCCAAGAAGGTATGCAAATTGGCTTGAGTCGAAGAAGCCATTGCTTTGAGATGTCCAACGACCAGTAAATGGGGGTAAAGTTGTCCTAGAAGAGGAAAATCCTTTCAGTGAATGTATGCTAAAAGAAATAACGAAATAAATAAATAAAACCCGATTGAAACAAGGGCAAACGGCTGATTAATCTTTACCCACCAGGCTTTTGCGAGTATCTGGGAGAGGAAGGGGAGGGCTGAAATGTCTAGCATAACAAATACCAGCTTTGTTTACAGCAAGCACACTGCCCCACCACTTGCTGCTCTTCCAATGAACCAAACTCAAAATCGACAGAGAGCCCATACAGCCTTCAAGCATGTCTGTCAAATGATGAAGGACAAAGAATCCTATTTATGGGATGATCTACTTTGTAGGGAGGAAGCTGGTAAGGGTAATCACTCCTTTGGCTGTACCACCGACTGTAGATTATGCACATACCACTGTCCAGCTGCTGTAGTCACTCTTGAAAAAGAGAGGCACACTGAGTTCCCCCTCGACTTCAGAGCCAGGGTCTGATGTGTCGATCAATTAGACTGGTAGAATCCTTATTTGGCTTGAGTGTTGTTTGAGCTCACAAAGGGAAAAGCAGTGTGTCAACCGGAAAAAGTCTTGGGACCTTTAATTCTGATTTGGAGGTATAATGACATTGGAGGTTGCCTGAATGGCGTCTTTAATGCTCGATATTTTTGTGGCAAAGATGGTAAGCCGGACATAACATAGTTAAAGTTCGGGACCAGAGAGGACATTTTTTACTGACTCTAGTCTTGTGTTAGACTTCGAAGAGTTTGCTTGTTTGATTTGTTGTCCAGCTTATTCAAGAAGCAAAATGTGTCTTTTTTCCCCCTTGTGTAGCTCTCTGTTTTAGCCTTGCATGTGTATTTTGCATTGATCCCACATCTTCTGACCTTCCATTTCCCCCAGCAGCATTCAAGGTTTTGCCCCATCCTCTTCATCATTCCCAGTTCTAAGATGAGCCATCTTTTGGACCCCTTCAGCGCAGGTTTATGTGTTTTTTTATCTCAGAGGTGGGAGGGACACCACATTGAGAGCTTTGGTGATATTGATATTTTTGGTTTGATAGGTAACGATTGATGTGGTGTCTGCCTCATTTAGTGGAGGTGTTTTTGCTGCTGGGTGGACATCTTTGAATCTTGTCTGACACCATTTGTGGAGTGATCATGCAAACATTGATATGAGGTGTTCAGTAAGGTCTTGACAAGTGGGAGCTTGGTTTCCTTGGTATTTCAATGGCGATTAACAAGTGGTCCAACCATACAAAAAACTGTCTTTAGTGTGAAAACCAGATCTAGTTGTGTGACCAACCTTGTGGAACAGTAGTTTAATTGGCTGCTTGATGTCCATGGCTTCCTGGTTGTAAAGGACATCGCTGGCAAATGTATTGTCCTGTATATCGACCAACAGGTTGAAGTCCTCTTATAAGGATGATATTCTGGGTCTTGGCTTCAAGGTCTGTGCACATTGGGGGTATTTCGTCCAGGAACTGGAAGTTGCATCCTGGTTTGCAGCAGAATATTGACAGGTTGAAGCAGGAGTAAGGACAAGAAGTGCTCTGCGCCCTTACATGTTGGAATGGACAATAGGCCAAGGCAGCGGTCCTGCTTCACTCTATTTTGCACTGTGAAGGCTGAATGGAGAGGGCACAGGGTGTTGAGTGGGCAGATTTTATAAAAAGTAGCGCAGTACAGCAAAGTTGCTGTGCTGTGATAAATGTTTTGGAGAGAGTAGTGCTAGATTTACAGTCCCAATTCTCTTAAGACATTGCGTTGCTGTTCTCTCCTCCAGCACATGGTTACAAATAGGCTCCCTAGAGCCATGCAAACACCTTAGCACTACAGTGCAAAGGTGCGTATGATGTCTAGCATCTGTGTAGTGTTGTAGAGGTACTCTTCCAGTGCAAAATACCATGTCTAGATAATCTTTTAAACGTTTCACACATTGGAGGTGTGCTGTACAGTGCAGGAGACAAGCAACATATGAAAAGTCAGGAGAAATTAAAATGTTTGTCCTACTTAGCACCTGTCTGGATGAGATGTTATTTTATGGTGCAAAGGCCTGTCTAAAACTTTTAGTAGAAAGGGCTTTGAGTCAAAACATACAGGTGATAGGATGGAAATGGCCATGTACAAACCATGAATCAACTCCGTTACACAAAGTAATGCAAACCAGTGCAAAGCGCTATTATATAGGTTATTTTCCATCACAGAAACCTTTTGCACTAGAGAGTAAATACTTTATCAAGACTTTGTACTGCCCTGCTTCACTTTAGTCTACAGGAAAGTGTTGATAAATCTTCCCCACAGTTTCTTGGTGCCGCCAAACTACTCTGATTCAACTGTACTGCACAACACTGTTGTTTTTAGATTGCTACTGCACCAAGCTACTGTCTGGAAACACTATGGAGGACCTTTTATAAATTATTCAGCTTCTTTAATCTCCCACCTGACACTCTATCTGTCACTCTTACATGTTCTTTTTCATCCCAACTCTCTCCCTTTATTACTGTTTTTCTGCGTTTCTCTTCCTCCTTTTTTCTCTATTTTGTGTTTTTCTCTCTTGCTTTGGGTCAAAGACTGATGAGGGAAAATAAGTGGCAGTCCTCACGAATAACTGCCAGTGGGCCCCACCTGCAACCACCGGCTCAAATTAAGCACTCCCAACATGCCACCAAACGTCTGTCCGGTCAATGTGATGACATTTGAACATGACTCTAAATTAAAGGCACTGGCTTTAGAAGAAAATCCAGCATGTGAAAACAGCGCTAAGAAGCCTAATATTTGACAACTGGGTACTTTATTAAAAAAAGCAACAAATTAAAACACAACAGACGTAGATTCACTGCCTCCATTGTGTAGGAGAGATGTGTGATTGCATCCACGTCTGCAGTGATTCTGGACTGACTTGAACATTGGGTTCAGATCAAACACTGGAACTGTTCGAAAGTGATGCCCCATGGTTTGTCTGAATTAAATGCTGTTGGGGGGGGCTTGCATTCGATGGCCATGTAATTTTCCATCATTGTGCCGCAGTGTCCATAGAGTTGGGCCTTATCTTTTCGCTTACGCACTGACAAGTTTAGTGAGGAAAAAGTAAACACTACGTTTTTTTTTTTTTATAACTCTGCCTCCCCCAACAAGGCTGTAGGAGCAAGTAAAGGCAAGAATTGACTTGGTGTGAAGGGAAAACATGTTGGCCTAGAGAAGGAGTGAATGTGCCTTGAGAATGAACTGTCATTTTACTCATACAAATGATTCCACTGAAGCAGTGGTTCCCCAACCTGTGGTCCGGGGACCCCCGGGGGTCCGCGACTGCTTAGAAAATTAAAAATATAATAACAGATTAGGGCCCCACCTTTCAGTAATGACTCAGTGGGGGGTCCCCTGGATTCAAATAATCATTCAGTGGGGATCCCTGGATTTCAGTAATGATAAAGTGGGGGTCCACAGAAGCCTAAAGGTTGGGAACCACTGCACTGGAGGGAAACGACACAATTAAAGACACCTAAAAGACAAATGTCTTATCATATAGGCGGGCCGATGCTTACTGGAGAGAAAATGTGCCTGCTTCTTATTTCCTGTGCTCTCAACCCAACACCTTTCGCCCACATTGTGTTCAATAATTCATAGATAGCAGAATTAATCTGCCACCGATGAGTTAGAAGGTGGGAGGGAACAAAAGCAGCTGCTGGCATTGCCAGGTGTGTGTGGAAGCCATGAAAGAGGGAACTAAGGGTGTGTGCCAAGCTCCAGGCAGGCAGCTGGGTCTGTGCCAGTCCCTGGTTCCCATCTGACACAGTCACCGATTCCGGACCCTCAGGGGAGGTGAGTCCTCGCGTGTTCACCCTCGTCCTGCAGGATGCATGTTGTCCCAGGTGATTCTCTGGCCTTGTTTCCGCTGAGTGTTCTCCCTGAGGCGCACTATGTGCAAGAGGGTGGTGGGCTCATGCACAGGTGTGGCGTGGGAGGTCATGACACACTGATTAAAAGTGATACTTTAATTTGGTTGATTTCCCAAACCCTTCCCACCTGCTTTTATTCTGCGCCATCAGCACCTAAGGTAGCCTACCAGCCCCCCAACGCCCTACAGAGCCTGCTTTACCCAGGAGCCGCACTGTTGCAGAACTTCATGTCTCCAAGCACTGATTAAGCAGCCCCGTGCCCTGAGACCTCTTCTAGGGGGCAACTAGAAATCCTAAACTGGTGTTTGCTTGTGATACATTTACTGCCTGACACAGTAAGGAAATCCCAAGGCTGGTGGAACAATCTCTCACCTATGCTTCAGTCTTAGAGCCTGCAATGTCCATCCTCTGTTGAGGTTGTTAATCAATTCTAATGTTCCAAAACTATGGTTCAAAGCACCTGTAAATATGAGGGTGACAAGCACCACTGCATCTTAGAGCTGCAGGATACCCTGGACCAAGCACGGATGCAGCTTAGAACTACACTATACCCTGGACCCAAGCAATGGTGCAGCATAGAGCGCCACTATCCCTGGGACTCTAGCACTGGTGCAGCTTAGAGCTGCAGAATACTGTGTATCCAAGCGCCAGTGCAGCTTTGAGGTACACTCTACCCTGGACCCAAGCACTTGTGCAGCTTTGACCCACACTATACAAGCACTGGTGCAGCTCAGAGCTGCATAATACCATGGACAAAAGGTCTGATGCAACTAGCATAGAGAGGGAACTATAACCTAGACTTAAGCATTGATGCAACATAGAGCTGTATTCTACGTGCAAGCAATAAGATAACTTTAGAGCTGCTGAATACCCTGGATCCATGCACTGGTGCAGCTTAGAGCTTCGGAATACCCTGGACCCGAGCACTGATGCAGCTTAGAGCCAAAGTCTACTCTGGACCAAAGTACTGGCGCAACTTAGAGCTGCATTATATCCCAAAAACTCGAGCACTGGTGCAGCTTAATGCTGCTGAAAACCCTCGACTCAAGCAGTGGTGCAGCTTAGAGCTGCTCTGTATTTTGGATGCAAGCACCAGGACATAGAGCTGCTCAATGCCCTGGACCCAAGCACCTGTGCATCTTCGAGCTCCAAAATACCCAGGGCAGCCTGTGATTGCTTAATATCCATTTCTCCTCCCACTAACCCCTCTCCCTTGAATCCTATCACAGTATGACTGTTGTACTGTGATGTTGTGACTGCTCAACACCCACAGGCACTCCCACCGTCACAGAGTGTGACTGTTGCACATTCCTGACTCTCCCTGCCACCACAGAGTGTCACAGCTCCACCCCCCCCATCACAGTGTTACTGCTGAACATGCATAGCCACTCTCACATCAGCTAGTGTTCCCTTCCCACCATCACAGAGCGTGACTGCTGCTTATTATTGGGCCTTCCCACCATTAAACGTGGTCGCCTCTGAACATTCATTTCCATCTCACCCTAATAAAGGTGTGGTTGATAATTTAGGCCCCCTATCACCATTCGATTGTCTGATGGACATTGGCACCTGAATTGGTATTCCTGCTTCTCCATAATGAAGGGCTCATTAAAGTGAGGCTGTGAGTATGGATTCCGTTGGCATACTTACGGATCAGGGCTTTAAGTATGTCTTCTCAGGAACTCCACTTTCCAGGCCTGTTTTTATATTGAGGGCTACAGTGTGGAACATTTTCATCTTTATAAACGATTTTATCAGTGAAGGCACCAGATCCTCCATGACATACAGGCTTGTTTGATGGTAGGAATGAGAGGCCTGCTGGTCATGTCCAACTTCTAAAATTGCTGTTCCTAATAAATTAAATTGCAGTGCTCTTCAACAAGGCCCCCAGCAAAGCATTATCCTACTTGGTAAAATATAGGGATTGCATGGATATGCTTTTCAATATGAAACCTTGATTTATCTTTTTCAGGAGAGTCACTTGGATTACATTGTGGCAGCTGCCAATCTCCATGCGCAGAATCACAAGATCCCCGGCTCCAGAAACCGAGATGCTATCCGCCAGATCCTGGATACAGTTCGTGTCCCTCCATTCCAGCCAAAGTCAGGTGTCACTATACACGTCACTGATGAGGAGGCAGCTGCGGCCACAGAAGATATTGGTAAGAAATCATAGCTCCATCTTGAGTTCAGACAAGCTTTCCAATGTCTTTCATTCCGACTCTATATATCATTGAAATACTTAATTAAAATAAAACCACTTATCCAAACCTCTCAGCAATGGGCACCAAAATGTGAGACTTTATAAATGAATTAATCATTTAAACACCCACCATATAACACAGTGATCTCCTTATGTTAGCCATCCTTGGGGAGCCCGGTAGGACCAGATAGAGAATCTTGTAAAGAGGTCAAAAAGGTTATAATTATCTAAATACATCTGTCGGTCTTTGATAGCCATTAAAAATGCCTTTTCCACATACAGGCTCGTTCGCTCTCACTGATCAATAGCAGATACCCAAGTGCAGTCCACGCTTAACTGTCTCATGGGTGATGTCACACTTAAGAAATTCCAGATAAGTGTTGTCCTGATGAATGTGGAAGAGGAGTGCTATCTGATATTCAGAGGTGTTACAAATGCCTTCCTCTGAGAAATCTAGAACATACAAAAAAAAAAAAATTATAAGCATTGTAGAGATTCACTAGCTGCAGTCCTTTTGGGGCATATGCAATTATATTTTTACATCCTTGGAGCAGTTCAGATAAAACAGCTTTCATATACTTGTGGTCATTATTCACCATTTTGAGGTGTGCATGTTAATCCTAAGACACCATGAACTTGTTTGCCCACCTACACTCAACGTAGATACGGGGAGGATAGTTCCACAGATCCCGAGTACAGAATCAGGAAGAATATGCGTGGACGTAATCCCACAAATGAAAATTCTGACTGGGTAAAATTCACAAGCGTGACACATTTTCCACAATTGGAATTTTAGAGTTTGTCAGAGATGGAGCATTGCCGAAAACAAGCAGTGCTTCTTCCCGTCCAAGCTTGTGGTTCCCACTCTCGATTTAGAGTCAGAAAAGCACCAGGACAACTTTGACTGGGTGAGCTGGCTTCTGAGTGGTCATCAACAAACTCTGGGGGTTATTACAACTTTGGAGAAGGTGTTAATCCGTCCCAAAAGTGACGGTAAAGTGACAGATATACCACCAGCCGTATTACGAGTTCCATAGGATATAATAACCCCCTCTGTGTTGAATGTGACAACTGAGACTAACTTGCCCTGCCTAGATCTGTTATGCGAGGCATGGTGAGCACTGGTATGGAAAATGCAAGGAGAAAAAATTACCTGCACGCCTGGGCCATTTGTTTTTTGTCTAGAGAAAGTCACACTTTGAAATTGTTCCCTGGAAAAAAAAATGTGCTGAGCAGGCACTTTAAACATGTCACGTGCGTGGTTGCTCCCTTAATAGCACAGGGACCCCAACAGACAGGCAGGGATCAGTCAATCTAGTGAACAGTTCTCTGTCAGGGTGCCGGATGTTATGATCTACAGCCCCAGGCTGACCGGCGGACTGTCCACCAGTGTCTAAATAAGGACCTTGCGCTAAGTAGTAGGTCACTGGAAATTAATGTGAGTGCAAGGGACATGTTTTCTCCACCTCATGGTTGTGGAAAAGAGAAGCAAAGTTACATTTGAGGATGTACTTGTCTGATAAACTTGCTCCTGCAAGTTTTGCATCTTGCAGAAAATTTGCAGGAGTAAATTTAGTGGATAAGAAATAATCATGGAAATCAGTGACTTGCGTACTTTTTTATGACAAGGTCTGAGAATTTCTATTAATCCCCTAAACGTATGTGCAGATACCAGGATTAAACCTAAAATTTAAGAATTTCTGACTTCCGAAAGACCATTTCTCAAATGGCATCAATATTTCTAATTATTTTAGCACTTGTTTACACTTAATCACACATCAAGGATTTCAAGAGGACACCTAGAGAAAGGAGGAAAAAAACGAAGGAAACATAACGTGTATTTGTAAAGCGAACGTTCACCCAGAAGGCTCTCTTGGTGCTGAATAACAGATGTTTATTGTTACCCAAATCAATGGTACTCATTTTATCGACCTCAGAACGATGGAATGCCAGGATCTGAACCTGTAACCATGAGGTCGAACACAGGCCCTTACAGTGGACGCATTAGTGCACTGAGCCACCAGATTTGAAAAAATAAAGGGGTTCATATAAACCCTGATAGATGATCTGTCTGCCAGCCTGGTATGGATTTCTGTGCCTTCAGTGCTTCTCATGAAACTCCCAAAATGAGAGTTTGTGTCAGCAAAACAAAATAATCCAATGTATCTGATGCACGGGCATATTCTTCCTGAACTGCAGGGCTATAGTGTGTATTCTCTGAGTCCCTCATGCCTTCAAGGGCAGACCCGGGCAGGGACAATCAGTGGAAGTAGTCCTGCCCTGAACATGGCCACAGTTCAGCAGCTGTGACTTGGCCACTCAGTGGCAGACACAGCTGGGTTAATGATTGCTGTTAGCTAAACGAAACGTTTTATCACCGTTCTTGTATTACACTCGAAAGGCAGCTCATTTGCTAAACTTGAACCTAAGGAAACACTACAGAAATGTATCATTTCAAATAATAAACTTCGAGGATACCAATTCCATTCTGTCATCCTCTGGGTTGCTGTGCCTCAACCACACTTTATGTACAAGTGCATAACCGGGTAGAAGAGGTCACTAATGGCAGAGGACAAGACGTAACTACTGATTGATTAAATCCAAAAAAGAATTCATGATTTTTTACAGAACAAGATCCTACTCATAGACCTTTTGTGACATGCAGGCAGAAATTCCTACTGGCCACTCATTTTGCAATATGTTCCTACATCTTTTCAATGCCTGCTGCCGGTCTTTGATTAGATCACATCATGTCTTTGGAGCATGTGTTGTGAACTCATTTCAGCTGCAAACACACACAGGCTTCTATTTAAAGCAGTTTTCTTTTATGCAATATTGAATTGGGATTTTATGTTGAGCTTGGGAACGTTTCCTATTACTAGCATTTGCCAAAAAAAGGGGGGGGGGGGGTATGTTTCAGCTTTCAAAGCTAATCATTTGAAGATTTTTCTTCTGGATATTTTAAGGATACAACAACATATTTCACAGTAATATTTACAGTAATGGAGGCTACAGTATTTTTCCTGAAGTTGCGGCAAACCAAACGCAGAGCTTCGTTTCTCTGGACCACACTTTTTGTTTGCAGACCTAAAGAGGCGGAAAGGAGAAAAAGTTCCCTCGTCCAGTTGGATTTGAATAGTTTTACATTTTTTAATCTGCGGGGTCCTCGCACCAGGGTTTGTGGATTTTTGTTAATTAATGGTACATATAGATGTGTGATATAACACTGTCAGACCCATCCCCCCACAAAAAAATAAACTCTAATTTCTCAAAAGCTAGTGAACAGATTTCCACCAAACTAAGCCTAAGCAGTTCATTGAGTAAATTCCACCTTTGTGTCAAGCTTGGTGTGTGCCATTCGGCTGTTTTTTCTCTACCAGAAGCAAAGATTCCCATTTTGAAAGTCACTTTCTTACCCTACCCCTTTTCTTTGGTTTCTGTTTGATGGATCTGTGCAGATGGGTCAAATGTTGCCAAAGTTATTAAAAATGTTTTCTTCAGTGGAAACTCTGACCTAACAATAATTACACTTTGGCTATGCCATATACATACTTGTTCTTTTTCTTTCTCCCCTATAGATGTTTACAGACTCGTTCTCTCTCTCTTTGAAATGGGTGGCTTGAAACATTGCCAATTACTGTGCTCCAACATGGGGTTGCTGTTCTTTTATTTGCTATGTGTACTTCCTTTGCTTATGGTGGGGCACCTTACTTAAAATAGGCCCTTCTAGTCTAAGCTTTGTATTGAAAGACATGTTTAAAAAAAATAGGAAGAACATGATCATCTTTTATATGGAGGAACCACTTAACTTACCAAAAAGTAAATGTTAGTACATCAGCATTAAAATGTATATATTTCAGACAATAGCTGGCTGAAGTATTTGGAAAAAAATGTATTTATCATTGCTAATTCAGTGATCCATGTTGATTTTAGAACACTGACTGCTTTTTCGGTCGCAGTATACTAGTCTGCGCAGCTGTCTGGTTTGCTAAAGACATCTTGGGGACATTCAGAAATGCATTCTGCCCGTTGCTTGTCATGTTTTCTTGCTTTCCATTTGCTGGCATATTTAGTTTAGACTGTCCATCTCGATTTTTGTACCTTCCCTTGCCCAAACCTTATTTACAGTATCCTTCCGAGTGCTCCTATTCTGTAAACAGGCCTGTAAATCTTGGTCTTATTTGCTTTGCATTCATAGAACAAGTTCTAATGTTAGGCGCTGTGTTCCGAGGGTGCTTGTTTACTTTTCTTTCTCTGACTTCAAAGTGAGAGGACTATTTTGCTGGATACTGAGGTAGGAAATAGTTTTTTTCTAGCACACAACAACATTCAAATGAACTGTTCACTTATTTCAAAATATAGCAGAATTAGCAGCACAAGTGAAGTACTTTTATGTTACTTCTGAAGTGTGGTAGAAACAAATACTTTAATATGATCAAAACAAATCATTACACTTGGTGATGCAATTTTCACACATTTTTGTCATGACCTGTATGTCTGTGCAAATGTAAAAGTCATTTCAATTGAAAATGTGTCTTTAATGACAGTGTGCTACTACACCATGAATACTCCACTCTCAGCACTCCACTCTACTCTGCACTACTCCATATCACTGCACTCTACACCATTCCACTTTACACCACTCCACTGTACACCACTCACTATACGCCACTTCACGCTACTCCTCTCTACTCTACTCTGTCTCACTGTACTCTATGCTAATACACTCTCCGCCACCCTACCCTTCACCTCTCCAGTCTAGGCCACACTAATCTACTCTGCAGGACTCCACTTTACACCACTGTTTTCTATGCCACTCTGCAACACTGCATTCTATGCCACTGCACTCTATGCGACTGCACTCTATGCCATTACACTCTATGCCAATACAGTCTAAGTCAATGCACTTTACTCTGTAACACTCAACTCTATGCCCCTGCACTCTATGCTTATCTACTGTACACCACTCTAATCTACTCTGCACCTCTGAACTCTACACCACTTTACTCTATGCCATTACTCTCTCTGCCACCCTACGCAACTGCACTCTACCCTGTACCACTCCACTCTATGCCTCTTCACCCTACTCTGGAGCAATGTAGTCTGTCCCACTGCACTCTGCGACTCTACTCCACTCCACCCTATGCCACTGAACTCTACGCCACTCTACTCTTAAACACTGCACTCTATACCAATGCACTCTGCTCTGCAACACTACACTTTCTGCTACTGAACTCTCTGCCACACTGCTCTGCACTACTCCACTCTATACCACTGTACTCTACAGCACTGACTCAACTCTGGACCACTCTATGCCACTGCACTCTATGCCACTCAACTCTACTCTGCACTCTACGCCTCTGCACTCTACGCCACACTGCGACGCTCCCCCTGGGCCTCTCCACTCTACTATGCACAACTCTAATCTACTATGCACAACTCTAATCTACTCCACTACATTCTACAACGCTCCATTGTATGCCGCTGAATTCAATGCAACTGCACTCAGTGCCACTGCACTGTGCGCCACTATACTCTGCAACACTCTACGCCAAAGCACTCTACACCAGTGCACTCTACTCTATGCCACTCCAGTATAGGTCACTCTATGCGACTCCACACTATGCCACTCCAATTCATGGCACTCTTTGTCACTCCACGCTACAACACTCTACTCCACTCTTTGCCATTCCACTCTGACACTCCACGCCACTCTCCTCTACGCCATTAACTTTTAGCCATGCTGAGCAGCAGCCACGCTGGTGTACAAAATGACTAAAATACATTGGTAAAGCCAATAGCTCTTGCATTGGCAAGTCCTATTGGCTTTTACCAATGCTTGTTTAGGTCGAAGGCTACCAGAGAGAGCAACTGTCTGTTTTGCTAACATCATCTTAGGGACATTCCCAAAGTTTCCCTAGGAAAGCGTTCCGCCCATTGCTTACCATTGTCTTTGTGGTATGTAACTCTTGTTGCTTGCTTTCTAATTGTTGGCTCTATTTCTTTTAGGCTGTCCAGCTTGAGTTTGTCCCTTCTCTAGCCCAAACCCTATTTACTGTATTCTTCCACCAGTTCGGATTACTGTGAACAGGCCTTTAAATCTTATTCTTATCTTGTCACCTTTGCAACGCCTTCAACGACAGAGGTCAAATGCCAGGCTCTGTCTTCCATTTAATTGGTGTTTACTTTTCTTTCTCTGACTTCAGAAGGAGAGGATCTATGTGACAATCATGCTGGCTACTGGGGGAGTGCTTGAAGACGATTGTACGATGTTAGAGTTTTTTCTAACACACAAAACTTAAATTCATGAATGAACTCTACAGATATTTCAGAATATATCAGAATTAGAAAAGCACAAATAAATCACATTTTATGGTAAAGTGTGGTGGAAAAAATATTTTAATAATATCAAAACAAATAAAAGCACTGGGTGATGCCATGTCCACACAGTGTGTGTGTGCTGTCAGTAAAACTGTATGTCTGTGCAAATGTAATGGTCATTTCAATTGAAGATGTGTTATCTGTAATTGCAGTTTGCTACCATGTCATGCATATTCCACTCAACTCTACTCTGCACCACTCCACACTATGCTACTTCACTCTGTGCCTCTCTAGTCTACACCACTCTATGCCTCTCTAGTCTACACCACTCTACTCATCAACACACTGTACCCCAAGCTACTTTATGCACCACTGCTCTCTTTACCACTTCACTCTTTACCACTGCACTCTACATCACTCCTCTCAGCACCACTCCACTCTGTCACTCTACTCTGCAGCATTGAACTCTGTCAATGTACTCTACTCTGTACCACTCCACACCAGTGCACTCTATGCCAATTAACTGTGCGCCACTCTAATCTACTCTGCACTCTAAGCCACTGTACTATACCATGCCCCACTCCACTCTGAAACCATCTTCTCTATGCCACTGCAATCAGTGCAACTATACTCTGCACCATTGCACGTAGAGCCACTCCACTCCACGCTACCCCACTCTGCACTGTACTCTGTATCACTGCACTGCACACCAATGCACTCTACTCCGCTCTACTATACATCACTGCACTCTGATGGTCTGCTCTGGAACACTGAGCTCTCTTCCCCTGAATTCTACACCACTGCCCTCTGCGCTGTGCCACTCCATGCCACTGCACCACTCTATGCCACTGGCCTCCATGTAACTCTACTCAAAACAACTGCACTCTTCCTCATGCACTAAACACCACTTAACTCAAAACCAATGCACTCTATAGCACTGCAGTCTCTGGCAACTACTCTACACCACTGCACTCTATGCCACTATATTCTTCAACTCTATATGCCACTGCATGCTAAGCCACTCTATACTACTCTGCGCCACTGTACCACTGCTCTGTTTGCCACTCTACTTTGTGCCACTCTACACCACTGTGTGCTACTGCATTCTACGACACACTACTCTGCAAGACTGCACTTAGTGCCATTCTACTCTATACCACTGTACTTCGAGCCACAGCATGCTGTGCCACTCAACACCATTGCACTGTCATTGCACTCTACCCTGAACCACTGTACTCTACGCCACTGCTCTCTGCTCCACTCTGTGCCTCTCTACACCACTGCACTCTGTGACACTCTACTCTGAAAGACCACACTTTCGGCCACTGAAGTCAATCCCACAGTACTCTGCACCACTGCACTGTACATCACTCTATACCATTGTGCTCTACATCTTTGCACTCTGCGCCACTCTATTCTACTATGAACCACTGTATTCTGTGTCATTGCTCTCTGAACCACTCTACTCTGTACTACTCTAGATTATGCCACTGCACTCTACACCACTGTTCTCCGCTCTGCACCATTCAACTCCATGCCACTTTACTGCACTCTATGCAATTACACTCTGCATCACTCCATGCACCTCTAATCTATTCTGCACCACTGTATTCCACGCCACTGCACTCTACACCACTCTTCTCTATGCTACTGCGGTCTATGCCATAATACCCTACACCTCTGGAATCTACCCTGCACCAATCCACTGCACTCTGTGCCACTTCAGTCTACTTTGAAACAATGTACTCTACACCATTGCACCCTATGCAACTGCAGTCTACTGTGCACCACTCTACTGCACTCTATGCCAGTCTACTGTCACTGCAATCTACACCAATGCACTCTACACCATTTTACTCAAAACCAATACATTCTTCCCTACTACACTCTTCGCCACTTTACTCTACAGCAATCTACTCTGCACTGCTGTACTTTTTGCCACTTCCCTCTAGGCAACTCTACTCCATTCCATGATACTACACTCTGATACTCCACTCTATGATGCTCTGCTCCATTAAACTCTACTTCACTCTGACACTCAACAACACTACTCCACTCTACGGCACTCTACACATCTTCCTCTATGCCACTTCATGCCACTTTACTGAATTATTTTCTACAACACACTACTACACTCTACTTCATTCCATTCTATGCTACTTCTCTCTGACACTCTACCATTCGACTCTACAACACTCTACCCCAATCTGTGCCGTTCCACTCTCCTACACTACTGCACTCTATGCCACTCCACAACAATCTACTCTGTTCTACACCACTGTACTCTACAACGCTCTATGCAACACCCTCTATGCCACTCAGCTCTATATCTCTCTAAGCCATTCCCCTCCAATCCCTCCAGAAGACTGCACAACATTCCACACCACTCAACTCTACACCACTATATGCCACTGCATAAAACTCCACTCTACTTAACTTTACAATACTCTACGCCACACTCCTTTACCCCACTAACTTTTAGCCATGCTAAGCAGCAGCCACACCAGTGTGCAACATGACAAAAACATATTGGCAAAGCCAGTAGCTCTTGCATAGGTGAAACCTATTGGTTTTGACAAAGCTTGTTTATTTATGGTATGTTATTTAGCGTTACACTAGCCACAGGAGACGGCAGACATTCATGGCAAAACATTTTTCTTGCAGCATTATCTTCTTAAGCATGAGGTGATGAGAACAGTACTAAGTGTGTGATAGAAACACGATTATTGAAGCGAGGTTGGGATGGAGAGATCATTTAAATACAAACTAGTGGCAGTGAATTATTATATTAAGTGTGATTGCTACCTCACATGTACTAACAGTGAATTACATTGAGCAGCTTTACAGTTTGAGGCACAGGGATAGTGATTTGCTCAGAATCGCAAGATTTTCGGGGAAACCCTGGTCTGGTTCTGCTGGTGTTTTTTGCTTGACTTTAGAGTTAACTTGTTAATGCTATAAGTTTATGACTCGCACCAAGCCACGTTCACATATATAATGATAGTCTCCATGACATTAGGCTGTCGCCTGCAAAATTGCTGCAGCATGAAGGGTAATTTTGCTGTCTGAACCTGTAAGGACCTTTACTAGTTCTTTGCTGTCTGAACCTTTGTGCACCTTTATGATCAGCCTAACCTGATGGAGAGCTGTGCTGTCTAACACCCGGGACTGAATGTGTGTATCTTTTAATGTTTTCATATAGTCTCTTATAAATAGATTCTCAGTCGTATAACCCGTAAGATTCCTGAAAGGTACAAGGTGGGAAGATAAAAGTTGAAGGTTCACATGAGGGATGTGTGCATATACGTTTTGATAAAATGTTAGACTGTGTTCAATTTCACACCCAAATTGCATACTCTGAGTATTTGACGCGCCTGCAGAACCTGGTGGCGGTAAGCATCTTTTTAAGATAATCCTCCTGAAAAACACTCTTAGGAAGGCAATTCCGGCTTGACACAGCACACGGTGGTGTTTCATGAGTGCAGCTCCAGAGCTGCAGGTACCACCAATGGATGTATAACTCATGTAGTTGAAACATCCGTTCTGTGCTGCGCAGTGTGGCTGGCTCTAGTACTTAACAACAGTTATGAGGGGGAGAAAATACTCTGCCCCAACCCACTCTGCAGGGCGCGGAGTTGGCTTCCCTTGCTCTTGTGCATTTCAGTGGTGGTCTTTCTGTCCCCATTGAAAATTCACGAGCCGCCACTGGTTTTCTCCTCTTTCTGTGCTGGTTATTTCACCCTGAGGAGAGAATCGCACACGCTTTTCCAAAACCCATTTTATTATATTTTATGAACGTGACACAGAGGCAGGAACGTATGGCAGATTAACGCACCTTTCAATAACCTTCGAGTTACACAGGTGAGGCTTATTCTGACACTGAGTTCCAACGGGAGCCTGACTACAACAGCACCAATACAAACATATCCTGTTCTACAAGAGGTGTCTGTTACTTTCCAGTGTGGAGCATCTGCCATACCTCTTTTCCACTCCCTCATTAAGGGTAGAGCCTCAGCTCTCCATCTTCTCGCTACGTCCCTTTTTGCGAATAAGAACTCCATCCCTATGAGTGTGCGTGTTGCTCTACTACTGCCCATTTCCTCCATGAGTCCTAACAGGGCCATTTTGGGCATCAAATATATTGGTTGACCCATAACGTTGGTACAATAGGGATGGACCTTTTCCCAGTATGGTTTTATATAGGGACAGTCCCAGATCATGAGCATTAGAGTCTCCTCCTCATTTTGGCATCTGGTACAGTTCGGGGACATCTCTAGTTTCAGACAACCTTTCTGGTGTATAGTAAATGTCGTGTATGTAATGGAATTGGATGGGACGGAAGCAAGAGGAGATGCATATTGGATGTTGGACCCTTTTGTCCTCCCACCACTCCGTCAAGTGTATTAAGGTCCATTTCCCAACTAGCTCGCTATTGAGCTGACAGGTCTGGAATATTGGCCATCAATGAACAGTAATTCCTTGAAATCGCACCTTTTCCTAGCAATTTAATGTCAGTATAGATTTGAATGGTTTATATTGCGGAGAATGTATCAGTTGGGGTCATAGGGGTTCAAGTATGTGATGTAATTGAAGGAATCTGAAAATTGGGACTTATGTATATGAAATCATTACTTAATTTAGCAAATGCCTTAATACAGTCTCCTTCACATATGTTCTGAAGTATGGATGAGAGCCCACAATTTAAATTGTAGGACCATATTGTCTGTCAGAAGTAAATCTCCCTCCCTTAGGAGTTTTATAGTATAATACATTTATACCAGGATATATGTGTTAAGTTTTGTACCATGCCACGAAATCCCACATGGTAGCCCGAGAAAGGTGCTTGGGAGTTCTCAATTGATATAAAAATTTACTGGGTTAGTGTCTTAGAAATATTGTAATTATAATCTGTACACTGGGTCATCTCTGTCTCCAAACAGCCAGTCGTTAAGGATTATTAGGTGTGAGGCCCAGTTGCAAAGTTGGACGTCTACCATGCCTAATCCTACATAAAACACGGCTTGCATACTTTTAGCATAGGCCACCTTAGGCTGTTTACCCAGCCACAAATATCTCCTTTCATTGGCTAAAGTTTATCATAGAAGAATTGTGGGATGGCATAAGGCATATTTTGTAGAACATAAAGACATTTAGGGAGAGGTACCATCTTGGGTAGTACTACTGAACCTGTTATGGACAAGGAAAGAGCAGTCCATCTTTGAATGCTGTGGTCAACTTGCATCAGTAAGGGGGAAATATTGTGATTTATTTCTTAATTGGGGTACGTAGCAGTATGAATCCACATGCATATTGGGTGGTGAAAGTGCCACGTCCTATTCCCTACCAATCCATCAAGAGGGACCATCAGGGACTTAGTCCAATTCACAGTGAGTCTGGCCCAATTTGCAAAAAGGCACAACACTTTCATTATGTGGATACAGTTATTTGCTGGTTCCGTAGAAACAGTAGCACATACTATGTGTATAGAGAAATATGAACTTCCGGTTAATCTACCCATTGAAATCCATCTACTAGTGCATCTATCCTGATCCATTCTACTAGAGGTTCGATAGCCAACAAAAATAAAAGTGCGGACAAGGGACAGTCCAGCCTGTTGCCCCTTTTGACGGGGAAAGCATTTGAGAGCACCCCATTGACCCTCACCTGTGTCCACAGTGAAGAATATAAAAAACATAGGTAAGCCAAGAACCAGGGCCTAATTTAATCTTATGGAGGACTTTCAATAAAAACCTCCAACTCATAGAGTTGAAGGCCTTCTTTAAATCTAAGAGTAGAAGTGCATGGGGGCTCAGTAGTTCTTGGCTCCTGGCCATAATTAAACGCTGTCTCCAGAGGCAGTGTACTGCGTCCGGGCATGCATTCATGTTGGTACCTGTGCACTAGTGTTGTGATAACTTTAAATAACTGAGAAGCAAGAATCTTGGCACGGGTTTTAGTCTCTACATTTATAAGAGAGATTGTTGGTAGGAAGAGAAGTGATCAGGTAGTTTACCGGGTGTTCAGAAAACCACGATTGTTGCCCCATGCGAGTCAAAATGACAATTCATCTAAGTTTGTCACTTCCTCACATAAAGAATGTAGATGGGGACCAACTGATGACAGAACTTTTTGAAATATTACACCAGGAAGCAGTTTGGGCCCAGTGTTTGACCAATTATAACCTAGTGATTGTATCTCCAATTTCAGCAATTGTTATGGGCTCGTCTAGATTGCTTCAATGTGTCAATGTCAGGGATCTAACTGGGAGATTGTCGTCCTATGGTCAGAATCAAGTCATATTGTCACAAAAACATGAATCCTCTTGTCTAGTTGTTTACCCTGTCTAAGGCACCCTAAAGAGAGACATTGGTGAGTAATTTATTAATGGTAATCAGAGCACTGCAGAGATGATCCCCTCATCCGGGACATCAGGAGGTTGTTCTCTCCTGGGGCTTAGAGTTCAACTTCAAGTTGAGTGGGTTTAGCTGTCTCTTAGATTCTAGTTGTGTCCTTATTAAAATCTGATTGTGGGTTTCTCTCCATCTATCATCATGATCCAGCCAATTCGAAACACTATCAGGATTATCGAAGTGAGTATTATAGCTATGAATGACCTTGAGATAGACCGGGAACAACAGCGTATATTAACTTCATGGCTTTAACCTTCTGTTTAACTTCTATAAAACAACTGGCATTGCTCCTGAACTTTAATAGTGTAGTCTGAGAACACCATAGTAGGGCCTGCCCTGAGGGAATGGACATCTTTGCTCTAATAATTTATAAGATGGCATGCCTGTCTCTGCAATTCAGGAGTCGCAGAATGAATGGTGGAGGTGGGGCCCTAGGCGCTGGCTTAGCCACCAGTGAGCACTGCGCTCTTCCATTACAAAATATGGAGACGGCTCTTCTTTCGGTATCCAGGACATTAGCGATATGGTCATAAATTGATTTGGGTTCGCCCTTTCTGTTCCTTCTTGTATTCTGACAATGAGGATCGCCTTCAGTGTCCTCAGCGCAATCTTCCAATTCCCTTGTAGTTTTAAGGTGCTGTGAAGCTTGTTGGTGAGCGGTCTTTGTATTGTCCTCTGCTTCCAAGATTCTCTCACAACATTACAGACATCTTGTCTTAGAAGTGTGAAGCTTGTACTAACTTCACTGATTTTAGTCTCCAGTGAGGAGCGTGTCTCTCTGATAGCTTGTGAAATAGCCAAGGTCACATCTACACGCAGGCCCTCTTGCCCTGAAGCAATCAACTACAGCTCTGCTTTAGTGGATGGTCTGTCAGATTTATCAGTAGTGGCCTGCCTACTCGATGGGCCCACTTTATCATTCACCATGACTGTGTTCAGAGAGGAGGGCTCCACCAGGGTTCCTCAGAGGTGTTAAAAATGTATAAATAGGAGCTGCCGGTCAAGAACCAAACACTCTTGCCTATGTCCTGTATGCTGTTCAAAAGCTATTTCAGAAGACCACCACACTTTGTCCCCCTATAACCTTTTTTGTTAGAATAAATTAGCTAATGTTTATTTCTCCTGAGCTGCACCTCTCTGGGTATAAACATTTCTATTCAGGAAAAGGCTCATTTTAGTCACATTTGCCTCTATCAGCCTCATCTTCTTCATCCTTTAGCTTTTCACTCAGTCCCCTCCCACAATCATTTTGCACCATCCTTTCCCTTCTTCCATTTTTTCCTTCAATTGCCCGAGTCCTCTTTTATGCTTTCTTCTTTCTCCCTATTTTTGCTTCAATTTTCCCAAAGTTTCCATAACTTTTCCCTGCACGTAGGCCAAACTATCACCTTTTTCAAAACTAAGCCTCAAGCCTAATCTCCTGCTTGGGTAATCTGCGTGTGCAACTCTAGTTGAACTACGTCCTGGGCATATTTGTCTTTACAGAAAATTGATTACATAATTGGTTACATAAACTGTGAGCCTTTTTGGTAAAAAAACCTTTTGAGATAAACTTTAAATTTAGCATCTAAAAGTATACTAAACTCTCTGATCAGAAGTAAATATTAGACTGTCAGGCTGAAATTAAGGGGAACATCAGCAGTTAGCTCACAAGAGAAAGAGAGCAAGTCTTTTGTTGGTATTGAGACAGTGATGTGTCTGCTTTTTCATATTCATATTAAATTGATAAACTAATTCTTATTTTCCATATTACTCCTACATAAACACAAGTCATGCATTGTAATGAATGACGGATTTGAAGATTGGGGCATTGTAACTATTCCTTATCCTAAGTTTCATTGAGTTAGTGCATTAGTCGTCTGGTATGAAATATATTCAGGAGTAATGTAGTACTGTATTTTCATGATTGCAGACCTTGTGTATAGCAAGTAATATATGCTTTTCATTTGCAGGTATTGTCTTAATTGCCAGTTGTAAATAAATAAATATATAAATCCAGTATGAAGATTTATTTTGTGCTGTTTACAAATATACTCTAATCGTTATGATGGTATGCTATCTTAGTGATTACAAATGTCAATGAAATCAGTCTTTTGCTTTTGGATTGCTGAATGGATTTGCCTCTTCTTGAATTTAGCAATTCCTCCAGAAAAAGTACTGAATTTGCAATGTTCTGTACTTTTCTTGCCCATGACAGCAATTTACATGTAGGTTTGGAAAGTTCTTTTGAAACCCTTGCTCCTTGAAAGAAAAGACATTTCCAAGAAGAAAAACCCTGCTCTAACCTTTCACCTATATCCTTATCCTTTCCTGCGGAATTTATATTAATTTATAGTCCTTGTTTAAAAATCCTTGCTAAAAGTGAGACTCTAGTAACAGAGACTGTATTGTCTTTATGGAGTCTGACAAAGATTCAACAAGGTGTTTGTTGTAGATTGTGGAATCTGACCCTGAGATGAAATTTTTGTTTTGGCATAATATTATTTGAATTTAGGAATGTTGATCTAATGAAACAATTGATGTCTTTTTTTGTGGAATTTGCCTGCTACAAGATCTCATAAGAAGGGGAGGCTCTGAACATATATTCTTACCAGATGGGACATTGCCGTAATCATTATCAAATTAGCATTGGATTATAGTCATATTTTAGAAAAGAATATAAAGAAATCCCCAGTATCTGACTTTATAAAAATAATTGTAATTATTATTAGCATTCCACCAGAATAATGAAAGCAAATTCCAGTTTCAGATTACGTTGGTACATTTGCTTCAGAGGATTACAGCTCAAGATACTGAAGTAAACATAATTGTACCTGTTGATTTCAATAATGTCCTTGATCCATCGACCAACATCGCTGGGGAAAGTGATATAATTCAAACTCATATGGCTATTCCCCCAAATAATTACATCTTTTAAAGTTTGGGAGAAGGATACTGGAGAGTGATGTATGTGAATTATTGGAAAAATTAAAACTGATAAACTGCAATGGAGGAAACAAAATCATGGAAAGCCAATTTTAAGGAAAGACAAATTTAAGGAAATACAAATAAATAGAAAATTGTAGGAAAGATTTTAAATTAAAGCTCATTTTAAGGAAAAATCTAAAATGACATTAATTAAACTTGCGTGGACTTTATAGCTTGTGAGGTTTGTTTTTTTGTTCAATGACAGTGGTGGTGCTGCTGCCAGTAAGGCTTGGTGGCACAGCGCATGGAGCGTCAGAGAGTGGGGGGGGGGGGGTAGAATAATTGAAAAAACATAAAAAGGCTTACGTGCTGCTGCCGGCCCCCATGTCCCTCTGCTCCAGCTCCTCAGTTCTTCTCTGTTTGCTTCCCTCCCCACGCAATCGAGACGGAGAGGATGCTGACCCCGCCCGAGACTTGGCAAGCTAGCAGTGGCTAAGCCGAAAAATAAAATGATAATAAAACATTTTTATTTTCTTTTATTCTTCAGCTGCCTTTCAGCAGTGGGGCAATAGCGTATGGGCCATCCCCTGTTCAGTGATTGGTAATGTCTAGGGATGCAGAGGGGTTTTTATGGGTCGGGAATTGGTGGAGGTCAGGCACAGAAATGGGGTTCTAGTGTTCATGTATTAGTGGGCTTTCAGTGGTGAAGGTTTTTTAGGTATTAGGAATTTATGGTTGTTGAGCATTTTGTAGGGCTCATGGATGGTTGGAATTTAGGATCTGTGAGGATTTTTAGGGTTAAGTGATGGATGGAGGTTAGGGGTGGTGAATAGTTTGTAGGGTTCAGGATTCAGTGGATCTTAGAATGACAAGGGGTTTTAAGAATTCAGGAATAAATGGAATTTTGATGTACAAAGGTGTTTAATAGGGTTCATCGATGCGTAGTGTTTAGAAGTGGTGAGAGGGTTTTAGAGGTCATGGACGGGTGGGCTGTAGGAATAGAAAAGTTATTTTAAAGGTTCAGGTATGGGTGTAGTTTAGGTGCAGTTGAGGGGGTTTTAGCTTTTTGGTGTGGTTTGAGTTGAAGGAGAGAAGGGGCTTTTAGGATTCATGGATGTGTGCAGTTTAGGCATTGTGAGGGGTTTTCAGGGGACATGGGTGAATGGTGTTTAGTGGTTGTGAGGGGGGTCAGGTATGGCTAGGGTTTAAGGGTTGTGAGAGGTCAGCAAATTAAAAGCATCCGAAGTAACTGTTTGACAATGTAAAATATATAAATCTGAAATAATGTCCCTTGAAGTAAAGCAATGAAATAAATACCTCTGACACAACTTTCTGAAAGTAAAACCTGCATCCATTACATTTACACGTTAAAGGTAATCTTGCCAAAGCCAATTTTCATACAAAGAGACATTCTATGAATTGGTTTCTATGAAATGGTAAATGCAGTTTACAGTTTGGGTAAAATGATTTCTAAGTAATGGTACACCATTACATTGTTTTTCTTTGAAATCACATACAACCACCTGAGAGCAGTGGGGATGACTTAACTGCACTCCCACTGTGGTGTCTCAATGAGAGAGTTCAACTAGATTTTCCTGCCCATCTTACTCACTTTAATCTAGAAAGGGCTACCTCTAGGGTTATGCGTTGGTGGCTTAGAGAGTACGTCACTAAATTAGAGCCTTTGAAACAATAGAGAATGGCCATCTTGTTCAAAAGGCCAGTTAAAATTGTGTAAATGGCAAACTGGATCCCTTCATTACTTTTGGTTTTATGGAACGAGCTCTTGCCCTTAAACGTCTCATTTGGTCACAAAAAATTGTGCCTGCTTTAGATAAATGGAAAACAGAATGAGGGAATAGCTTGATGAAGTTAGAAACTTTGACCATGGTATATAAGGAGTTGATTTACCGATGTTGTGCTTTGTTGCTTGTCAATTTGGAAATGCCTATGCCATTCTTAAAATGTCATTCTTTCCCACCGGCTATATCTACTAAGGTTTTGAGAGACCGAGACTATAAAAGTTGCTTTATTAAAGAACTGAGAGGAAAAACTAAAATATTTTCAGTCCACTCGTGAATGTTTGAAGATTCCTTCAATTACATCACATACTTGAACCCCTATGACCCCAACTGATACATTCTCCGCAATATAAACCATTCGAATCTATACTGACATTAAATTGCTAGGAAAAGGTGCGATTTCAAGGAATTACTGTTCATTGATGGCCAATATTCCAGACCTGTCAGCTCAATAGCGAGCTAGTTGGGAAATGGACCTTAATACACTTGACGGAGTGGTGGGAGGACAAAAGGGTCCAACATCCAATATGCATCTCCTCTTGCTTCCGTCCCATCCAATTCCATTACATACACGACATTTACTATACACCAGAAAGGTTGTCTGAAACTAGAGATGTCCCCGAACTGTACCAGATGCCAAAATGAGGAGGAGACTCTAATGCTCATGATCTGGGACTGTCCCTATATAAAACCATACTGGGAAAAGGTCCATCCCTATTGTACCAACGTTATGGGTCAACCAATATATTTGATGCCCAAAATGGCCCTGTTAGGACTCATGGAGGAAATGGGCAGTAGTAGAGCAACACGCACACTCATAGGGATGGAGTTCTTATTCGCAAAAAGGGACGTAGCGAGAAGATGGAGAGCTGAGGCTCTACCCTTAATGAGGGAGTGGAAAAGAGGTATGGCAGATGCTCCACACTGGAAAGTAACAGACACCTCTTGTAGAACAGGATATGTTTGTATTGGTGCTGTTGTAGTCAGGCTCCCGTTGGAACTCAGTGTCAGAATAAGCCTCACCTGTGTAACTCGAAGGTTATTGAAAGGTGCGTTAATCTGCCATACGTTCCTGCCTCTGTGTCACGTTCATAAAATATAATAAAATGGGTTTTGGAAAAGCGTGTGTGATTCTCTCCTCAGGGTGAAATAACCAGCACAGAAAGAGGAGAAAACCAGTGGCGGCTCGTGAATTTTCAATGGGGACAGAAAGACCACCACTTGGTCTGCACGTAGGCCAAACTATCACCTTTTTCAAAACTAAGCCTCAAGCCTAATCTCCTGCTTGGGTAATCTGCGTGTGCAACTCTAGTTGAACTACGTCCTGGGCATATTTGTCTATACAGAAAATTGATTACATAATTGGTTACATAAACTGTGAGCCTTTTTGGTAAAAAAACCTTTTGAGATAAACTTTAAATTTAGCATCTAAAAGTATACTAAACTCTCTGATCAGAAGTAAATATTAGACTGTCAGGCTGAAATTAAGGGGAACATCAGCAGTTAGCTCACAAGAGAAAGAGAGCAAGTCTTTTGTTGGTATTGAGACAGTGATGTGTCTGCTTTTTCATATTCATATTAAATTGATAAACTAATTCTTATTTTCCATATTACTCCTACATAAACACAAGTCATGCATTGTAATGAATGACGGATTTGAAGATTGGGGCATTGTAACTATTCCTTATCCTAAGTTTCATTGAGTTAGTGCATTAGTCGTCTGGTATGAAATATATTCAGGAGTAATGTAGTACTGTATTTTCATGATTGCAGACCTTGTGTATAGCAAGTAATATATGCTTTTCATTTGCAGGTATTGTCTTAATTGCCAGTTGTAAATAAATAAATATATAAATCCAGTATGAAGATTTATTTTGTGCTGTTTACAAATATACTCTAATCGTTATGATGGTATGCTATCTTAGTGATTACAAATGTCAATGAAATCAGTCTTTTGCTTTTGGATTGCTGAATGGATTTGCCTCTTCTTGAATTTAGCAATTCCTCCAGAAAAAGTACTGAATTTGCAATGTTCTGTACTTTTCTTGCCCATGACAGCAATTTACATGTAGGTTTGGAAAGTTCTTTTGAAACCCTTGCTCCTTGAAAGAAAAGACATTTCCAAGAAGAAAAACCCTGCTCTAACCTTTCACCTATATCCTTATCCTTTCCTGCGGAATTTATATTAATTTATAGTCCTTGTTTAAAAATCCTTGCTAAAAGTGAGACTCTAGTAACAGAGACTGTATTGTCTTTATGGAGTCTGACAAAGATTCAACAAGGTGTTTGTTGTAGATTGTGGAATCTGACCCTGAGATGAAATTTTTGTTTTGGCATAATATTATTTGAATTTAGGAATGTTGATCTAATGATACAATTGATGTCTTTTTTTGTGGAATTTGCCTGCTACAAGATCTCATAAGAAGGGGAGGCTCTGAACATATATTCTTACCAGATGGGACATTGCCGTAATCATTATCAAATTAGCATTGGATTATAGTCATATTTTAGAAAAGAATATAAAGAAATCCCCAGTATCTGACTTTATAAAAATAATTGTAATTATTATTAGCATTCCACCAGAATAATGAAAGCAAATTCCAGTTTCAGATTACGTTGGTACATTTGCTTCAGAGGATTACAGCTCAAGATACTGAAGTAAACATAATTGTACCTGTTGATTTCAATAATGTCCTTGATCCATCGACCAACATCGCTGGGGAAAGTGATATAATTCAAACTCATATGGCTATTCCCCAAAATAATTACATCTTTTAAAGTTTGGGAGATGGATACTGGAGAGTGATGTATGTGAATTATTGGAAAAATTAAAACTGAGAAACTGCAATGGAGGAAACAAAATCATGGAAAGCCAATTTTAAGGAAAGACAAATTTAAGGAAATACAAATAAATAGAAAATTGTAGGAAAGATTTTAAATTAAAGCTCATTTTAAGGAAAAATCTAAAATGACATTAATTAAACTTGCGTGGACTTTATAGCTTGTGAGGTTTGTTTTTTTGTTCAATGACAGTGGTGGTGCTGCTGCCAGTAAGGCTTGGTGGCACAGCGCATGGAGCGTCAGAGAGTGGGGGGGGGGGGAGAATAATTGAAAAAACATAAAAAGGCTTACGTGCTGCTGCCGGCCCCCATGTCCCTCTGCTCCAGCTCCTCAGTTCTTCTCTGTTTGCTTCCCTCCCCACGCAATCGAGACGGAGAGGATGCTGACCCCGCCCGAGACTTGGCAAGCTAGCAGTGGCTAAGCCGAAAAATAAAATGATAATAAAACATTTTTATTTTCTTTTATTCTTCAGCTGCCTTTCAGCAGTGGGGCAATAGCGTATGGGCCATCCCCTGTTCAGTGATTGGTAATGTCTAGGGATGCAGAGGGGTTTTTATGGGTCGGGAATTGGTGGAGGTCAGGCACAGAAATGGGGTTCTAGTGTTCATGTATTAGTGGGCTTTCAGTGGTGAAGGTTTTTTAGGTATTAGGAATTTATGGTTGTTGAGCATTTTGTAGGGCTCATGGATGGTTGGAATTTAGGATCTGTGAGGATTTTTAGGGTTAAGTGATGGATGGAGGTTAGGGGTGGTGAATAGTTTGTAGGGTTCAGGATTCAGTGGATCTTAGAATGACAAGGGGTTTTAAGAATTCAGGAATAAATGGAATTTTGATGTACAAAGGTGTTTAATAGGGTTCATCGATGCGTAGTGTTTAGAAGTGGTGAGAGGTTTTTAGAGGTCATGGACGGGTGGGCTGTAGGAATAGAAAAGTTATTTTAAAGGTTCAGGTATGGGTGTAGTTTAGGTGCAGTGAGGGGGTTTTAGCTTTTTGGTGTGGTTTGAGTTGAAGGAGAGAAGGGGCTTTTAGGATTCATGGATGTGTGCAGTTTAGGCATTGTGAGGGGTTTTCAGGGGACATGGGTGAATGGTGTTTAGTGGTTGTGAGGGGGGTCAGGTATGGCTAGGGTTTAAGGGTTGTGAGAGGTCAGCAAATTAAAAGCATCCGAAGTAACTGTTTGACAATGTAAAATATATAAATCTGAAATAATGTCCCTTGAAGTAAAGCAATGAAATAAATACCTCTGACACAACTTTCTGAAAGTAAAACCTGCATCCATTACATTTACACGTTAAAGGTAATCTTGCCAAAGCCAATTTTCATACAAAGAGATATTCTATGAATTGGTTTCTATGAAATGGTAAATGCAGTTTACAGTTTGGGTAAAATGGTTTCTAAGTAATGGTACACCATTACATTGTTTTTCTTTGAAATCACATACAACCACCTGAGAGCAGTGGGGATGACTTAACTGCACTCCCACTGTGGTGTCTCAATGAGAGAGTTCAACTAGATTTTCCTGCCCATCTTACTCACTTTAATCTATGAAGGGCTACCTCTAGGGTTATGCGTTGGTGGCTTAGAGAGTACGTCACTAAATTAGAGCCTTTGAAACAATAGAGAATGGCCATCTTGTTCAAAAGGCCAGTTAAAATTGTGTAAATGGCAAACTGGATCCCTTCATTACTTTTGGTTTTATGGAACGAGCTCTTGCCCTTAAACGTCTCATTTGGTCACACAAAATTGTGCCTGCTTTAGATAAATGGAAAACAGAATGAGGGAATAGCTTGATGAAGTTAGAAACTTTGACCATGGTATATAAGGAGTTGATTTACCGATGTTGTGCTTTGTTGCTTGTCAATTTGGAAATGCCTATGCCATTCTTAAAATGTCATTCTTTCCCACCGGCTATATCTACTAAGGTTTTGAGAGACCGAGACTATAAAAGTTGCTTTATTAAAGAACTGAGAGGAAAAACTAAAATATTTTCAGTCCACTCGTGAATGTTTAACAAGTCATTAGATAAGGCTTGTTTTTTTAAAGCTTACAATGGAAGTTACAAAAAAAATCAAAGTTTTGATTTGAGGAGGTGGTACAATATAATTAACTGACCAAAAGGAGGGAACTCAAAATTATTCTGTGAGGAAATGAACAACCTAGAAGTTAAATCAGAAAATCATAGTAATAAATCTATTCATGGTGATGATTGGCCTAAATATGTCATTAATGTATATCATGAAAATGAGGTGACTTCTTTATTGATCACAGACAAAGGGTGGCAACACATGTTGCGCGTCACAGGACCAATAAACATAGTTAAAAGAAATACAAACTTTTGTGTCCTGAGATTGGCAATTATATAATGTCCAGAACCCTGTACCATCCCTGATACTTGGAGTAGCTTTGTCCTATACACTTTTTTGAACAAGCATTGGCAAAGCCAATAGCTCTCGCCTGACAAAAGCTACTGTCTTTGGCAATGTGGTTTTGCTGTGTTTTACACTAGTGTGGCTGCTGTTCAGCATGGCTAAAACTTAGTAAAGTGGAGTGTCCTAGCGTGGACTGGTGGGGGGGGGGGGTAGTGTTCTGTAGACTGGATCAGTTGGGGTAGAGTGTCCTAGAGTGGATTAGGGGAAGTAGTGTGTCATAGAGTGCAGTGGTGTGGAGTTGGGTAGAATAGAGTGGAGTGGGTTGGAGTGGACTGAGGTTACTGGGGTGTATTGGATTGCAGTAGATTGCATCGGGGTAGACTAGGTTGGATTGAGTGGAGTGGGGTGGTTTGGACCTGACTGGAGGGGGGGGGGTGATTGTAGTGGGGTGGCATGGGGAGGACTGGAGTGGGATGGATTGGACTGGAGTGGGTTGGATTGGAGTGAGGTGGATTGGAGTACGGTGGACTGGACTGAATTGGAGTGGGGAATGGAATGGAGTGTGGTGGGCTGGATGGATTGAATTGTTGAGTGGATTGTATTGGGGTAGAGTTGGGTGGATTGGAGTAGAATGGGGTGGATTGGACTGCACTAGAGTGAGGTGGATTGTATTGGTTTGGGGTGGAGTGGATTGAGTGGAGCGACTCGTAGCGAGGTGGACTGGAGCAGGGTGGAATAGAGTGGGGTGGATTGGAGCGGGGTGGACTGGTTGGGGTGGATTAGATTGGAGTGGGATGGACTGGAGTAGGGTCGGGTGGATTGGGGTGTGGTGGGTTTGATTGGATAGGTGTGGATTGCATTGAGGTGGGGTGAATTGGACTGGAGTTGGGAGGACTGGAGTGGGGTGGCTTGGACTGGACTGAATTTGAGTGGGCTGGACTGGTGTGGGCTGGATTGGATTGGCGTGGGGTGGATTGGAGTGGAGTAGATTGGACTGCAATGGGGAGATTTGATTGGGATGAGGTAGGGTGTATTGGATTAGTGTGGGGTGAACTGGGTTAGGTGGGATTAATTAGAGTGAGGTGGGTGGATTGGGCTGGGGTAAATTTGATTTGGCAGGATTGGGATGGATTTTATTGGCGTGGGGGTGTATTGAATTGGAGTGGGATGAGATGGATTGAATTGGAGTGGGTTGGATTCTTTTGGATTGGAGTGGGGCAGATTGCTTTGGGATGCAGTGGGGCAGATTGGAGTGGGACAGAACTTTTGGGTTGATGTGGGCCAGATTGGTGTGGGGCAGACTAGAATGGGGCAGATTGGAGTGGAGTAGATTGGACTGCAATGGGGAGATTTGATTGGGATGAGGTAGGGTGTATTGGATTAGTGTGGGGTGAACTGGGTTAGGTGGGATTAATTAGAGTGAGGTGGGTGGATTGGGCTGGGGTAAATTTGATTTGGCAGGATTGGGATGGATTTTATTGGCGTGGGGGTGTATTGAATTGGAGTGGGATGAGATGGATTGAATTGGAGTGGGTTGGATTCTTTTGGATTGGAGTGGGGCAGATTGCTTTGGGATGCAGTGGGGCAGATTGGAGTGGGACAGAACTTTTGGGTTGATGTGGGCCAGATTGGTGTGGGGCAGACTAGAATGGGGCAGATTGTTTTGGACTGAAGTGGGGTGGATTGAATTGGAGTGGGGTGTACTGGGCAAGGAGCGGGGTAGATTGGACTGGGCTGAATTGGGTGGGTTGGATTGGGGTGGGTTGGATTTGATTAGGCCGATTGTTTTGAATTGGATTGGGACAGATTGGAGTGGGGCAGATTGTTTTGGATTGGAGAAGGGAAGATTAGAGTGGGATGGATTGGAGTGGACAGATTGTTTGTGATTAGATTGGGGCAGACTGGAGTAGGGTGGATTAGAGTTTGGGCAGATTCAGTGCTTAATTGGAGCCAGTGGTTTTTGGTGGGTGGCACCAGCACTTATTTTTGAAGGCCGACACTTACTTTCTGCATTAAGCATTTACTGCGAGCAAAAGACACATATAAGACGGAGGAAGAGAAATACGAGAAAGTGTCACAAAGGAAGAAAGTAGAAAGCTAGACGAGTGAGCTGAAGGCGCTGGGAGCAGTGGTGAAAGGATTAAAAAGGCCCAGCCCGAGGTGGCTTTAGGATTATGCTGCCTCAGTATTCTGTGCTCGCACATTTAGTTGCAGCAGCCGCAAGTTTTAAAAGAGTGACTTGGGCACTGCCATGTTTTTATTTACAAATTAACCACTGGGCAGATTGTTTTGGATTGGAGTGGGGCTGATTGAAGCAGGGCGCATTGGAGCAGGGCAGATTGCTTTGGATTGGAGTAGGGCTGATTAAAGCTGGGCACATTGGAGTAGGGCAGATTGTTTTGGATTGGAGTGTGTCAGATTGTTTTGGATTGGAATGAGGCAGATTATTTTGGATTGGAGTGGGGCAGAGTGGAGTGGGGTGGATTGTAGTGAATTGGATTGGGGTGGGTGATTTGGATTGGAGTGGGCAGATTGTTTTGAATTTGAGTGTGGCAGATTGGAATGGGGCAGATTATTTTGGAGTGAGGCACATTGTTTTAGGTTGGAGTGGGGCCGATTATTTTAGATTGGAGTGGGACAGGTTGTTTTAAATTGGAGTGAGGCAGATTGTTTTGGATTGGAGTGCAGCAGAATGGAATGGGGCATATTCTTTTGGATTGGAGTGGGGCAGATTGTTTTAAATTGGAATCG